>NC_062565.1:78852202-79189390 GCF_022837055.1 Prionailurus viverrinus
TTAGGGTATTATCTACAGTACTTTAAAAGCAACTGGCTAAGATTCTAAGTTTATAATATATATAATATTTTACTGTACAAGAGGCATTCATTTATATCCTACAAGAGGAAGAAAAGGCATAATCACTACAAATCAAATTATGTTATTTCACTGGTACTGTAATAGCCAATGATTACTTATTTGAAGTGACTCAACTTGTTAAAACCCTTCAGATCTAAGTATAAATTTTACAAATTAACTGCACAATGGGAGTCATTAATGCAAGGAGTCCAACAACCTCCATCAGCAGGTGGTTCCTCCCTGATATCCAATAAGTTTCATACTTCTCTTATATTACACTAGACTCTAAAGGATATAACTATGTTGTTGTTGGTTAGCTCTTTACAAGTATCTTCCCAAACAGTTTATAATCTAGGAAAACCAAAAAAAAGCAGTAAATAGGAAAGAGAAAGGGGAAGCTGAACCATCCAAAATCCAAACACATGCTACAAAAATATTTAATGCCATGGCAAAAAGGTCAGCTTCTATTTCAGTTAACTACAGACATGAAAACAAGGTAAGATCTAGAGTGGACTCCTTGAGGAGGACTCTAGGGCACCACGATCAAGCTGAAGAACAAATCCATCTCCTACAACAATTTATTAAAGCACCCACCACACACACACACACACACACACACACACACACACACACACACACCAAGCAATAGCTTACCTAGAAACCACAGATTGCAAACTGATGATTCACAAGCTAAACTGAGCCCAAAACATGCCTGGCCTAGATAGTTTATTATTTTAAAAAATTTTTAAATTTAAAAATGTTCAGAGAGAAGGAGCACACATGAGAGCAGGGAAAGGGTCAGAGGGAGGGAGAGAGACAGGGAGAATCCTATGCAGGCTCTATGCTCAGGGCGGAACCTGACAGGGCTTAGCTGGATTCCACCACCCTGTGATCAACAACCTGAGCTGAAATCAAGAGTTGGATGCTCAATCGACTGAGCCACCTAGGCGCCCCTGAATAGTTTCTTTTTAAAAAGTGTGAATTTATGCCCAATATTTAAAGTTCATTACTTTAATTAAAGTCAGATTTCTGGCTACTGTTAAGTGGAAAACTAAACTATGTGGCAAAATTCACCTTAAGAGTGGTTGCTACCTTTTGGGGCAGAAATTCTCAAGTGCTTCTAAAACTTTAATGGACACACATACCACCTGGGGAGTTTGTTAAAATGTAGACCCTGAGGGATGGAGCCTGAGATTCTGCACATCTCTTGTGTTTCCAGGTGATTCTACAGATCAGTAGCAAGGCTGGAATTCACAAATTCCCATGAAGTTTTACTTCACTCATTTATATTACTTGCCTGGAACTATGGGCATTTATGTTTCTATCCCCTGCTTGAAATAATAACTCCCCTACTATGGCAGTTAAGAAATAAAGTGGTTAGTTTATTTATTACTGGACATTCTGGAAAATGGAGAGGAGAAGGAAAGCAGTAACAGCAGACTTACTTCAATTACAAAAATATTTAAGGTGATCTAAATTCATTTTGCCACCCTAACCTCCATGGCTTCTGCAATTCAATATTAGACATGCACTTCCCTGGCAGGAAAATATTCTGTAAACCAATTTAAACTTGACTGTAAATCAAATTAAACTTAGACTCATTACATAATGTTTACATATACTGATTCATTTTTCCTAACACCATTCTTAAAATATGAAATTCATGTTATGGGACTGAAGGTGAACAAATGCATTTACTTTTCTATTACACACTGTTTTAAAAAGCAATTAAGACTACCTTTCATACCAGAAGACAGTGACTGGAAGTCCACAGACATCTTTTGTTTATCCCATTTATATTTTGTATAGTAGCTGTGAATATTTAAAAATCAACAGACTTCAACAAAAACCCTGACTTCTTGGGGAATATCTAATGATAAAAGGTCCAAATTCACCAACACCAGAACTGAGAGGAATGATCTAAACTAAAGATCTAAATTAGAGCTTCATCTGTAAGTGAAAAGTCAAGTCAGGACTATGCATGTGACTGACTGCTTAGGGAGCTATTAGAGAGGACTGCAGCTGAACCTAGAACTAAGAACTCCTAAGTTTAATAGCTGGATGAAGACAAAAAGAACAGCCAGAAGGGACGTGTTATCACAGAAGGGAAAAAAATGTTTCAAAAAGAAGTGAGTGGCAGAGCAGTATAAATGCCCTAAGAAGAGTCAAATAAGAGGACGACTGATTATATGCCATGGAAATCACTGTTGACTTGACAAGAACTATTTGAGGTACACACACCTAAGAAGTGAAGAAATAGAAGCAAACAGACTTATTTGAAAGCTCTCTGAATTTGGTTTTGAAGTAAGAAATCTGGATGACTGCTGGAGGAAAATGAGGATGTTTTATTTATTGCTTTATAATGGGAGTCTTGACAATATTTAAAGCCAAAGCAAAGGTCCAGTTGAAAGAGAAAAATAATCCTGAAGGTAAGGTTCCTTTGGAGAAGTGGATCCTTCCCTCATTGTGTAAAGTGCCTTAATTATCTCATTTAAACTTCGTTGGTAATACTCAAAGGAAAACAAGACAGCACAACTACTGGTAGTGTTGGTACTGGGAAAAATGAAGAAACTGCCATTAGATGGCTTCTATTTTATCTGTGAAGTTGAAGGCAAGGTCATTCACCGAAATGGCAGGACTGCTGGACAGTGAATAAAGTCCCATTTGAGGTTGCTCCACTGTAACTATCTCCAGCACTTAGGGACAGGAAATGCTCCTAATCCTCACAACCCACCCTAGGAAGTCAGATATTACTATAATCGTGTGCATTATTTTACAGATGAAGAAAATGTGGCTTTGCTTCAATGTCTTCTGAAAGGTCACACAGCTGGAACAAGTCAGGGCCAAGCCTGACCTCAGGGCTTAAGGTCAACATCTACTGCCCTTCCCAGTACTGTATTACTACAATACCTAGCCCGTATTCCACAAGTAACTAAAGTTACAATAAATCACAAGAAGGAAAGCTAATTTTTTTTTAAAAAAATAGGATGTCAGAATAGAGGAATTACTACTATGTATCATGCCCTGAAACCTCAAACTCTGTTGTTAGGAAGATAGTAACCAAACAGTGTATAATTCTCATCTACCCAGAGCTCTGAAACTGGTTATAACAAATTATATATATATATTATATATATATATATATATATATAATATATACACATAAATAATGTATATAAATAAATACATAAATACATATAAATCTTCCATATTACATTTAGATATTTATATAAGGGATACTTCTACATCTCTAACCTATAGAGGACAGTCCTCTATATCTAACCAGAATGTTTTACTGATGTTTTATAAGGGAGGAATTATTCTAAATTGGTAGGTCAGCACTGTCATACATACAAGGACTGATTACAGTGCCAGCCTCTGATAATGTACCATTTCACTTTAAGCCATGGATGGTTGTTTGTGAGCATCAAGTTCCTCTGTTCTGTCACAGCAACCTAAAACTAAGAAGTTTTTCTTCCAGAGAATTACATTTTGGTAACAGAACAAGGCAATGCTCCATAACAATTAAAAGGCAAAGTTCAAGGACAATAATGCATGAAAAAACTGGCTTTCTCTAATCTTTCAAATTCCACTCTACATTCTATTCTTTAATTGCTAGATCAATTCAACAATATACATTTATGTAAATATGTGTGTGTGTGTGTGTGTGTGTGTGTGTGTGTGTGTGTGTGTGTGTGAAGAAATAAAACATGGGGTGCCTGGGTGACTCAGTCGATTAATCATCCAACTCTTGATTTCAGCTCAGGTCATGATCTCATGATTTGCGGTTCAAGCCCCATGTTGGGCTCTGCGCTAACAGCGTAGAGCCTGAACAGCGTAAAGCCTGCTTGGGATTCTCCCCTCCCACCCCCGCACTCACAAGTGCACACTCTCGAAAATAAAAAATAAAAAATAGTTTAAAAAATATGGTAATACTGAAAGTATAAAGATTACAGTGTTTTTATTCAAGTTTAGCTAGCTAATAAAGTACCCACAGTGGTAGCTCTATTCCCTTGAGAGACTCTATCTTTGCCTAACCAGCACAGTACCTGGAACTCAAATGAGGTACATAAAAGCTTGAACAAGTGACTTCTGGAGTGAATATTTAGATTTTAACAATGTTGAGAAAAACCAGATACATGAATCGAACCTAGAAACTAAAAATTAAGTCAACCCCCCAAAAATGTATTAATGGGAAGATGACAATTTTACTACAATCAAAATGTTGCAAAGCACTAGTCCATTTCAGGATGATCTACCTATGACATCTGTAACAAAAACTAATGACTTATAACTTTTAAAGGGAGGACGAAAGCAAGTTATAACCCCCAAGACAAACTATAAGCAGATTATGAGCTGTTTTTCTAATGCTGGAAGGTTAAAAACCACTACCACCACCCAAAAAAAGTCTACCATCACGAGGAAGATTACACAGTCTGGCATACTGCAAAATTTTAATCGAAAGGCCCAAAATAAATACCAAAATTGACAATGTGACATACAGTTTTAATTTACCTGCAAGGATTCCCTCCCTATTCAATAAAGCTTCATCAGGTGAGAAACTTGTTATAATGTAAATCACTTAATTCCTTTAGAAATAAAAGACCAGAAATTTCATATTACAAAGTATTTTCTCCTAAAAATGTACAAACTCTAAAAATGTGTTTCTTCAAATGAGATCTCTGAAAATGATAAAATCCTATGTTTATCATCAGTGTCCAGAAAAATGAGGGAATACTGAGAAGTATACTTCAAATGCCTCAATAAAAGTATTGTTCAGTCTTAAACTAATTGCTATACTTATTACTACTCATTTGTTTGAGTCACAATCTTTTTTCAAAACATGTTTTAACAATTGTGGCTATATTGTTATAAAACAGTGTAAAAAGAAAAACTGGTACAGAATGAAGGGTAGAACTGAAATTACTTTTTTTTTTTTTTAACTTAGCATCTCTAAGAACCTTGGGAAATGCCAAGGCTGGATTAACTCAACAAATAAATCTGATAAATATCTTAAAACTTTGTGGTAAGACATTAAGAAGGAAGGTATGGCAGATAATACCTTTGGGATTACTTTCAAACTATAACCCACTGTATCCTCTCAAAATCCAGGGGGGGCAATTACTGTTAACAGTCTTTGCTACAAGACTGCTGCTGATAGATCACATTTCCCAGATGTGTTCAGAAAGCTGAGAAACATTGGTAAGCGGAATTCTAGAATCCCAACACTCAGCAATAAAATTAAAGATGACCCTCTTGAACTAATAAATTCATTTGTTCAAGACCTCTTCACCATCTGCAGAGGCCAGACTGGTTCATTTAAGCAAACAAGTATTCCACCCTTCACACTTTTTAGTCTTTTCAAAAGGTAAGTAATTCACTGTGGTTTCACATGTGCTTAGAGAATGATGTGTGAGTCAACAGTACTCGCACAGAGTTAATGCAAAGACTGCAGGGACCACAACTTGCTTGTTAATTAGTTATAGGTACTTAAAAGACCAACACCCCAACACCATTATCTAGTTTCATGAGCACCTATCCAAGAGGTGCTCCAAACCTAATCCATGTTATAATTCTGCATTCCTCTTTTAAGTGGAAAGAGAATCAAAAGTTTATTTTCAAATAGAAAAAATATGCAAAGCAGGGCACTTCCACTTAATCTCTTAATTTACAACCTTTCAAAACAGAAGTAACTTTCGGGGCGCCTGGGTAGTTCAGTCGGTTAAGCGCCTGACTCTTGATTTCGGCTCAGGCATGATCTCATGGTTCATGAAGTTCCAGCACCAAGACAGCATGGAGCCTGCTTGGAATGATCTCTCCCTTTCTGTCTGCCCCTCCCCAGCACACGCTCTATCTTTCTCTTTCTCTCTCTCACCTGGGTCCATCAAACACTCAGGAAAAGATCTACCTGAGTACATACACAGTGTCTTTTTTTCCCTATAAAGCCATTCAAAAACTGAAGAAATTTATTATTCTCCTTTACCTCTCGGATTATGTGTCTGTGCCAATCATGGTACTGGTAGCATCTATACCTAAAGAAGGGCTAACCTCTCTCCAACCTAGCCATGTTTACCTTATTGTTTCTGTGTTCAAGTTAGGCTTTATTTTTCTATTTAAAGAAAAAAAAGCTCAGTAATGAATACTGCTATGCTCTTGCTTTTAAAGGCCAAAAACTTAACAAGATTCTTAAATGCATAATCCATAGAAATATGAAATAACGGCAGCTGCATACACAGTCCTAAGTAAAATACCAGGTTTAAAATTTGAAGTACAAAGACCATTAAAAACCATCTATTTGCCAAATCCACTGAGAAACTAGAAGCAACTTAACAGCTGTCTAAATAACCACAAAATATTAAAAACACTTCTGGCTCAATACAAATGACATCTGAAGTGAAATGCTGCCTCCTGCAACAGACATCTCATTTGTTTGCCTAGAACCGTTTATACTTCATTTAAACCAGCTGGTGTCTCCGTTTGTAGGCATGCATCAATGTCTACTGAACAATCTAAGTTCCTGTAAACCCTTCCCCATTCACAAGCTGCAATTTCCATTTTTAATGGCAAGTTTCCAGCAAATACAATGAATTCTTACAAAGGAATTTAACTCTTCATCCAACTCAATTCCTAAGACTAGAGCAATGGTAACAAGACCTAAACAATGTGTATAATAAAAGTGTCTAGCAAATTCCCAAATAGTTGACATCCATAGAAGGATCTCTTCACCAAACCATTCATTTCAGTACACAATTATGAAACACAATGTGTTTGATTTGACTGATAGTCACTTGTAATGGTACAGGATATTTCAGTTTTATTAAAATAATTTTGTTCTTGGGAATGTTGTGACAATCTTTGACTAAGAGATAATATTAAAATATTTCAAAAACTAATGAAGATGCAGAACACTCTGAAATCTGTTTTCAACTAATTTATCAGGGTGAGAGTACTGATACAACTAGTAAAGGTCCTCATTTTCCCAGTCGATCCCCCCAGCCCCCTTCCCTATCATTAACTTTTCCCTTTTTCACATCCTGAGCATTATAAACTCCACTGCTAACAGAGCAGGGAGTGGACACACTTCTTCTGTAAAGGATTAGGCAGTAAATACTTGAGCTTTGGGAAAATACAATCTCTTTCACAAATACTAGCTCTGCCGTTGTAGCCTGCAATGGACCATACTTTAAGAAGAAAAAAAAAGCATGGCTGTGTTCCAGTAAAACTTTTTTTTTTTTTTTGCCAGCCCTTTCCTTTTTCCTGGCATTAAGCTGCAACAGTTTGAAAAATAAAGATTTAAATAATAGTCATCAAGTCAAACTTTGGAATCACCTTCCTGGGGTGACTAAAATAAACCAGGGTTTAAAACAAGATGTTCAAGTTCCTGAAACTACTAGTAAAGCCACAACATGATTTCAACTACACATCAAAACACACTATATAAGTATCCAGAAAAGAATGATGATAAAACGCTGAATTATATGCACGCTCTAAAAAAATTCACTTCAATACTCTAGTTCCAAGTTGTTTAAATCATATTTGAACTCACAGAAATGAAAGGAAAATAAAGTTTCCGCAGAGTTCCAATCACTCTCAACTTGGTAAGTCACTTTCCATTTCCAACCCTAGCTACTTATTTCAGCTAAGGATATACAGATATTCACTCTTGTAAAGTTTGAGAATCACCAATGCTAAAACAAGAATCTAAAACTTAAGTGCTTGGGAAAATTACTTGCAAGTTTGGGGACATGAAAACTGAAAAACTCTTTGATACCTGCACAACACTGCAGCTCCCATTATGACAACATTACAAAAACCATACAGGAGCCCGCAAAAGGTGGCCATCTAAAAACAAAGCCAAATTAAGTTACATGCAGAATGTCATCCAAAATTACAGTAAAAAAAAGTAGATTTTAGCAATATAACACTTTACCAATTTCAACTGCTTTTCTGAAATCAACCTTTTTTTAAGTTGAAAAGGCTAAATCAACTTTTAGCAGACTCAAAGTTATCAATTAGGGTGTGATTTTTAAGAGTTCAGGACGTGATCAAACTGCCATCTGTTTGATCAGATGTCAAAAACACCTGGAAGAACAGAATACAGGCATATTTTGGAAAATATGTATTTGAATCATTGGGCTTAAACAATTTCACTAAATCCAGTAATTTTACTATTATAGTCCATTCAATTGAAATTTGAGATAATGTGGAACCAACTGCATTAACCAATGCAATGAAATGACAGATTTGTAAAGGATCACAATTCTTTCTGAGTAAGTTCCCTTTAAAGTGAAGACAAATAAATACAGTTCTGGCCAGTTTACCACATATGCTCAGAACTATTGCAGGACTGAGATACAGTTTAACTCCCAAACCTAACACTGTATTAATTCACCAGCTCCACTGAAATTTATGGCTGGTTAGCCAGGGCTATTTTTAAGTGGCCTTATTTGTTAAGTACAGATTCCTAGGTATCATTTCAATTTTCAATGATACCATTTGATTAAAAAGACAAACTCTAAAAATAATGTTAATCACCAGAAGCTCATTCTTAACACTGATGGTTTCTTTTTTAATGCAAAACCTAACACTAATCAATGAATGCCTTTACATACAAGACTATTTAGGTATAGCTGCTAAATAAAATTATCCGAGAATGCCTCTGAAAACTCACTGCAACTCTAAAATAGTATATCCTTTAGTTAGATCAAATATTTAATAGCAAAAATGGCAGCCTAGGCATTTGAGGAAGGATATTGAAAAACCTGACTTGACCAAAACAATTCAAAATGGAAGTTACCAAATACAGAGGTATATATACTGCCTACAAGTTTTTTAAAAGCCAAGAACAAAACACTTAAAACTATGAAAAGGCTTTGTGTGCAGATATTATTAGCAAAAGCTCAAATATGAAACCTTTGCATGCTATACACACAAAGAAAACAGATTACACCACCAGTCCACAAAAGCCTATCCTAGGACTGTGCCAGGGGCACACAAGGATTTTTAAAGTACAGAAAAAAAACTGAGTATACGCATGCAGTATAAAGCAGCCAAAAGGCATTTCCCCATAGTCACTTTCAGGAAATGTTTCAAGATGAAAAGCAAAAACACTCAAGTCCCTTGAAATCTTGGGTTGATTTTATTATTCTCAAGGCCTAGGCTGTTCTCCCCCACCATCCTTTGCTGAGCAGAAATAAAGCACCTCCAACTAGAAGCAACTCCTCAGCCTCAATTTTCAATACAATTCGCTTTTCATTAAAAGTTCAAGTTTCTCAGGATCTAGACGTATAGTACGATCATATTACAGTACTCGGGAAGAGCATTTTCTTTGTTGTTGACCCTGCTAGGGAAACAGGTCTTGACTCAGCCAAAGTGGCGTTCTTGTGGGTGATTAATGACAGGCCTAGATCTCGCCCCAGTGACATCCATCCCCACCCCCCATCCCCTCGGTACTAAAATCAGCCATGTCTGAACTGGAGGAGGGGCTGCCTCCTCGCCTCAAACCACCCAGTCCCACAGTTAATAGCTGCAACCAATCGATTCAGGGAGACAGACATCGAGATTCGGGTGAAATGTGACCCTCTCTCGCCTAAATTTATGAATAATATCGCCCTCTCTGATCATTTCCGCTGGGGCTCTCCAGACTACGGAAACACTCAATTCCAGTCATTCAGCCCAAAGAAAAGATCTTCCTCTTCCCCACAATACCCGGCAAGGAACGGCCTTGCCTCCCCACCTCCCGACTCCCCCACCCCCTTGACATCAGGCCATTTCTATTGTGTCGCCGAGGCTGGAGGACCTAACTAAAAGAAAGGTGTCTACTACTTTGCTAAGAACGAGCACCAGTCCGGCACCCCCACCCCTGGGGCCGCGTTCCGCGTCCCGGGACCCCAGTTCTCTCGCCCACCCCGGCGGCCGCGGAGCCGAGTCCCACCTGTGGTGAGACGGGAAGAGACGTCGCCAAAGGGGGACGGCTCCATTCGGAGATACTTCTGCGGCGAGGCGGCGGCAGCCGAAAAGGAGGCGGCAGCGGTCGCGGCTGCCGACGACGGAGAGGCAGCAGCCGAGGTGGGCGCCGACAATGGCGCACATCGCCTCCGCTTCGGGGACGCCGGGCTCAGCAGCGGGTCGAAATCCAGAGTCCTTTTCAGAGTGGCTCCACACGCCATGGCCGGGGCAGCCGAGGGCCGGGCTCGGGTGGGGTCGGGGAAGGGTGACGGGAGGGGAGGGCGAGGGAAGTGGGGGGAGAGCGGGACTCGAGGAGAGCCTAGCCGACGAGCTCAAGAGCAGAAAGACGAGTGCCGGAGCGCCGGTGAGGAGATAAGAGCCGCGACCGCCGCTGCCTCCGCGGCAGGGGCAGTGGCCCGGCCGGCCCGGGCGAGAGCGGGAGGGGCGGTGGCGGCCGCTCACGACAGCCGCGTCAGGGGGGCTCTTCCGCCTCCTCAGGCGCAGCTCCCCCGGGAGAGGCTCTGGCCGCCCCCGCCGTCCGTTCGAGCTTTGCGCCGCGCCCGAGGCGCTCCTGCGCTGAGACCGGCTCCCTTCAGCAGTCGATAACAGCCCGGTGAGGTATGAGGCTGGAACGCGACTACAAATACGCCCGAGTTAAGTCAGAAGCTTGAGAGCGGCAGTCGATGTGGAGGGATTAGGAGGTGGCGGCAGCGGCAGGAGCTCCAGCAAACACGTCCAGCCGCTTCCCCCTCCACTGTACGACTATTCCACCCGCCGCCGGCCCCAATATGGCGTCAATAACAACGCCGCCGATTCAAATTCTGCGGCCTCAGGGCGCGTGCGCATAGGGGGTGGACACCCCCGCAGGTGCGTTCTAGGAGTTGTAGTTTTTCACTGTGGAAGGGAATAGGCGTGAAAAGCGATTACGGAGGAGTCACGAAAACTACGACTCCCGTCAGTCAAGGCGCGCCATTCCGAGTTCCGGGTTGGAATTTAAATCCCCTACGCAGCCTGAGTGTAAAAGGAACTAAGCAAAAGAGGAAAAAAAGAAAAGACTGTGAGAGACTAGGAGAGAGGAAAGCCAACTGGTGCGGAACAGGCTTAAAAGATCTTTACAGTTCAGACATAGTTGTTCTGATACCATCCCTACAATGATTTAACAAACGGGAAATAGAAAACTTAGCCAACCCAGTTTCCAGACAGATTAATTTCTGTAGTAAGAGTGCCAAAACCAAAACCTGTCATAATGAGAGGCTAGGAAATAATATTATGGAATCTATTTAGGACAGCAAGGGACAACAACAGTAATAGTATCAGATTACAGGATCCTTGATTGAACTGGATGCTTTGCCTTCCCAGGTAGCTGCATATATCCATTTATTAAATTCTGCAAAACCAGCTTTACCTGTAAATAAATAGATTTGAAAGACCAAATTGTTTCGCTTTGGATAAAAAGCAAGCGATACCAGAAACTGTATTATCTGTTGAATATTGTACTAGAACTTGTGAACTGTAAGAAATCAAAAAACCTAATGAAATGTCTAGGAAGTAGATAATGAACCCATTTCATAAGCAAAGAAAACAACTTTTTGTAAAAGTTGTACTGTTATTCAGGTACCTAAAATAAGAATCAAATAGGGCATTCATAATGTAAAAAACTGTCACCAGTCTTTTGCCTAGGGAAGCTATCACCAGTCCAAAAGGAAACAAGTTATTTATGTAAATGCCATATTATCAAATGATCATGGCTATCAAATACTGGCTTCCAATGCTTATTTATTACTGTCATTTAGTAACTAAAAGATATTTTGTACCATTTGTCTATTATTACTTACAGCATTTTGACATTAGTTTAATATATTCTTGTTTTATTGAATTGTTCAACACCTTAAAGATTAGCCGTCCTGATCACATTGTGTCAACAACTAAGCTGCACTAATTTTAAGATATACTGCTTGGGAAATATCTTTTGAAAAAGGTCACATTTAATGAAACAACAGCTTAACTCTGACACTGAAAATGTATAGGTAAATTTTTGCTAAATTCTAAATGCCATGAAACATAAAACCTATGATATGATGAAATTAACAGAACACATATTTTATGTAAATAAGTAGAAAAAGGATAGATTAAGCCATGGGAAGAAAATAGCAAAAGCATTTATATTCCTGGTAAATATTTTCTGAAATTAAGATTTTACCTTAAATTATAGACCTTACATTGAAAAGGGACTGTTAGGAGTTAAATCACATCTCTTCAAAATTCATATGTTGAAGTCTTAACCCCAGGTATCTTCCAATGTGTCCTTATTTGGAAAGAGGGTCATTTCAGATATAACTAATTAAGATGAGGCCACACTGGAGTAGGGCTTGCCCTTAATGCAATATAACAGGTACCCTAATAAAAAGGGGAAATTTGGAAACAGGCAACATGATGTGAACCTGAAGATGCATCTGCAAACCAAGGAAAGCCAAAGATGGCCAGGAAATCACCAGAAGCTAGGAGAAAGACATGTAACAGATTCTTTCTCACAGTCCAGAGAAAGAACCAACACCACAGATACCTTGACCTCAATTCTAGCCTCCTGAACTGAGATAATACATTTCTGCTGTTTAAGCCATCCAGTCTGTGGTACTTTGTTATGACAGCCCTAAGAGAGCTATAATAGAGGGGGGTTGTGGTTATCATTTGCATTATCACACACTGCCTGGAAAATAAGGAAAGAGTTTTATGGAAAGGTAATATGGGATATCTGGTAAACTTGACATTTTAGTACTAATAGCTGCCCATGAAATCAACACTGCACAGCATATCTGCAAAGGGCTCTCTGTTATTACTAAACCGTGAAAGGCTGGGGCAGCCTCCCCTAATACCAATGACTGAGGAGCCTGTTCAGAAACTAAGAGGAACAAGGGGAAGTCTTTCCTACTCACTTCTGTGTCTTTGCTCAGGCTCTCTGCTCCATACTTTTTGCCTGACTACTTATTCTTTAAGACTCAACCAAGGCATTAACTCCTATAGTAAGTCTCCCCCCCAACATTTAAAGACTGAATTAGTTTTGTAGCTTCACAAAGAGACAGATACCCATCTGCAGCTCTTCATCATTACTCTTACCACATTACAATATAACTCTCTGTTCATGAACCTGCTTCTCCTGCCACTGTATTAGTTCCTTGCCAATAGCATAGTAACTTGCACACTTCAACAGCTACTTATTGAATGCTTCTATTTTTTTTTTAATGTTTGCTTCTTTTTGAGAGAGAGGGAGAGAAACGGAGCATGAGCAGAGAGGGGTGGAGAGAGAGACAACAGAATCCAAAGCAAGCTCCAGGCTGCAACCTGTCAGTACAGAACCCAACGTGGGGCTCGAACTCAGGTCAGAAGATCATGACCTGAGCTGAAGTCGGACCCTTAACCCAGTGAGCCACCCAGGTGCACCATTACTGAATGTTTCTTAAATAAACATTTTTTAATCACCCTGTCCTCCCAATAGCCCACATTATCCTTGTCTTTTAAGATAGATATTCACTAAAATAGCAACCCCTTCAGGGAAGAAAAAAAGCTGTTGAAGAAAAAAACTTTTTAAGGCTAAAATTAAAAAGAAAAACAATACATGAAAGCCCATAAGTCTTAACATAGTTTAGAAGTGCATATGTATTTTGTTGATCAAGAGGAAAAGAAAACTATATTTAAAACGTTAATAAATTGAATCAGGTCACATGAATCTAAATATATAGTACAGCTAATGGCTCCAGTGACCTACAGGACCAAAATTGCTCTTGTTGTGACTAAAAGGCCTATAACAAATTTCAAAGGCTTGAAATTTTTAGGATAGCTTTGTGACAATCTAGAAAGTATTTCCACATTTGTACAATCTCAGAAGCCTCTGAAGAAAAAGTGTTTTACCAAGATGCTGGTCTCTGCTTGGTATTAGACTTTTCTAGCACCTCCCAAAATATTCTCCAGGATCTGATTCTGATGAGTCATTCTTTGACTAAAGCCAGTAAAAGTAGACATAGCTGGATGACATAAAATATCATCATCCTGAGCCTGAAGATCCTTTTTATACCATAAATCATTTTCAAACAATTTTTCTGTTGTTAAAGATAAATGCAAATATGTAAGGTGTGGAGAGGTGTTTGCTGACTTTACATGCTGAGTTTGAGTAATCATACGCTCAGCTTTAGGAATAGCAATTCTAATTTAGGAGTCACTTCGAATCTATATTCAGAACGGGCAGTGCCTACAGCAAAAAAAAAAAAAAAAGTTTAATCATTGTGTAAATGAGTGCAGTAGTAAAGAATAGACATTGTAATTCCTCCCACATAAGGTTTTGCAGGCTGGCCGGAACCTCTTCTAAGAACCGTATTTGGAATACATATTAGAAAACATATTTTCCATTGTAGATATGATATGGCTAATTTTACTTTGGTTTCATTGTTTTGGATGTGGTCATTATTTTGAGTTGATTGGATAGTCATAGATTAATCAAAACCATATATCTGTGAGTGATTTCAAGAGGTCACCTAGACTAGTCCCCAGCTCCAAGGCATGATTAACTGTAAAATACTCAAGCCAAATAAGTATCTGTTTCACTCTTCCTAGAGATTTTCAGGATCAACATCCAAAATCCTGTGGTTAAAACGCAACTGCAAATTCTCTTATGTTAGCTTTAACCTCTTCTCCATCAGAGACTCATTTCTAATTGTATAGTGCTCTATGAAGAACAACGCAGTCCAGGAAATAAGCCATGATTCACTCATCCTGAGGGACTTTCAAAGAAACCACAGCATAGTCTTTGGGCAATCAAAATAAGTTTTTATGAAGTCATTATTTTAAAATTTGCAGGCTTTTCTCAAGTAGGTACAGTCAATTACCTCTATCCTTCCTCAGGAACCATTTACTCTTACTTTATAGAAAAGTCAATCATGTTTGGGATCTTATTTCCCAGCCCAAACCAATTAGAAGAATCAAGTAGAAGAGGGAAAAGGAAATTGAAGATGCTATATAGCGACTACAACAAGCAAGCCAATCATTGTATAGCAAAGAAAGGGACTATAAGAAATAACTACAAAATTAAGAAAGCACAAAAGCCTTGAGCCACTGAAGTGTCAAGACAATTGGTCCAGCTGCACCTGAGGCATCACTGTATTACTAGAGCACCATATAATTACGGGAGGGTTGCCAGATTTAACATATAAAAATATAAGACGCCCAGTTAAATTTGAATTTAAGATAAACAAGGAATGACTTGTTAGTACAAGTACGCCCCAAATATTACCTGTTTTTACCTGATAAACACATTTTACTGTGTGCTGTATTTTATCTGACAGCCCTAAATAAGATGGTGACCTCAAGTCATCAGTAAAGCACAAACTGTTGAGTATGCCGTTCAAAAACTGTGTAACTAATAGAACACTGGAAAATGTTCCATTGATAGTATTTAAGATTAGGAAAATCAAACTTCTGAGTTGTCTGCAAAGTTAATCTATGTGAAACACTTTGAGCCATGCATGTTCTTCACTACAGAGTTCCAGGCATAAAATAAACCTTTAATAAACATTGGATGAACAGTGAAAGCTTAACACACCGCCTTCCCATTGGTGAGGCACCTCAAGCCCCTGAAGTTTGTCCCTAGCCGTTGTCAGTTCTGTGGCCCTGCCTGAGTCTAAACCTGACTCAGAGTTGGTGTCGCTGTCCAGGTCTGACTCCCATTCCCTCTTATACCTGCTGTCCTGGGCTTCCATGACGCCGCCGCAAACCTTCCCTAATGAGGCTTTTCTAGAGAATGGGATAGTGTTTACACTTCACCAACTTTGGTGGCTTCCTCTGCAAGCCCACTGTTGTCTGGTGTAAAGGAAATGAAGACATAGGCCCAACACTCCCCCTCGGAGCAGCTTTTCTAGGCCCACCCACTGGTAACAAGCAACAACCTGGGACCAATTATTGGTCACTTGAAGCCCTGTGGTCCTATATTAAAGCTAGAGCTTCACTGGGTATCCAAGAAACTGCTAGATTTCATCTACACCTTGTGTCCCACAATTACCCGTTGTGGTCTGATTTTAGTCAAAGAAATTATCCCCATCTTAAAGGAGACAGTCTGCAATCTTGACAGGGTTTGCCTCTGAGCAGCGGGACATGGAGCGTGTCTGTGAGAACAAGATGAAAAGGACATCATTTTTGCCCTCAAAGAAGCTTACTTTCTAGCTTATATGACTGAAGATTCCTTTACAAAAATACCATTTATCACAATTATTTGAAAAATAAAATACAATTTTCTGGAAAAAATAAGTCATCTTAGTTGCCACCAATCTGAAAACTAAAAGCCAGCACATCCCCAGTTTATCTAACACATAGCAAACCCTTAAAAGTGATGGCTACCATTATCATGCTAAAGCAAACTCTAAAATCTCCAGCCTGAAGTAGTTGAAGAGTTTCCAGTACCTTCTTGCCCATAGGCCAATCATAAGAGCTCGGGTCCAGTTTCTGGGCCAACCTCCCTTCTCCCTTCTGTACCCCCCTGCTAGGAAGGAACTCAGACAAGATCTAGGTTCCAAATCAGTGTAGTTGTGTTATAGGGTGTGCCTCACTTTAATCCCATTTACATGGGTGAGTTAGAGCCTAGGCTGGCAACATTTGGGGAGAATAGAAATATTATTTGTAGGGATGCCACCATGGCCCGGGTGATTTCTTAGTTTATCCTACTGAAAACCTAAGGGAGTAGTGTTAATCTCATTTTACTGTTGAACCTGTGGCTCATGCCTGAGGTCACATAGTCCTAAATGGGTCAAGGTTGGGACTGTTACCCAAGTTTGTAAGATCCCAAAGGTGTGTTCTTATACTCCACATTGTGACTTGGGTAGTGAAGAAAACTGGAGAGAAAGAGATGGATTAATTTAAATGTCATAAAGCATCACATTGGAGATAAGTAACAAGTGGTCAGTAAGAAGTTTTTTTAGGACAGTGTCAGCATATGTTCCAGAAGATGTAAAAGAACATGTCCTATGACTACTTCGCTGTGTTTCGTTTCCCCGTGGAACTTGATACTTGAGTACCAAGCTTTAAAAGATGATTGTTGTGGTATTACCTTCCTATTCTAAGGCAATTGTGAGTTCCCAGGGAGTATTATGGAATCACATGTGGCCCACATGACTTATTTTCCTTTCTGAAAAGGGTCTTTCATCATGTCTCCAAAACCGCTGGCTGCAGATCACTAAAAAGAAATCATTCCTACATCATATTAACTACATCTTTTATTTGCTAACAAGCAGCTTAAGTATAGACCTTCAAGTTCCTTTTATTCCTTTTGGTTGCTTGCTACTCAAAATGTGGCCCACGGACCACAGGCACTGGCATCACCTGGGAGCAAAGCTGGGAGCATGTGGAGGCACACCTGGGGCTACCGAATCAAAATCTGCATTTTAACAGGATCCCCCGGTGATTCATATGTACATTTAACTTGAGACACTCTGCTCTTATTAGCCTCTCCCTGGCAGATGTGCTAATAATAGCATGTCATGGTCCTCAGGTGTGTGCCAGGCCCTCTGTGAGGTCACAGCAATAGCAAGATAACTAAGACATGGCGTCTGCGAGAGAAAGTCGAACAAATGAAAGGGGTCTAGGCAATCTGAAAATGCCCACCTGGGTCAGTGAGAATTCCTGTATCCAAATTTCCTTCTGCTCTGTGAAAGAGTGGCATTTAGAATGGCTTTCAATGGAGACAACACATCCAAGTGTTGTGTTGGGAAGGTGGGAAGAAGAAACAGAAGGGTACATACATCTCCTATACTGCCAAACTGTTCCTTCTTTCCCTAGTGATTATCCCTCAAAGAATTCCAACAGAGTTCTAACATGGCTAAACTTCATAGGATCCGCTCACTTAACAAATTGATTGATTGCTATCCACCCCTCTCTGGGGTAAATACTCCAGTTACGGATGAGAACTCCATGGTCCCAGCCCTCATGGAGCTCCTAGGTGTGTGTTAACAATTACTACCTAAGTCTGTAAGAACAGAAGGCTGCAATTTGCAGTTTGAGAGGAAAGGATTAATTTTACCCCAGTTTTCTTTCTGCTGTTCACTTTGTAACATTACTTTCACTGCCTGAGTGTTCTCAAGAATTTCTTCAGTATCTCAGATGTAAGGTGTATGAACAAGAGACAGCTATTTTCTTCAAAAGTGGAAATGGTCTTGGTAAAAACCTGAAGCATTATCTGTCACCTCACAGTATTTCTCCTAAAGTTATGCAGGTCTCATTCCAGCATTGCGCTACTCAAAGTGTGGTCTGTGGGTTTGCTCCAAGCCACAACCTGCTAAGCACAGAAATCAACAATGAGGGCTTAGAAACTTTTCTGGCAATTTGACATTGTCACAACATGCAAGGGCACCTCCAGAGGACCAGTCTGTTGATAGGGTGCTACAGATTGAATGTTCGCGTCCCTCCAAATTCATATATAATGAGTTTTGTGTATCCCCAATGTGACGGTGTTTAGAGGTGGGACCTTTGGGAGGTGATTAGGTCACGAGGGAGGAGCCCTCATGCATGAGATTAGTGCTCTTATGAAAGAGACCCCAGAGAGCACCCTTGCCCCTTCCACCATGTGAGGAGACCGAGAGAAGGCACTCTCTGTGAAACACAAGTGAGCCCTCTTGAACTTCCCAGCCTCTGGAGCTATGAGAAATAACTATTTGTTGTTTTTAAGCCACCCAGCATATGGTATTTTGTTATAGCAGCCTGAATAAACCAAGACCCAGGGTACAGTCGGGTGTTGAACTGAACAGGTGAGTTACATGTGACACAAGGTTCGTGCTAGCCATCCCCGATAGAACCACATGTGATATTTTAAGATTAATTTGTCAATTATAACCGCAAAATGTATAAAATCCAGAGTTTATCTTGTTCAGTTATTTATCAAAGATCATTTAACTTCAAAGGATCAGTTTTGGAGCTGACTACTGATGATAATTGAGCATTGATGACAGATTGAGCATAAATGTTGAATCTACAACATCCCGTGCTTCATTTTTGATAGAAGTGAAAAATGAGTATCTGGAGCTTGCAGAAATTGCTTTAAATCCTCTTTTCCCTCTCTCACCCACCTGCCTCTATGAGACTGGTTTTTCTACTATGAATGTTATTAGAACAAACATGGAAACTGTTTAGGGATACATAATCCCCTCTTCATAGCACTATTACCTATCCAACCTAAGTTACAGAAATTAACAAGCAAAAAGTAAGCTCACTTACAACATGAAATAGTCTACTAATAAACAAAATGTGTGTTTCAAGTATGCAAATCAGCATTTAATATGTAGAATTGCTATTTTTAAATACCTTTTTGTCACAAATGTGGAATGACAAAGTACTGAAATACAACTATTAATTGCCTGTATTCAGGCCTTCAGTGAACAATGTACACATTACACATTTTTTTCCTGTTTTTTTTCCCTCTGATCGTCTTTATTAAGTCTATTGAATCTAAAAAATGTGGTCTTCTATTTTATATTTACTTTTTAATTCTTTTTTCTAGTAATACATTTTTGTTCTGTTTACAAAATATCTGTCCACATGCATTGTGAGAGAAAAACCTAGTCATTAACCCTGATACTTTGAGAAAAACTTCTTTATAGTGGCCTGTAAATGACTACTACTCTCAGACTCAGCTGGTGAAAAAAGAACTAACACTCTTAGCTAATATGTATGTGGTGTTGACTGTCTGCCAGGCATGTTCTGTGTACTTTACATGCATTAACTCATGTGCTCTTACCTTATGAATTAAGGTGCCATTGTAGCACCATATTACTGATGAGAAAACTAAGGCACAGAGAGGTTGAGTCACTGGCTCAAGGTCACACAGCTCTACAGTGGCAGGACTCAGTTTGAGTCCGTGCTCTTATCTGGGGAACATAAGACAGGCATTGTAATCATAGTTCTCAACCAAATTGCTATGGGCTTACGTGGGTCATTTGAGATGTGGGAAAAGAAAAAGAAGAATTAGAAAGGATAACAAAAGCTACAGTGCAGAATCCTTCCCATGTGGCAGGCATTGAACTGAGTGCTTTACATGCATGAGCTCAGTCTCCTAAGTGTGAGTTGTTACAGGAAATGATTTCAGGTAGTAGGGGAGATGACTTAGATGCATGGGCCAGACAGAAGTCAAATTGCGTCACATAATGAGAAAGCAATTTCTTCTTAAGTCTCTGCACCTAATCACGCTGCTAGAGTCTCTTTTGTGCAGGTCTCTAATGACTTCCTAACATGGATTTAATTTCCTTTTGTTACAAAAGGAAAGCAGGCCTTAGGCTTAACACTGTCTCTGCCAACAAGGTCTTTTTTATTTTCATTGCACCTTCAATTGCATCTTATTTATAATAAGGATATACAATTAAAAAATGTATTTATGTTTGGGGGTGCCTGGCTGACTCAGTCAGTCGGTGGAGCGTGCTAATCTTGAATTTGAGCCCTACGATGGGTGTAGAGATTACTTTAAAAAAAATCTTTTTTTAAAAAGGTATTTATGTTTGAAAAGTGGGCTATGGAAAAAAATTTAAAGATAATAGTGTAGGTCTTACATGGAGCTGGCAAGAGCTGTGACCAATGAAGTTTGGAAAACATTTCAATATCTTTCAACAAGCTGGGAAAAGGTAAGCACTGTTGTTCTCTATTTATGATAGGAGATTTAAGGTTTAGAAAAGTTCAGTAACTTTCCCAAGGCCACTCTCTAGGCAGCTGAGGAGCTGGGATCCAATCTTAGAAGTGCTTGCCTCCAAAGTGAGTGTCCTTACCCATTATACATCTGGTCTCCCTCAGTGACGTTAATGCACGGCTCCTCCCAGGACTGGCCCTCCAGCACTCTTTGATTGTATTTCAGGATCTAGGAAGGCAGTTCTCAAAGTGTGGTCCTCCCCTAGGTGTTTTCATCACAACACTGAGATGTTTGTCTCTTTCACTATCATTTGCTCACGAGTGAACAGGGAAGTTTTCCAGAGGCCTCGTGACATGTGATAGCACAAAACACTGAATGCAGAAACAGATATGAGGACCTAGCTGCCTTCTATTAAGTCAAAAATTAAAAAGATTTACTAAAATGTAAACAATGCCATTCTTCTCATTGAATCTTTTTTGTTTGTTTTCGCTTGTTTTGGAAATTATAGTTATTTTAAATAAACATGTGATTTGTGTTAACATGTAATGGGCTTATTGTTATTTTTAAATGAATAAGTATTTTACATATTTATCCATCTTAATTTCTTTTTTAAAATATTTGTTTAATGTTTATTTATTTACTTGAGAGAGAGAGAGAGAGAGAGAGAGAGGAGAGCACGAGCAGGGGAAGGGTAGAGAGAGGGAGATACAGAATCCAAAGCAGGCTCCAGGCTCTGAGCTGTTAGCACAGAGCCTGACATGGGGCTTGAACTCATTAACTGTGAGATCATGACCTGAGCTGAAGTCAGATGCTTAACTGACTGAGCTACCCAGGCACCTCTATCCATCTTAATTTCTAGTGCATTAAATATCAATAAATATAACCCACACAAACAGTTTTTTGGGTTTGTCAAGAGTATAAAGGTGTCTTCAGACTAAAAATATGTGGAATAATATATTTTAATATTAATGGAAACTTTTCTCCCAATATTTCTTCCCTTCCTTTCCTTGTGCCCTGTCCTCCTCCCTCCACAGCTTTCCCCCTCTATTTAAACAGGTAATCTCCGTGATTCATTGCTTCAAGGGAGGGACATTACCAAGTGGAAAGCAGAAATAGTGTCTAGCTTTCATCTTTCAGAAAAGCCTAAACCCATTAAGGAAGTTATGCTAGGTGCTTGAAAGCAGTAATATCAAAATATAGCAAGTGTCACTGAGAAAAAACCACTAGCAGTATTGAGGGAGGGCAGCTTTCCCAGGACTAGAAAAATATGTCTCACCTCTTGACGGTTGGTGTGGGGAAGGACAAAGACAGAAGAAAGATTAGGAGAACAGAAAAGTGGGGCACCTGACTGGCTCAGTTGGTGGAACATGCAACTCTTGATCTTGGGGTTGTAAGTTTGAGCCCCACTTTGAGTGTAGAGATTGCCTAAAAATAAATAAATAAATACATATATTAAAAAATAAATATATATATTATATATATTTTCAATTATATATTTTTCAACATATATATGTATATATATATATATATGTTGGAAAAAAAAAAAAGGAGAACAGAAAAGAGAGGACCAGGCTGAAGAGGCAGAAAGACAGAGTCTAGGCACTGTTTAGCCACAGTGGAGCATCTTCCCTTGTCCAGCAGCCATGTGGGAGCTGAGAACTGCCCACTGACTAAATCTGGTGTTTCTGAGAGCCCGCTTCCCCTTTCCATGCTCATGACGCTTTGTAGCAGTGACACCATCAGATTCATCCAACCTGGACAACTTCACTCTAAAAACATCCCTGGCCCATCAGAAGCCCAAGAGAAGGGGGCTGGGGCCCTGGATCCCTGGAAGGGTGGTGGGGCTGAAGAGGTAACAGCTCTAGATCCCGAAATTTGGAAGGTCTGGTTGAAGCTGCTCATCTGCCCTGAGCTAGAAAAGCAGTTCAACACACTTTTCCTCCAATATTAGGAGCACCCTGCGTACCTGCTGGCCAATAAGCAAACAAAGGACTGTGTTGCATTCTAGCAGAATTTGTGAACTGATTGTACTATCCTTGAGTTCAGCCCACAGGTGAGTGTTTTTGGTCCAGAACAGGGGATTTGCTTTGTTTGTTTTCATTAGAATGCTTTGGGGGGAGTCCATGTGCTATCCAGGGCCCACTGTCCTCTCTCCCATTCAGTCTCTTCACGCATCAACATTCCCTGCCTGCCCCTGAGGACATCTGAGGTATCTGAGTCCTGTAATAAAAAGCACTTGACCTATAGTAGGAGGATTCCTCAAAAAACTATACAGAATCATGAGTTTGTGCATTTTTCTGAGGAGAGAGTCCTAGCTTTCAGCATATGCCAACTATGCAAAGGAGTTTCTGATACCTGGCTTGGAATGCTGGAGGCTGTTCGCTGGCTGTGTGACCCTGAAGATGTCACTTAACCTGTCTGTGTCTCCATTTCCTCATCTGTGGAATGTGGGCATTAGTATTTAACTCTAAGGACTGATATAAGGAGTAAATGAATGACAAACTCTTTATAAGTGTTGGCTTCCATTATTATAGAGGAGGTAGACCATGGGGGTTTGGGAGGGATGGAGAACCTGTGTAAGAGGGGCTAGCTTGGGGTAAAGAAGTGAGTGCAGGCACATTTGGTGACCCCAGCCCATCTTCAGGATGTTGCCTGCACAGTCCTCAGAGCTCACTAGTTCAGCAAAGGGTCCCAGCATGTTGGAAATGAACAGCAAGGCTTCTCTATATATGATGAAAAGGGTTGCCAGCAGCTGTGACATATGTACCTCTTGTTCTGAGAAAGACAAGCATCTGAAGGTGGCAGTCAGATAGAGCCTGGAGCCATGAACTTGGAGATCACAATTATGCCCTAGAGATCAATGCTGCCTTAGTTCTGGTCTCTAGACACCAACCAGGGAGCAGAGTCAGACAGGTTTAGCAGGGTCAGACAGCAGAACCTGGAATCCAGCTCCACCACTTTCTAGCTGAGCTGTTTTTGAGCAACTTACTAAACCCTCTAAGCCATAGTTTCCTCTTTTGTAAAACTGAGTAGAAATGTACCTACTTTATCAGTTAAATGATATAACATATGCAGATATAATATAACATGGCAGCTAGTAAGTGCTCAATAAGCAGAGCCATTGCTATGGTAAGGTGTTCAGTGCCAAGAGAGGGCTCAGAGGGAGCTAAGTGGCATCAGGGGTCCGGGTGTCTAGTTGGATAGGGAATCCTGGAAGAACGAATCCAAAGATCACTAGAGTGAAGATGCATTTGGCCCATTGCAGCATTTCTGCTTCAGCTTCCTTCCCTTCAAACTTGGGAATCAGATTTCTTAGGGCTCTTTTGGGCTTCTTAGAAAACATGAAAGGGGAAAATTAAGATCAGACTATCTTTCTGAAAATCATTTCTTCCCCTGCAATATTCCCATGGTGGAGAATTGATGATACTGCTTGTCTTAACAGAAACCCATTCAAACGAACTCAAGGAGACGGAGTTTTCTTACAGGTCTGGAAGACAGGTAGTTCTCAAGGACAAAGACTCTCATCTCTGCTTCCAAGCTATGCCTACTTCTTTCTTTTCTCACTGCAAATCTACTTTCTCTTCTATATATGCACAAAACCCAAAATTGTGGGCCTCGCCCTCCTTGGCATCCTATTCTGGTTTACATACAACACACTAGATGTGTCCTATTCTCAAATCCAAATTCCTGGGAGAGGAAATTTGTTAGACATCTCCTGTCACATACCTGGCCATGCTAATGTCAACCAAAAGTGTGTATATATGGGGTGGGAGAGGAAGGAAATGACAGTGGTATAGACACACAGGTTCAAACAGTTAATAGAAGAAAACCAAATGGCCAAGGAATACCTGAAAAGATACTTAGCTTCTCTAATATTCAGAGAAATGCAGATTAGCACAAGAATGTGAGGTGCTCGTTTTTATCTTTTTGGACCACCAGGATTGACAACAATGAAAAATAAAGGTAACTACAGGAAACTTGTTAAGGGTATGAAGTGATAGGAATTTTATGGTGTGCTACTGGACATTATGTTGTAATATTTTAAATGTGCTTAAACATTAAGCCTGCAATTTTAGTGTTAGGAATTTATCCTAAGGAAATAATTAGAATAAGTACAGGCATATATGCGTATGTATATGGATGCTTATGGCAGTATTTTTAATATTTAAGGAAAACTTATAACATCGTAAATGCCCTTCAGTGAAGGGTAGAGATTATGGTTCAAGGGAATACTGGGAGGCCATTATAAAGCATGAGGTAGATTCATAGGTAAGATGTACACAGCAAGCTATTTAGAGTAAAAAGGTAAAAATGCAAACCACGGAAAAGAGTAAATAATATGATCCCATTTTTGTTAAACACATACAATATATGATATATACTTTACATACTATATCTGGAGTATGTACATATACACATCTATATGTATTTGCCTGAGTATGTGTGTATATTATATACACACACACATACACATACATCTGTTGGGATAGATGTAAAACTAATAATGGGGGCCAACTCTGGGAATAAATAGAAAATGGGAAGTTCTCACTTCCATTTCTATAGTGTTGAACTTTTTAAGAACAAGACTGGATTACTTTTATAATCAGATGAAAAAAAGAAGACATTGCATTTTGAGGAGGAAAAGAGAGTACAGAGTTTATGTATAAAAGATAATTTGGCATTTTAAAATGAAAGAAAAACAACAAATTCCATTTTCCCCGTGACGAACAGGCATAGCAGCTTTGCTGCCCTCACCCAGGGTTTGGGATTATTGGGAGAGAGCTTTCTAGCATGGACAGGAGAAAAGTCTGCTTCTCTCAGTACCACAGAGGCATTAGGGCTATCCTACAGGAAGAATTCAGCTTACCCACAGCCCAAAGGAACTTACCCCCCTTCTGCTAGAGAGGAATTAATGAACTTAGTTGAGTTGAATTCTTCAGCTCAAATCTAGAGGTAATGTATTTACATATTTACATACAAAGAGAGAAAGCAGTTAAATGATGAGAGCTGAGGTGTCCCGCCAAGTGAGGGGTTGGATATAGGAAAAGTGAGGCCAGACTGGGAAAAGTGGAGGTGGCCTCGATCAACTCCAGAGACACATTTCCCTGTTGCCAATTGTGGGTTTGAGTGTGTGCTTGGGGATTTTTAATAGGTTGGGAAATTGAAATTCTCACTGGGATTATTATTATTATTATTTACGTGTTTCTGTTTGGATCCTCCCTATCTTGTTAGGAATGTGCCAAATATTAAAAGAGCCAGTTGTAATTTTTCTCACTACTACCATGGATTTCAATGGGGGAAAAAATCAATCTTACTGTGTAGGCAACTTTATAAGAAAGCCTCAATTTCACATATTGTGGGATAGCTGTATCAATCTGGTGTAGATAGAAAGCAATTTCAATTAACATGGTCTTTTGTCTTTATTTGCAGCAGGCAGTTCACCAACAGTGCATTTTAGACATTAGAGTTGAGTGAATTTCACCATATTACTTTTCAAGCCTCTAACACCTTAACAGGCAAACTTTTAGAACAAGGTCTGTTTCTCCTCTTCTTTTAGAATTCTACTCTAAGCAAGAAGCATTTGCTGAATTGCCTACCTAGGGACTTCAACACTGCTAGTGCATATAATGGCCTTCCAAAAATGTTTACAGTAATGGTAAAGTTGGGGATAATACACCCCTGGACTTATTGCAAAGACAGCTTTTTGAATGATTGTTCACATAAAACCTGCCAAATCATTGATATTAGAGTGGGTCATTCCTTATATTATGAGATTCTGAAGATGAAAATAATAACCATAGATAGCAAAAGCTGGAAGGTCATCTTTTTCAGCTCCCTCAGGTTACATATAAGGAAATGAGTCTCTGAGAGTTTGGGAGCGTTGTCTACTTTCATGACTAAGAAGTTGCAGAGATTTTTTTTTTTTTAACTCCAAATCTGATGCTCTTTTTATTACAACTCAGCTTACCTCTCTCAGACTGCAGTCTGTCTCAGAGATGCCAAACATTCCCTTCTCCCTACCCACATTCCACCTTGGAGACTCTGCCCCACTCATAACCCTGGGAGGGATAGCACAGCATACCATGTGACTCTGCTCTACCAGTCTCCGTGACTGACCCAAGGATAGACATCTGACCTAAGCTAGGCTGATCGGATACTCTCCCAAGAATTTGGAATAGGGACAAAGAGGCTGAGTCATTTAGCTGTGCTGAGCCAAACTGCAAGGTCTTGCCTCCCTTGCCTGCCACAGCAGGCCACAGCCTCATGCTAACATGCAAGGGTAAGCTGAGAAACCATGAGTCAGCAGAAAAAGCAGGTCTGCAGACAGAGGAGCAGGAAGATGGAGCAGGTGCCCAGAGAAAAATTAAGAGACATGTACCTCAAAGGTAGAAAAAAGACAGAGAGAGAGAGAGGGGAAAAAGTCTGCATAATCCCTTTCTTGGTCCCATAATATCTGGCTTTATCTCCTTCACTGGCTTGTTGTAACCCCATAAAAATTCTCCCTTTCAAACAACCCTCTTTTTATTGGAGCTAAGAGGAATTCTGTTATTTGCATCTAAATTCTTCTTGTCTAAGACACTCCACAATTTATAGTCAATATATTTTTTGGGTGGAAAGACTGTTCTGTTTTTTTATGAAGATTATTGGAATTGAAGTCTTATCTGAAAACCCATAGCAAGTTGAGTGGTTTTCTGAATTTTCCTCACTAGCTGTCCAACCCTGGAGACCAAGGTAAGTAGTTCCCAGAACCTCAGATGGGAGCTAGCCCCACTTTGGGTCTTCAACCAAAATATGCTAGAGATATTCTATCCAGAAATATCCAGACAGTTCTATCCAGAAATAGAGATCTTATTGGGGTATGTATGTCAGGAATTCTAGAGTCTTTACATTTAGAGTTTTCAAGGGTTGGTTGGTTCTGTCTTCTTATAAAATCTCTGCTCCTTTAGGTGTACCTGTGGAATCTCCTTGGCCCAACATTGACCCCCACCTGGGAGATCAAATCCCTAAAAAGTAGTTCAGGTACTATTCCCATGCTAATCTCTTTTGAATAGTGAAAAGAGCCTTTTGAGAAATTCTACTCATCTTTCGAAAATTGTTGGGACTAATATAAGTATAAAACAATGGAGAAATGATTGAGTAAATTAGGGTTCATTAGCTGATGTAATACTATCCAGATATCTTAAGGTGTGCCTGGGTGGCTTAGTCAGTTGAGTATCTGACTTCGGCTCAGGTCATGATCTTGCGGTCCGTGAGTTCGAGCTCCATGTCGGGCTCTGTGCTGACAGCTCAGAGCCTGGAGCCGGCTTCAAATTCTGTGTCTCCCTCTCTCTCTGCCCCTCCCCTACTCACACTCTGTCTCTTTCTCTCTCAAAAGTAAATAAACATTAAAAAAATTTTTTTAAAAGGATAACTACCAGTTTTAAAAAATATAGAAAGATATTGATGACTCAACGAATAAAGGAAAAAGCAGAATGAAAGTTGTAAGCATCAACCACGTGAAAATAGGTTCACATAAGAACACTTTTCTTGATAATCCTCAACAAAGTAATTGAGTCATCCACAACTAATCCAGAGATCTTGATGTGTAGGATAAAGTCCACTGGGCACTTCTGTCTTAGATGATTTTGGCTAGAGAAAAAGTTGCTGACCTGGTTCAGGTTCTGAATTTTTTCTTATATTGGTCTGATTCTGTGCCCAGTGCTGATCTACTTTTGTTCATGTCCATAGCCCTCCCAACTGACATGACCTATGATTGTGGAGAATTCCCAGTCTTGCTGTCCACAATTACTTAAAGTCTTGTGTGGAAACTTTTTGCTTTGTACCACACAGATTTCAACATCTGTATTTAGATGCTTTCATTAGTTTTTTCCTATCTACCATTTCTCAAATCTAGGACAAGGTGGAGTTGTGACTTTCCTCCAGTGTGCTAATAACTTCTGCACAGTTTCTGAGAATACCTTCCAAAGCTAAGATGAAAGGGAAAGACATTATATCTCTTCTAGCATTTGGTAGGAAAAAAGAAATTTCTAGACCAACCACTGCCTGAAAGACTTTCTTTAGTTATAGAAAAGTTCTTCTGTGGCTGTTTTCTGAACCAGTCATGACAAAACTCCTTGACAAGCAGAAGGAGAGAACATTGGCTTCTTGCTGCTTTACAAGGGTTTGGTTGCCTATCTCAAGCCTACTCCAGTAGACTTTTGCTCTGTTTGTGGCCATGTGCCATTTCTTAAAAGCCTTTCCCATATCAAGGGAACTTATACATTATGAATCCAGCCTTCTCAAGGTAAAATTAGAACTCACTATACCAGCCTTTTCTACAACCAGGGTATAAGCATGTGACCTAGTTTGTGCAGTCAGATGCAGGCATGCAAGACTGCAATGCAGAAAAGAAAACCCTGAGAAAGAAGGTATCACACAAAATTGGTTTTCCGGTGAGGGTTGTGGAAGGCATCAGAGGCAGAAACGGCAGCAGCCCTAGTGTTGGCGCCCCCTTCAGGGCGTTCCAGTGCAGCCACCATGCCTGGGCCGGTGACAAGTCCGGGTTGCACCATCCAGCAGTGTAATTTGGATATAACTTCTTGCTAAGTAGCGTCAGAGCATTATTCTCTGACCCTTCCAAAAGTCTACACGCTATTTAACATCCTTTGATATATTCTTTTTTATTTTTAAATTAGTGAGAGTGAATTCTGTCATCTGCAGCTAAAAATCTTGACTAATATACCGATTTTCATGATTTTATATTAGGCTGAAGGACTCAGAAGTGATTTGTTTTTCGTATTCATCACGCTTCACCAGGCACTAGATATAAATAGGGTCACATAAATCGACAAATCTTAAACAAACCTTACTGGCTCTTGATTCCACTTGCAGAATGTAGTTTTCCTGGCCTCACCCAAAATCGCTTCCAGAATCCCCAGGATTGTCTCTCATGTGCTCACCAACAGTTGTCTCATGTTCTTCTCCACTGCCTCTTGTGTTTTTGGCTATGGGCTAAGAAGCCATTTACTGGTGTTGGCTCAGTACCTATGTCAGGGCCAAGCATGGCAAGATTGATACCATGTCAAATGTGTGCTGCCTCTAATGTTTTCATTCTGTGTCACCTCTCGACCAAAAGTGCCACAGCCCCTATGTCCACTTGTACAGGTGTCCCTTATAAAAATACTTCCTTCTCTGATTGACTTATTTCACTTAGCATAATACACTCCAGTCAGAGAAAGACAGATCTCATATGTTTTCACTCTTACGTGGATCTCGAGAAACCTAACAGAAGACTGTGGGGGGAGGGAAGGGGAAAAAAATTGTTACGAACAGAGAGGGAGGGAGGCAAACCATAAGAGACTCTTAAATACAGAGAACAAACTGAAGGTTGATGGAGGTTGGGGGAGAGGGGAAAGTGGGTGATGGGCATTGAGGAGGGACTGGGTGTTGTATGGAAGCCAATTTGACAATAAATTATATTAAAAAATAATACTTCCTTTAGTGACTGCATACAGCCCTTCTCTCTGAAGCTTAGATGTGAGTACCTGGGACTGAGCCGAGAGACCAAATAGGGTACTATTTGTCTTTTCCATTTCCTTATTTTTTTCTCCAACACACAGGCTCCCTCCCTACTCGCCCATGCAAATCAGCTCATGCAAATGGACATCTGCAAATAAACATCACTGGCTGTAACATTACAGTTCATCATTCAAGCCTTATTCTGTGTCCTCAGAGTGAGAACACTTTAGGACCAAACTGGCAGGTTTTTGAGGCATTATTTTTATTTTTCAGCATTTCACAGTTGTTGTTATAATGCTATTTTTCAACAAGTAGAGAAATATGACCTGAAACAGTCCATTTATCCTGTGAAATTTATGCTGACAGAGCCTGCCTTTGCCAGGATACTTTCTTACAGATGTCTTCTTCCCCTACACCCTCGGGTATTTGTCTATTAACAGAATGCAGGCAACTTCTTTGGCAAGTAGATTCAGAATGTCAGCACAAGCGATGAGTCTCAGGAAAATGGAACAATTAGGGGATTTCTCAGCAGTACCACTGCCAGTTTTCCCTGGGCACTTGTATCAGTGCTTATTTTAATGACTTCAATCAGGATATTTTACTCACCCTAACTCAGAGGCTCAAGATTTTAGAGATCAACAGAGGATTCAATGTATTACAGTCTTGCTTTGCAGCAATTATTGGGTGGGGTTTTTCTGTGAGTAAATGGAGCAGTAAAAGTCCCTTCTTACCACTACTTTCCACCCCAGCTTTGCTATTTGGCATTTGTCCACCTATAGCTATTTGAACAATTCGAGCTTATGGTTCATAAAAGATTATAAAGCAATATTATGCTCACAAATAGAGTCCTGCAAAAAGCATTCAAAATCTCTCCCCTAGAAAATGTTACGAAAAATGTCTCAGAATTCTATAGGTACAAGACTTCCATTGCTTTTTTGATATGTGTTATGACTCCTTTGGGAAACACAGTGTACTCCTGTATAGTGAACTCCAACAATGTTTTCCAAATGGATCAGAGGGCAAAGAAGGGAGGACTGGTGAGCGTGAGAAGGGGCAGCCAGCCACATTTGAGGGACAGATTTCGCAACAATCTGGGCCAAAGTGGCTCAAAAGCATTTAAAGGCCTTTCAAAGGATTTTTTTTTTTTTTTTTTTTTTTAGGATTTTAAAGGCTTCCAAGGAAGGTATACGTCCTCTAGTTGATTTTAAGCTAAAGATGAACTCTGGGGAGATCTGACTATGGAGAAAGTATCTCAGGATCTCAGTTTATTCCTCATATGTCTAGTTGAATCCTAGAGGGGAAAGGAGACATATTTTGTGGATGTGGCAGGAAGAAAGGCAAGCTACATAAGAAGGTACAGCAGGAGACGTAGAGGAGAAATGTGACTCAAGATGTGTTTGGGGATAGTCTGACTTTCAGGGAGAAGGGTTTTTTTCCTTCAGTGCCTGATTCCACCACTGTAATGTAGTATCTACCCTCTCCTACATTTTCTGACAATAAATTCTTCAAAACATCCACAGGGATATATACAAATACTAGTTTAAAGTATCTAACCACACATGAACTAAGCATGTTTTTATGTATATGGAATAGATTCTTAAATCATTTTAGCAGTGGTTATATTGAAAATGTAGAGTAAAAAAAAAAGAGATAATGAGGGGAAAAGATACTGAATGTATCCACTTATTTTTGTAGGATATAAAAAGTGTCATGTCGGGTTGGCTGGGTGGCTCAGTCAGTTGTGTTTGACTTCGGCTCAGGTCATGATCTCATGGCTCGTGAGTTCGAGCCCCGCTTTGGGCTCTGTGCTGACAGCTTGGAACCTGGAGCCTGGAGCCTGTCTTGGATTTTGTGTCTCCCTCTCTCTCTGTCCCTCCCCCACTCATGCTCTGATTCAGTCTCTCTCTCTCTCTCTCAAAAATAAGTAAACATTAAAAAAATTTTTTAATGTCACAACATATGTACGATCAACCTGAAACCTTAAAATGTATTAATTGTGAAGGTCAAGTAGTTCTGAGATATGATTTTGGTCTATGTTCATAAGATAAAATTTGGGACTGGTTCACATGAAGGTATTGTCCCAGATACTGCGCTTTCTTTTTCATTTTTCTCAGTAAAGTATAAAACTAAAGTAAAAAAAAAAAATTACGGAGAGATTAACTTTCTTGCATCTTTCTGATGACAAAAAGGTGAGTGAGTCACTTGCTCAAATACCAGCCCAGAAATTTCATCTCACGCATTGTCGAGTAAGAAGCCTCAGCCAGGCACCCTTCCAGTTGGTAAAAGGATCTCCAAGGCGCGTGATGTAAAGGGGAGGGCTGAACCTACAGCTTCCCTTTCTCCTCTCTTTGGTTTCTGGCAGCCTTTCTGCACACAGATGATCCTTGACTATGATTCTGAGTGCAGATTTCCAGGGCCATTCCCCCTCACCCCAGTAGCATTTGGATCAGAACCCTGAGCCTCTGTGGAGATGTAAAAGCAGGCATGTCCGGCTCAGCCTCACTTTATCACACAAAGGAATGTGACCTTTAGGTTCCCTGGGAATGCTTTGTGCAGTTGGCTGGGCCCCAAGATCAAGGTCATCTGTGTGATTCCTGGAAAGAGATGCAGAGTGGGCATCCCTAGTCTGGGCCAGGTGCCTCAAATCACACAATTTTGGAAGAGGAAATGTGTGCTGTGGTTCCTGAGAAGGACCAGGCAAGTGAGGAAGGTTGCAGTGAACACTTTCACTCGGGAGATGTGAAGGTATGTGTCCTTGGCCGGGTCACCTGCAGAAAAAAGTATTAGAAATCAGGCCACCCCCAGTGCATGACAGCCCAAGCTCCTCACCAGGAGTGTGAGTCCCAGTCACTTTTCCTTGCAGGGGTCAGGGAAATCCTTCCTACTGTGAGTTTCTTTCTACTTTACATTGTGATAATTACACAATGGGAAAGGAACTCAAATGAAGGAGACTCTGTGGGTTCCTTGGCGAAGTAAGCCAGTTTTGGCCAAAAAGAGGTGAGTAGCTAATGTCAGACTAGGAACAATACTTCCTGTATCTCCTCTTGAATCATCGTATAATAGGCTTCTGACGTGCAGAAGGCCCTGAAGAAATGTAGCAGAGAAGGAAGTGAGGAGCCAACTGCATTGGCTCAGTGCCCGAGAAACACCCTGCTTTGAGGATAAAATTGCACCTCTCATGCCAACAGTTCAGGCAACTGAACCTACACAAATAATGCTTGGAATTCAGTTGAAGAATAAGTCAAAAGAGGTCTTGTTTTTTATTTTAAATGGGCTCTAAGATTGCTCTTTTGCTTGGTTTGTTTTGCTCAGGGGATGAGATGAGGGAGAAAATAACCTACCTTCTTGTTGTGAGAAGCGTTTGTTTAGATGACACAGAGGGGCATCATCCAGGTAAAAGAGGGTGTGGAAACTTACTACCTCATACCTCCTTCCTGGGCAAATGAAAAGCCAAAGGCTACTATAAAAAGTAATTTGTGTCCGGCTCTTGGGGGAAGGAAGTCTTTTCAAACTGAGAATGTCACACTCCAAATTTTAACCTAGTGCTGTTTCCTGCTCTTACTCATAGAGTGATCCACATGACTTTAGTAGCTTTAGCTTCTTCAGAATGGAGGAAACAGAAAGCCAGTGGCTGCCCAATGGAATTACACAACATGGCTTATTTGGGAGGAGAGGGAAGTCAGGATGAGGATCATTTATTTCATCAGCCTCATGATCACAAAAGTTACCCAGGCTAAAAATGGTCTTTAGTCACTCTGCCATTTATACTTTTTCCCTCGCTTCCAGATTCTCATGCTTAAATTCTCTTTTTGTGAAAGCCACTTTTAACTTAAAAATTCTTCCTTCTGTCTTTACTTTTCTGTCACTTTTCTCCTCATTTAATCCTCTCCATTATCCAATAATAGAAATAGGATAGCATAAGGAGTTGAGATTTCTTAACTCAACCCCGAACTGGGGAATAAGAAGAGAAATGGAAGACCCTCAGGCCCAGTTTCCTGGCTGTAATCAAGAAACCAATAGATAGCCAAATCCAAAAAGATTAAAGTTTTTAAATTTTTATTTATTTTAGGGGCGCCTGGGTGGCGCAGTCGGTTAAGCGTCCGACTTCAGCCAGGTCACGATCTCGCGGTCCGTGAGTTCGAGCCCCGCGTCAGGCTCTGGGCTGACGGCTCAGAGCCTAGAGCCTGTTTCCGATTCTGTGTCTCCCTCTCTCTCTGCCCCTCCCCCGTTCATGCTCTGTCTCTCTCTGTCCCAAAAATAAATAAACGTTGAAAAAAAAATTAAAAAAAAATTTTTTATTTATTTTGAGAGAGAGAGAGACAGCGAGCTCTCTCTGGGGGGGGGGGGGGGGGGGGGGGCAGAGAGAGAGGAAGAGCCAGAATCCCAAGCAAGCTCCGTGAATGTCAGCACAGAGCCTTATGCAGGGCTCGATCCTACAAGCCGTGAGATCACGACCTGAGCCGAAATCAAGAGTCGGACATTCAACCTACTAAGCCACCCTGATGCCCCCAAATCCAAACAGAGTAAATGAAGAAATCTGTAGACTGGTCATGTGTGTTACAACCAGACTGAGGTAATGAAGAACACTAGTATGGTGGTTTGACAAAGGAGACCCAAAGATCAAGGCGTTTAGGATCTGATAGTAAACCCTAGGAAGACACTTGATCAGCTTAAATAGCTAATACTTAGGAGCTTACTGAATGCTAGGCACTGTTCTAATCACTTTACACATGTTAACTCATTCACTTCTCACAACAATGCTACCACATATTCACCATTGTCATGCCCATTTTGCAGATGAAGGAAACTGAGGCACAAAATGGTGCCTGTGGTAGACATGGAGAGGCACTGTCTTTCAAAGGACTGTCTGCACAGCTCCCTCCACTTCTCAGTGCCTTCAGGGTCTGCCACAGCTCTTTGTCCCAAGGTCATTCACAGGGCAGCCTGCATTGGGGGGCAGAGAGACAAGCTATAAAGGCTCAGTAATCTTGGCCCAACATGGACAATCCTGATGGGTAACAGTCACAACAGAGCTCCCTGCCTGGCTGGCAGAAGCTTTGATGTAGGCAGAAACTTGTATCACATTTCAACTTCTGCCTTAGCTAGGTGGACGAAACATCCCAGTTTTTTTTTTTTTCCCAGGACTGTCCCGGTTTTGGCACCAAAAGTTCTGTGTCCCAAGAAACCTCCATGCCAGGCAAACCAGAATAGATGGTTGTTCCTGCCCAACTGTAGGAAGGAATCAGGTTTTCTTCCCCTTCCTTCCACAGATGTTGATTCCTAATAATCATCTTGTACCCTAAACCCCATCTCAGTGTCTGCTTCTTGGGAGCCCCATGTGTGACAAGGCCCTGAGTACATCACAGAGGGTGGGCATTCCAGCATCAGACTGTGTACTCTTAATCCCCAAACTTCACTTTTTTTTCATAGAAGTGTTCTAGTCTCTAGAAAAAGGTACTCACCAGAAGTCCAGACAGATTCTCCATGCTCCATACAGCCCAGATGAAATATTTCTCAGTAAGGATGAAGGTAGTTCATGTTTATTAAATATGGCAGATGATTAGCTAAGCACTTTGCCTATGAAGGGGGTTCTGTCGATATTCTCATTGTACAAATGAGAAAGCCGAGGTTGTGAGTTTACTGCCCTAGGATTTTTACCTGGGCACTCTGCCCCTAAATTAGAAGTTTAGATAAATCTGAATAGCTTGTCATTATAAAATGGAAATATTTTTTTGTTTTGGAGTAGAGTTGTAGAGTGTGTTTAAGGAAGATGCTATATTAAGAAAAAAAAAAAGCCCAGCAAAATGGCAGGAGGCTACAGTTCAAGTTGTCCAAAAGCTAAGAGTTTAAGAAAGGGATATTAAATATTGTAAGTTGTTTATATTGCAGTGAAGTAAACCTTTATCACTCTCTCCATCTTGTCAAACCTTCCTGAACCTTCAGTAAAGTCTGGCAGAGAAGGGCCTCATATTTAGTATGTGTACAAACCACAGAGGGGCTTCCCAAGCAGAGAACAGGAATTAGCAGGCAAGAAATCAGAACTAGAGGGGACATGTGACAGCCCTCTCCAAATTCCCCTTACCTACACCTGCCACCAGGCCTAGAGGAATTTGCAGAAATATTCAGGAGGCTATTAAACTTTCTACAGGCCTGGAAAGATATTTGAGTCTAATTTGTCTGTATCTTTAGGGATAAGGAGAGTCCAGATGGCAGCTGAGATGCACAGGCATGACAAGAAGTTTATTAAGATAAATCAAAATGATAAAGGCAGCTATCTAGGAGAGGGAAGTAGGAAAATGAGTAATTTATATCTTCATTTTTGTGCTTTTTCTGAGTTTTCAAGATTTCTACAACAACTATATATTGCCTCTGTAATCTGAAAAAAAAAAACAATAAATGAACAGTGTCTATTTCTCCCGTGTTCCTGATTATATACACTCTTCTGTCTCTTGGGTATGTGTAGTCACTAAAAAGAAACAGAAAAAAACACACATATAAACCATGCCACAGATTCATATACACATATTTTACATCATTACGGAAAGGTGTCTACATATTGAGTGAGGACTCATTGTGTTACTGTCCGAGCACCCAAAGTGTTTCAGGTCAGTACCATGGGTCTAGGAAGAGCAGAGGGTCTATAAGATTTTAAGTCAATCCTTGAGATTTCTTTTGATCAGGCCAAACTGATACTGATCAGGCCAAGTTTAGTCCTGACTTGATTCTTAACTCATGTAATTTTGAATGTGCAGGTAATTTTTTCTCCTTAACCTTCATATTCTCAAAGTTACCAATATTATTTACAAACAGATAATGCTCAAAGAGCTTTCAGCTCTCTGGATTAAAGATTCTACATGAGAGGGGAGTTATGATTATGACATATTTTGATGTTATTGAACAAGAAAGTGACCAATATTCTGACCAAAAAACAGAAACAAAGAACTGGTTTCTTTCGAATAACAGATATTAGTATTTATGAAAAGCTTAATTTAATATGTATTTTTTTCTCCTATTCATCAGAAGTATTTAAAAATTTTTTTAAAATGTTTATTATTTTTGAGAGACAGAGAAACAGAGCATGAGTGGGGAAAGGTCAGAGAGAGAGGGAGACACAGAATCTGAAGCAGGCTCCAGTCTCCGAGCTGTCAGCACAGAGCCCGATGCAGGGCTCGAACTCACGAACTGCAAGATCATGACCTGAGCTGAAGTTGGATGCTCAACTGACTGAGCCACCCAGGCACCCCCATCAGAAGTATTTAATAGAAAACCAAGGCATAGTTTATTATTATTTTGAAATAGCTCAAATACTCTAGGGTAGAGAGGGATGAAAGATTCATATTTTCATGTCTTAGATATATCATCTTTGACTTGCTAATTTCCACACTTGGGCAGAGAGTGGTTGAAAAATGAATACTCTGGAAAGTGAGCAGATCCTGAGAAAAGGCACGGAAAGTTTAAAGTGTCATTATAAAGAGAAAGGAGATTCTATAAGTGTGTAGGTCCACATCCTTTTGCCTGACAAATGGAAATGTATTCTTTCCCTCACACCTGATGTCTAGGCTGAACTTGGCCATCAAGCTTCGCTTTCTTCTGCTGATATGGTACTCACTGCCGAGAGCTTCTTCTGTTTCTGCTTCCGAGTCACTGGGAAAGATTTACTTTTGAGGACCGACTTATAAACATTTAAATCTCATGGTGATTTTAGGATTTGAGAATCATGAGGCTATAAATGTTATCAGTAATGGTAAATGTTAGAACCAGGAGAACTTGCAAATATCCTAATCAGAGACATGTGACATCCATTTACTGCAATGACAACAATAAAGTATTTATTTTTATTAATTTATGGGTGAGATATGATATTAAAAAGAAAAGACTATATCTAAGTGGTATAGGATTTAAACATTTTTTATATAATCATTTAAAAACTTGTTTCTCTGGTTTAGATCCTAGTTTGGAAATCAGCTATAAAAGATATTTTAGGGATAATTGGGGGGGGATTTGAACATGAAACTGCGTATTAGATGATATTAAGGAGTTAATATTAATTTTGTTCATTGAGATAATATCTCTAGCTATGGAGGAAAATAATTTTACTTTTTAGTGATATGTGCTGAAATATTTATAGGTAGGATGTCATCATGTCTCTAATTTGCCTTAAAAACGTCAACATAAAAGGTAAAGTGAGTTAAAAAATTAAAATTTGTTTCATTCTATTGCTCTCTGTTCATATTTTATTCATGACTTTTCTTCTCAAAACATGTTACCCTCTTGCATTCTTATTTATACATTTATTATTTTTATTATAAAAGTGAGATAAAATTATTATAAAAGTAAGATAAAATTACAGAAAACTGAAAAATTCATAATCCCACTTCCCTACCCCAAATATCATTAGAAGTATTTTCTTTCAGTTTGTTTTCTGAATTACATATATATAATAAAATATAATAAATATAATATATATATAATATATAAATATATATATATTATATATATAAATATATATATTATATATAATATATATAATATATATAATATATATAATATATATAATATATATAATATAATATAATATAAATATATAATATATAATATATATAATAAAATTACATATATATAAAATATATAAATATTTATAATATAAATTATATATATAATATAATAATATATATTATATAATATGTCATATAATTTAATATAATATAATCATATAATTTATATATTATATAAATATACAAATATAAATAAATATAAATATATAAATAAATATAAATATAAAAATATATTAAATTATATAATATAATCATATATAATTGTATAATATATATATTACATAATTTAATATGATTATATTATATAATTTATATATTATATATTATATTACAATGTATAATATATATTTATATTATGTAATATAAAATTTATATTATGTAAAATAAATATAAATAAATATATATAATAAATATATAAAATAATATATATAATAAAAATATATATTTTTTACTTTAATCAGAACGTATGTACAATTTGGTCTTCCATGTTTGTTTTTTTTTTTTTGCATTTTATCTTGAGTCTTGCATTTCCTTAAACTTCCTAACGTATATCCTTCCAGGGCTACTCAAGGGCAAGCTATTTTTAACTTCCCTACATTCCATGCCTGTCCCTGTTGTCTGTCTCTCAGCAAGTCGAGCCCAGGTGACCATTTGCTAAACACATGTGTGTGGTCTCATGGTCAATGCAGCACAGATGGAATGAACAAAGAAGTGAACCACATAGTACACTGAAGCCTGAGATCCTCTTTCCCACCCTGCACACAACATAGATGCAGCCTTTAGGTCTTCTTTTGAAAAATGGGGGGAAAAAAGGCCATTGTATATATGTATAATGCCAAAGGATTAATTCACAGATGACTTGCCAGTTATTAGGGGGAAAATAGAACTTTACGATGGTGAAGTCTGGAGGTCACCGCTCAAACTTCAGCATTACCAATAGTGAGACACTAGACATTATATACCTCTTGATGTGATACAATACTAAGTACAGGTCTTTGTGAAGTATTGCTGCCAAAATGTTTAATCTACATCTAATCAAGTCTTCTATATCTACATTTCAGTTTCCAGGAGATACAGGGAATTAAAGAACATATTAAATGATAGTACAAGGAAACAATCACAAATCAAGAAGTCGGGACATTCTACAAGGAAAATGGCCCAGACTTCCAAATTCTCCACAAGTCATGTAAAGAAAGAAGGAGGGGGAAAGACAGAATGTTTTAGGTTCAAAGAGACCTCAGAGCCATAACAGCAAAATGCAATGTGTGTTCCTTGTTTGGGTCCTGACTTGAACAAACCATATGTAAAAGAAATTTTGGAGAAAGTGGGTATTAGATGGCAATAAAAATTACTGAAATTTTGTTAGGTTTGTTACTAGAAAAATGTTTTTATTTATTGGAAATGAATATTCATTGTACTGTTCTTTCTACTTTTCCATATATTTTAAGTATTTCATCATTAAAAAGATCTCCTGATAATGGAGTGGAGGCAGGGGAGGGGAATGCTTTCAGGATGAAATGTTTCTATTGCTTTTAGTTATCATAATAATGAGTTACTATACAAGACATGAGAGATGAGACAATCTAACAAAGTTGCACAAGATTAAACAGAGAATATTTTATATTTCCACGAAGTTTGTTGTGGAATTCAATTTTATTTGTGTCTCTCCAAGATGGGGATAACACAGGCACAGTCTTAAAACAGGATACCTAATACAAATGTTTTAACCACACAAAGGGAAAGAGAAGATAATCACAATACGTATTTACTGAGCACCTATCCCATGCCAGGCACCACACCAAGTGTTGAAGGTAGTACCACAAAGTCCAATGTGGTCTCTGCCACAGTGGAATGTATTTTCTGGAGGGGGAGGCAGAAAAAAACATGCAGACAGATAACAGGAGCACTTCCTCATGGGGGAAATAAAAAAGGCTGTGAAAGAGAACAATAAGACATGATGGTTAGGAAAGGGGTCCCCTTGAAGACACACTTCAGCTAAGGCTCTAAGAGGAGAAGGAGTCAGTGAGAGAAGAGGTAAAGAGAAGAAGGTTGTATGCAGAGGAAACTGTGAGCAAAAGTCCTCATGGGGGAAAAGGAACTGAAGAAAATCAGTATGAGGTAAGTGTAGTGAACAAGGGGCTCTGTGCCACAAGGTGAGCTAGAGAAAGAGCTTTTTTTAAGTTAAAAAATATTTTAATGTTTATTTTTTTGGTTGAGAGAGTGTGTGCATGCGTGCAAGCGGGGGAGGGGCAGGGATGGGGGACAGAGGATCTGAAGCAGGCTCCCAGCTGTCAGCTCAAAGCCTACTGTGGGGCTCAAACCCATAAACCATGAGATTATGACTTAAACTGAAGTTGAACTCTCAACTGACTGAGCCACACAGGTGCCCCTAGAGAAAGAGCTTTTAAGCCATGGCAAGGAATTCAGATTTTTTTTTTTTTGAAGTGTGTTAGGAAGCCATATTTAATAGTATTCATTTATTTAAAAATATTCCATTTTAAAGAAGATTTAGAGAAATTACTAACATATTAACAGCTTAGGAACTATAATCACATGTCCTACATGCCAGTCACACTCAACCACTCAGCATAGCCCTTTCAGTTCTTCTAACTGGATACTTCAACCTGCCCAATATGGCAAACTGATACTCATCTGGTGTATTAGGAACCTATTTCTGGATAGCAAACTATCCCCAAATGTGGTGACTTTAGCCAATAACGAACACTTATTATCTCACGGTTTCTGGGGGTCAGGAATTCAGGAACGGCTTAGCTGTGTGGTCTGGGTCAAAGGTCTCTCATGCAGTTGCAGTAGATGTTGGCAGAGCCTATGGTTATCAGAAGGCTTGATTAGAATTGGAGGAGTGAAGATGGCTACTCACATGGCTGTTGGCAGGAGGCTTTACTTTCTTACTGTGTGGCCTTCTTCATAGACATACTTGAGTATCCTCAGGATGTGGCAGCTGACTTCCCTCAAGTGAGTGATCTAAGAGAGTAAGGAGGAAACAACATTGGTGTTGACAGTCTAGTCTTGGAAGTAATACACCAGGTCACTTCTTCCATATTCTATTAGTATCACTATGAGATAAGTTACTAAGTCCAGCCCACACTCAAGGGGAGGGGAATTAAGTTTCACCCCTTGAAAAGAAGAGTTCCCAAAAATTTGTGGATATATTTGAAAACCACCACATTCAGTGACTCAACTCAAATGTCATCTTCTCTGTAAAGCCCTCCTTGCTTTTTTCCTGAGCGGAGCTGGTCACTGTTGCCCCAGTTTTCACAGCGTTTCATTTCTGTCTCTGACAGCTCTTGCCTTGTTTATTGTAGTCAATTTATTTACATTTCTGCCTTTCTCACTAGACTGGAAGCTCCTTCAAGCCAAGGGGATGTGTTTTATTAGTCATTTGCCTCCTCAGTTTGCTCATTAGTGAAATTCTCAGACCACCACAGGATACTACCATCTACCACTCCTGAGATAGGACTTTTAAAAGACCCCTTCACACTTAGCGCTTTTCTTGCCTTTCTTTTTTCTTGATTTACTTTTTGTATTATATATAGACATGTCTTCTCAACTAAATGACAAATTCCAAAAATAAGACTATCTTAGTCATCTCTTTTTTTAAATTCCTTAGAGCACCAAATGCATTGCTCTGCATTATAATAATAAATATATTATAAAAAGAATTAAACAAGAGAGAGCCTTGCAGAGTTGAAAAATCTTTCCAGCCTCTTTGACAATCAGAATATCTACTAGCTACCTCAGCTCTATGTAAACTCTAATAAAGACAAATGACCTCAGTTCATAATGCATAAAACATTCAGCATTGTGAAAGACCTCTGAATCACAAGGGGTCTTCTATTCTGTTTTGTTTCCTTCTTATTGTTTGGGAGAATCAAGATCTAACCCTGTAAGGCTCCCCTTGTATTCAGTGGAAAGAAGTTGAGATCCGGTTTTTATTTTCTCTCTAAAAATGAGAAACCATATTCCCTCCCATAGTTACAAAGTATCATTGTGCCCTTGGTCCTAGTTCATGGAATGTTATCAACTCAGGTAGTTTTATCTGGATTGAGTTGGAAGCCTCCATGGTGTTGGTTCTAATGACTAGAAATCTTGTGACATCCCTAGAAGTCTTCTGGGGCAGAATTCTTTGGGTTTGAGACAAATGTTTTGACCAGCCCTGAGCCTATGACAGGTGCAGGGTTGGGGTAGAAAGAGAGGAGAAGAAATGAGCAGAGGCTAGATCACAGCCTGCACCTCTGTCCCCATTCACTTTGACAAGGAAGTTATTTCTCATGGCTCTTCATTAAAGAATCAAGATTACTGTACATTAAAATTAAAGAAAAATAAGGAAGAGCCTCCAGCAAAATAACCGATGTAGCATATTCAAGGGTCACTTTCTTGTCAAAAGGAAGAGAAATGTGCGTAATTGTCAATTTTCTAGCAACTAAATCATTGGACACTCCTGTGACTTGACAGGACAAAAATGCCTACTTTGACTGAACTCTTCTGTTTCTAAGAAGGTGATCCATTCATGCTAGGTCAGATAACATGGTAAGTCCAGAGCGTGGTATCTGGCACACAGTAGGCTCTCAAACAATGGTGATTGCCATGATGATTGTAATGCTAATACTTGTTGGGTTCTCCGATACTTCCATAAAATCCTGGATGACTTCTCCAGCAGGAGAGCAAATAGGTTCTGAAGGAAGAGTTAGAGGATCCGGATTTCGCTGGGTGGTATTTATTTGGCCTATGCACATTCACACTTTACATGTCTCAGTTGAATAGCACAGTCACCTTGAAAAAAGGAACTAGGCTTGAAAAGGTTTGAAAAGAGATGCATCCTGGGAAACCTGCCCTCCCCAGGGGAGTGTGGCAGGAGGCCTCTTGAAGGAGAAAGACACCTCCACCCTTCTAAGAGAGGATAGGAGACAGAAGAGTGTTTGTTTCATTCAGGAGTTGACAGCGCAAATTACTGTTTGCTTTGTTAAAGGGATTTCTGAAACATGTCGGTACCTTGTCTGACTGTTGCCTGACAGGGCGGAGGGCAGAGAATAAAACTGCAAATTGCCGGTTAGTTATCCAATATTCGAGTTTTGACAAATCTGGAATTCATGCCAATGTTATCTTTCATTTCAAATTTAATGTTCAATCTGGAAAATCTAAAATCTTGGTGAAAACAAATGAGATCATTAGTGATTTTAAAAGTAAACACAGAAAGATCAAGAGTTTAAAGAGAAAATCATTTCAGTGACTCTCCTCTCTCCCTTGTGGTTCTCTTTCCTAAGTCAACTGAAAAAATTTAATCACATGCCTTTGATTAAAACTCTGCCCTCATGAAAAAGCACAAGGTGGAGATTGATTCACTTAGACAAGTGTCCAATGGTTCAGTTGCTAGAAAACTGATATTTAATACCATACATTTCTAACAGATACTCCCGTCTGGTTTCACGTTGTGAAAGAGCTGAACCTTGTTGAGGGGGAAAGAGTCTTAGTTTTCTTCTCATTCACAGTGATTATTACTGGTGTGTTAACTTAGCCTGAACATATTAAACATAATTGGGTAGAACGAGCACCCTGAGATTCATTTACTATGAAACACTGACTAATTTCATCAACTTCTCCTAAGCCAACCAGAAGAATTCATATGATTCGCCCTGTTTGGCTTACTAGATGTTGCACCGTGAGAAGATGAGAAGAGAGGCACTGTGTCGTGGGAGAGGGTACCCTGTGTTGACAACCAGGGCCCTCAGTTCTAGCCCAGCTCTGCTGGGAGCAGTCTGTATAAAACCAGACAGGCAGGGGCGCCTGGGAGGCTCAGTTGGTTGAGCGTGCGACTTCGGCTCATGGTCTGTGAGTTCTGGCCCTGCGTGGGGCTCTGTGCTGACAGCTCGGAGCCTGGAGCCTGCTTTGAATTCTGTGTCTCCCTCTCTCTCTGCCCCTCCCCCACTCGTCCTCTGTCTCTTTCTGCCTCTCAAAAATAAAGAAAACTAATAATAAAAAAAAAATAAAACCAGACGGGCCATTCACCCCAATGGTCTCAATTTCCTTCTCTGGACCTTGAGTGGGTGACTACATGGCTCATAATATGTAGCTAATATTTAATGAGTCCTGCATATCTGTACATGGCAAGCTACCATGATATCTGATGTGATGTAGAGCATAGGCTCCAGCTAGATCATCTTGGTTCAGAGTGACTCTTAAGTGAGTGATTCACTACCCCATTCTTCAACCATAAAATAGAGATAATAGGCCCCATGTTATAGCACTGTTGTGAGGTCTAAATGTGATAATACACCTAAAGTCCTTACAGTAGAGTCTGGTTAAATGTTAACTGAAATTTGATTTAAAAAATGTTTCCCTTTCCAGATGGATTTTCCTGAGTTCAGAGCTTTTGCCTGGTCACCACCCCCAACTGTCTGGAGTGTCCATATGTCCTCTGTGACTATTTTGTGCCTTCTGGTCTCCTGTGGAAGTGTCTGATGGATGTTCTACATGGCTATTAGAGCTCTAATTTTCAAGCTGTGAAAAAAAAAAAAGTAAAACTTGTCAGGGAAAAAAGGCTTAAGCTTTAAATACCTCTAATGTTCTTTGGTCTTAATCCCATGTGCAGTGACTGATCTTTAATGTCTGCACATAGCATTAAGTATCAGGATCTGAAGATTAAGTATAAGGATCTGAGGAGCAGTATTAGAAATGCTGCTGATGGCTCTCACAGTTTTACAAGTCATTAGACCTTGCCTAGACCCCAACTCAAAGGCATTTATTCATTTGCAAGCTTTTATTGAGCACTTATTATGCATCTGTCACTGTCCAAGGTAAATGATACACAATTCCTCCTTTTGAAGAGCTTGGAGCCTATGAGGAAGACAGATGAACAAATCTATAAGTTACCGAAGTGGCAAATGCTGTTGCAAGGACATAAATAAAACACTGTGGGAGCCCAAGGAACTGAGCAACTAACTGTGCCTGGAGGAGCCAGAAAGTGATAACTGAACTGGGTCTTGAAGGTCAAGTAAGACTGTGCATGATTGTGTGTGTATTATCTGTCTGGGCATTGCAGGGAGGGAGAAGAACAAGGGCATTGTGAAAGGGGCTGAGGACTTTTGGGAGGCAGAATCTCTGCCCCTTGGAAATGGGGTATATTTTTTAAGTGGTAGGAGAGAGATGGGGAATAACTCATCTAACATCCCATCTTCCTCCTGGGATAAGAGAATTTATATCAGATATCCTAATGGTAAAGGGAATACCTCTACATTAAACGTTAAATCTTGAACTTAAAAGCAGGTGTATAATGATTTTAAGTCTCCCCAAAGAACCTGGTGTAGCCACAGAACAGCTAAGTTCATTCTAAAATGTATGTAGTATGGGATGCCATCCACGATTCCTAAAAAGTCTTTTTTGAGGCAGGCTTATAAGGTAAAGAGGATGTTAGCATACAGAAGACAAACTAACCCAAAGGGTTTTAGAAGCCTATAGTACAATTAACACTCATATATCTGCTACCTAGATTTAACATTTTTCCATGTCACCATATATTTCACATATATATATATATATATATATAATGTTTATTTATTTTTGAGAGGGGGAGGGGCAGAGAGAGAGGGAGTGAGAATCCCAAACAGGCCCTGCGCTTTCAAAAAAAGCCTGATGTGGGGCTCGAACTCATGAACCATGAAATCATGATCTGAGCCAAAATCAAGGGTCGGATGCTTAATGGACTGAGCCACCCAGGCACCCCTATATCTATCTATCATGTATCTATCTATCTATCTATCTATCTTCTATTTGAAACCACTTTAAAGAAAATTGCCAACATCATGATATTTTATACCAAAATACCTCTGTACACATGCATACATGCCCCAAATTAAGAACATTTTTCTAAATAACCAAATACCAGTATCATATCTAATAGAATAAATAATAATTCTCTGATTTCTAATACTGAACCTATACTTATTTTTCCCTGATTTTCCCAAATTACATTTAAAGCTCTTTCTTTTTAACGATTTTATTTTTAAGTAATCTCTACATTAACGTGGTGCCCAAACTTACAACCCCAAGATCAAGAATCGCACGCTCTACCAACTGAACCAGACAGGCGCCCCTAAATTTCCTTTTTTTAAAAGAAGGCAAATATATATATTTTAAAGGAGTGGTGTAAGATTTTTGGATGTCTTGGACACGGAAAAGTCTAATTTCTACTTTAAACTGTATTTTGCACCCTGCCAGATTTCTTTGAAGCCTAAAATATCACTTAAGGCGTGTATAAGTACATATGAATGTGCAAGTGAATTGGGATTAATCTGCAAAGGAAAGCTACAGAAAAGAAGATCTGGGATTTAGGAAACAGTGACATTCTAAGAACCTCCTCCCTTCAGGCCAAGTCTCCCAGAAAAGTTTGCTTTTTTCTAACCGAGAGCCCGGGAGAGATTAACTCGCTGGCAAAACAAAAATGCTAACCGATGACACCAACTTTTTTTCCTCATACTTCACAGTGAATTTGGGAGTTTTAATCAGATGTTAGGAAATAAGAAGAAGTGAAGCAAGAACATTCTGACTGCTTTTCAAAATCATCTCTTCACACCTCCGCTTGCCATCTCACACTTCCCAGGATTCAATCAGTGCTGTGACCGATCCTGCTGTGATCCATCCCCAGATGCAAGATGTCCAGTAAGGTGTGTGGCCTGAAGACACCCTGCCTCCCAAGAACATGTAAAATATCCATTTCTGCCAGAAGAACTGAAGCAATGGTTGGAGGGAGAAGACTTCACTTTATCTATAGTATTAGAAAAAAACTGGAGGAAAAAAAAGGATATTCATTTACAATTTTGGGAAATGTTCTTTAATTTACAGAAATGTTTTAGGTGCACTATAAAGAATTTTGTTCCAGAACCGTAGGAGAGTAGGAGAGTAATTTGCCAAACTGACATCCCATAATCCCCTAATACTTTATTCTCCTATGTAACCACAATACACCTATCAAAATGAGGAAATTAACCCTGATACATTACTACCATCTAACACTCAGATCTTATTCAAGTTTCACCAAATTCCTTTATAGCAAAAAAAAAAAAAAAAAAAATTAGCTTGGAATCACATGCTGCCTTGGGTTGTCATGTCTCTTTAATCTTCTCCACTCTGGAAGAATCTCTTAATCTTTACTTGATTAAAAAAAATCTTTTTTATGAAAAAATTTTTAATGCTTGTTATTTATTTTTGAAAAGGAGAGAGACAGAGTGCACGTGGGGGAAGGGCAGAGAGAGAAGGAGACACAGAATCTGAAGCAGGCTCCAGGCTCTGAGCTGTCAGCACAGAGCCCGACACAGGGCTTGAACTCATGAATGCAAGATCATGACCTGAGCCCAAGTTGGACACTTAACTGAGCCACCCAGGCGCCCCAGTCTTCACATGATTTTTAAGATGTTAAAATTTTTAAAGAATCTGGACCAGTTGTTTTGTAGAATGCCCCTGAATTTGGTTTTGTCAGAATGTTTCCTTATCATTAAATTCAGATTGTGCATCTTGGGCAGGAATATCACAGAATTGAAGTTGTGTTTTCATTTCATCCTATCAGGTGACATGCTATTTTGATTTGTCCCATTGCTGATAATATTCACTCTGATCATTTGACTAAGGTGTTATCTGGCAAACTGTTGTGATATAAAGCTACTCTTCCCTTTTGTAATTAATTAGTATTTTGTGGGGAAGTATCTTGAAATGATGTCAATGTCCCATTCCTAGTCAAACTTTTAATTTACTCATTTATTAGATTATATCCTCATGGGCTGTGTTTCTATTTTATTCAGGGACTTATAATCTATTGCTCAGATTGTCTCAGATTTGTCCAATGGACACCCCTTTGAGCTGACCCCTATGTCCTTCCAACACGGCCCCACTGTTCTTTGAGCCCTTCCTTGCTTTCTGTTATGAGATAGAGTGCAGACTTATTTCATACTTTCCCAGTACCAGCCCTGAATCAGCTATTTCTCCAGGGGGACTTGGTTCTTTTTCTCAGTGGAGGATGGTGTGTATAAGGGAGATGTGTTCTGGGGCACCGGGGCTCAGTTGGTTGAGCGTCCGACTTCAGCTCAGGTCATGATCTCAAGATTCATGAGTTTGAACCCCACATCAGGCTCTCTGCTGTCAGCAGAGAACCTGCTTTGGATCCCCTGTCCCCCTCTCTCTCTGCCCTTCCCCTGCTCACCTCTCTCTCTCTCTCTCTATCTCCCTTTCCCTCTCCCTCTCAAAATAAATAAACTTAAAAAAAAATTAAGGTAGATATGCTCCTTGCTGTTGAGGTATTGCTGAGGAATTACTGAGATCCCAGGATCTCTCACTGGACAGAACTAACCAATATATATCTGTATTATTTCCTTATTGCTGCTGTAACAAGTTACCACAAGTATAGTGGCTTTAAACAACCCAAATTGATTATCTTCCGGTTTGGGAGGTCAGAAGCCCTAAAACTAAGGTGTCAGCAGGGCTGTGTTTCTGTAGGGGAGTATCCATTTCCTTGCCTTTTTCTAGCTTCTAGAAGTTGCCTGCATTCCTTAGCTTGTGGCCCCTTCTTCCATTTTCAGAGTCAGCAGCATAGCACCTTCAAATCTCTCCCTTTCTCTCTTTGATCTCTTCTTCTGTTGTCACAGTTCTGTCTCTGCCCCTCCTGCCTTTCCATATAATCACAAGGGCCACCCAGACAATTCAGGATAATCTTCCCAACTCCAGCCCGTTTTGCCATGTAAGATAACAGATTCACACGTATGGGGCATTAGGATGTGTACATTTATAGGGGTCCCTTATTCTACTTTCCACAATATGTATGTAGGCATATTTACATTTATTTCTATATCAATATAAATATATTAGAAATCATGAGTTCACCTGGATACCTCCCATTCTAATCCGACTAAAGGTTCATTCCAGTTTTCTCTGATTCAATATTTGTAACTTCCTTTCCCAGCAATGAGCAACCTGGCTCCCATTATCCTTAATAAGTTACTTATTCACTGTATCAGCTCTATGTACCTAGTCTCCTATTCCACTTCTGTCCTCTTACCCATAGAGTAATGTCCTCCACTCTGCCTGGACTCTTGATACTTTACACCTGGCTACCCTTCACCCAGATGCCCTCCTCACTTCACTCGAACTTTGCTTCCCCAAGCTGGGCTGCCCCCTGCAAGAGCACTGCCCTCCCCCAAAGTAGCTCTCCTATGTGGACACCCTTCTCACCCTGTTGGGGCCCTGGAAGCTGGCTCTGACCACCATGGCGCCCCCTCGCAGATGTTCTGTCCCACCTCCTGGTTTTAGGAGCAAATTGTTGAGAGAGGGAAAAGAAGAGAAAGAAAAGCCCAAATTATGTATTTTTAGGAAGGAGAAAGGGCACTGAAACTTTGATACAAACAAGGGTGGGAAATGGGGAATGCGGGGGGGGGGGGTGGGTGGGATGGAGTGGGGCGGGGGGAGGTGGGGCATGAGGTGAAAGAACACAATGGAGGACTTGGGGCTTGAAGGGATACCCGTTACTGGAATCGGCCTCTGTTCTAGGGCCTGTTTGCATATTTGAGGAGTCGACTCATATTTTTCTGGGCCGAGAATGCTGCCACCAGCCTGGAGCCTCATCAAACCTCTTTTTATTAAAAAAACCACCCTTTGGCTCCTGATGGTTTTTATGCTGATTAAGAACACTGACTTGGCTAAACGAACAAGAGGGCTGATTGTTGCTCTGCCTCTCGGAGCAGAAGAGGCTTTTGATCAAGTTGAGTGGGAGTTTATGTTTGAGGTACTTTAAAAAATGAAATTTGGAGATAAGCTCATGAACTGAATTTGAACTTCATTCCAAGCTCATTGAACAGCAATGTTTCAGATCCTTTTAATCTTGAAAAAGCCCATTGCAATTGCCTTTCTAATCCCTTATTTTTCTTTAAAATAAAGCTCTTTCTCACATTGCCTGTCATTTATCTACCTCCTGGGAAGGGCCCTTCAAAAATAAACTCTGAAGTTTAAAGATGTTTGAATTTCTTTCTTTCTGAGGAGATGGGATCTTGGCTCGGGCGCCTTTTCTCTTCACCCTGGCACCCAGAGCAAGGACGCTGTCTGGCAGTGGCTAGGGAGGACCAGTTTCTAGTGACAATCTGGGGTTGTGCTAGACTTTGCAGTGTGGCTCTGTGGGATGGTTGCACAGCAAGAAGAAGCTTGGGACTCTCATCTCGGTTCCTCCACTGGCTTCCGAGTGACTTTTGGTGAGTCATTTAAACTCCACATGTTTGGTCTGCCCCACCTGCCATATGGAGCTAATGACACCCCCCATCTACTTATCTCACTGGGATGTCGTAAGGGCTGATTAATGGACAGGGCGGTGAAACATTGCGTATGCACAATGAGCTAAGAAGTGAGACCATGAGCCCAGAGACCTCTTTAAATTAGAGGTGATCTTTCCTTTCAGGAATGAGCTATGCTTATGGTCTGGAATTTTTTGGCCATCTCTCTGTTTGTCTTATTAATTCAACTCCTGTGATTATTAATTATATACATAATAATACCCTTGAGACAGGTGAAGTCATCCTCTTCAATATTTTTTATGTACTCCCTATGTGCCTGGCACTCCCTGTATGAGCATTAAAAACCTAAGTAAAAACTGCATTATGAGAAGGTCAGAATATGTGAACCACTTACGAGCAAAGTCATGATTATGTTTCTGCTGTTTAGTCTGATGATGTACTTGAACAGAGGCTTCTCTGTTTATCACAAAACTTATCTGAGGGGGAGCTTCAGTTTCTCGAGTATTTGTGAAAGACACAGCTTAGTGTTTAAAAGGAAGTGCTCCCCGTTGGCCAATTTCTCATAGAAGGAGACAGTCTTCCTAAAGACATGGTGTTCCACTCAATTAATTTCCATGTAGCTGTTCCCTTCTAGATAGAACAGTAACCTCAATTAGGCCTACTCCTTTGCGGTGGCCAGCATGAATAAAAATGGATACCATCAGCATATCCTCCACATAGGGAAGTTAAGCCAGATTGTACATGAACTTAAAATGAAGCTAAAAATTATTTCATACTCCTGGAAAATCCTCCTTTATGCCCACACAGAAAGAATTGCTTTCCACATTACATCTCCCACCCCATGCAGATGGTCGTTGCCTTTGGTCGAGGACATTACCTTGAAACAGGAGGTAGCAGCAAAGCTTCTTGATTTTATAGCAACCAGAGTTCACATCTAAGTTCAAAATGCCAAGGGGAAAATAAAAAACACAAAATAATACAACACAGAGTGGGAAATAAGGGTTTGGCAACTTTGTTTCCAGTTGTTGGCTTTGGCTCTGAGTAGGGCTTCTGGTTGGCCGCTGTAGGAAAACTTTTGGACTATTTTCGACAGACAGAACAGGCCACATGAAATTTCTATTATTACTTCAATCTTGGCTGGCTCTAGTGCACAGAACCAGCTGCCTTCTGTCCCTTGTCCTGCAGTGCATCGTTACTGAGTGTAGCTCTGACACATAGGGACCTCCCCCAGACACTGGATCAAGGTCATTCCCTCTTAGGGGTGAGACCATCCCCAGTAAGGTCTTCTCATTACTGTAGCTACTGATGTGAGGAGAATCAAGCCCAACCTGATATTTATTTTCTAAAACTAGGTCATAACTGTGTCAAAAGCTAAGATACGAACAAGCCCTTAAGTCAGAAACTACATACATTTTTTATAGGATTGCAACATTTAAGATTTGCACCTATTTCTAATATGCATTTGAGAACCAGGGAGAGTGTTGTTGGTTCTTTAGGCAATCCCCACATGGAAAGCTTGGTTTTGCTCCCCAAACCCTATTTTCTCCTCTTTAGTTAAGGAGGAAGGATGGGGTGGTTTAAAAGATCTCCTTGGGATTTAAATAGAATCTATGAAGCATCATGCGTTTGAAAGTAGTAACTCATATCTTTGTATGTTGTAACTTCAGCACTGAAAGATCCCCAGAGGCTTGTGGTATTTCCAGTTGATGTTCATGTTCCCTGGCTGTTTAAGCAGGAACAGAGACTTGCCCATTGTTCTGGATTTGGGACCATGTGAAGTTCATTCTACGGTGTGCCAGAAGGTTCAGGTTGACTGATTTCCATTTTTATTAGGAATCCTGAGCTTTTGAAAATGGAATTTTGAGATGGATTTTTATTTTTTCTTGTTCATGTCCCATTGCCTTGGGAAGCATTGAAAATGGAAGGATGACGATAAGAGAAGAAATGTCTTTACACAGATTGGATGATAGAGAGACTGGGCGGAGAAAGCCAGGATGCTAGAGTGCTCTGACTTTGCCACTGATTCACTTGTTCAGTGGCCTGAGGCGATCCCTTCATTGTTTTACAACTCAGTTTCTTTCTCTGTAAAATCAGGATGCTGCCTCCATTACACAGGTAGTATGGCATGAGGGTTGAGAGCATGGGCTCTGAAAGCAGATTGCCTTATCTGAATTCTAATTCCACCACCTCCAACTGTGTGACTTTGGGTGAGTTACTTGTGCCTCAGTTTCTCCATCTATAAAGAGAGGATATTAATAGTACCTACTTTTTAGGATTGTTGTAAGGAGTACATCACGGAATAGGTAAAATCCTTGGCACACCTCATCAGCATTGACATTAGTATAATTTTACTTATCTGGAACTAGTATTGGTATTATTATTATAACTTAGCCAGAGACACTAAAGTCCAAAGAAGTAGAGAAATAAGCACAAATAGAAGTTTGGCTTGAGTCTATTTTATTTTTTTAACTCAGCCACTTTACATAAGAGCCAAGATTTCAAGAGCTTTTGCAAATTTGGGTTCACTGGAGGAATTTCGCAACAATCTCCATGTGATGTCAGTAAACATTTAAGGAACAAGCAGAGTGATGCATAGTCAAGAAGCATAGAGGGAGGCCCCTGTCTCTGTGTCCACGTCTGGGGCTCAGCCAAGGCATTGCAGGATCTCCGGCAACATCCTCATACCAATCATTTTAGGTAGCATTTGGATTTTACCAACATTAATTAATCACTTGGGTGAGGAGTACACTATGTCACTTCCTGGGATGGGTGATTTGAGTTACAAACAAACAAGTGTTTAGAGATGATGCATCCCAAAGTGTTCACTTACAGAGAAGGGAATACCCAAAGCTATGGAGATAAGACAAGAAACCAGGGGAAACCTGGCTCTCGTTTTGGTGTCGTCTTTCCTGAGCTGGCCCCTTCTCTGTCTTATTCTCTGCTTATTCATGTAAGCTTATTTTTTGCTTTCCCTCAACATACCCTCTTTACTCCCTGCAGCTCTGCCTCTCATGGCCCCAGGGCTGTGATACACCCAGGCTTTTACTAATGTTGACTCTCTTGGAAAGCTGCCCTTCCTCATTCTCTTATCCATATTTCACTCATCCCTTAAGGCCCACAGCACAAGCTTTCTTTTCCATACATCTGTCCCTTTCTATGCTGTTCTCATGATTTCTCTTTTCTCTGTTCTCATGATTTTCTTTTGAATCACTTGGGTGAGGAATGCACCATGTCACTCCCTGGGATGGGTGAATTGAGTTACAAACAAACAAGCGTTTAGAGATGATGCATCCCCAAAAGAATTTTATGCCAAAATACAAGCTCCATTTCTTTGCTTTAGCCATAGTACCACATCCCTGAGAGTGATTAATACATTCTTTCTTTATGTCCCTCATTGCACATTTATTGAATGCTTATAATGTGGCACATCTGTGCCAGCAGCCAAATGTTATACGTGGGTATTATTACCATTCATAGATCCTTAAAAAAATGGCACTTTAAGATATTAAGTTATTTGCTTAAGGCCTCACAGCTAGTAAGTGACAAGAATGAAGTTTAAATTTCAGTCTATCATTTTTCCACCTTTCAGTAGAAACTCACATGTACTGAATGTGAATAAGTCATGATGAATAGGTAGGAGGGATGGAAAGGGCTTCTTAGAAGATCTGGAGATGAGCCTGATGGAAGAAGTAGAGCTGGTTAGTAGATTTGGTGGGTGGCTGGGTGGGGGTGGGGTGGGCAGAGGGTTCAGGACTGAGGACACGAAGGAACGAGAGAGCCCAGATGGGATGCTCATGGAAGAGTAGAGGGAAGTATGGCCTCTGAGGTGGTAAGGGCCACATCTCTCTGACCTTCTGCCTTGTGGGGAGACTTGTCTAAGCTTGGCCTGTGTGCTGGACAGAGGCCTACTGCCAAGGTGAGAGTTCCCCGAAACAGCAAATGAGAGATCTAACAGATGAATGCAAACTTGGCCTTTAACTGGGGAGAAAGCCAAATTAGACTCCTCCTTTAGTCACTGAACCCAAGTACTGACAGTGGGACCAGAACTGGGAGACAAAGCTGAATTCAGAAGTGAATGGAGTGGAGAGTCAGGAGTAAGCATAGGAGCAGAGCTTGGGTTCAAGGCACATTTGATGGGGCTTGTTTGTAACAGCCTCAAGGGGCAAGGGAAGACTTGTGTGACTTACAGGCACAAGATGTAGAAAGAAGACCACAAAGAGATTTAGATGGTCATACTAAGGGGTAGAGTCTTTAACAAGATCTCTCATCTTTCTGACCTCTGAATACATTGTCAAGGGTAGAGGGTGGAGGGAGAGAGCAAGACTGTTGAGGGCAGAATCAGTTATGAGCTTCTATAAAGATGGTTCACTGGGAACAGCAGAGGTATGGGTGAAATGTCCTCTCCCCCCAAATGGTGCAGTTACTATGGAGTGAAATGTGTCTCAGAGGAACTATATTGGGTTCTCTGGAAGTCTCATGTTGTCTGTGGGAGAGCTTCTGCATGGAGGCTGAGGGATATTTTGGGGGTTTGTAATTGTCTTTCTTCCTCAAATATTCATCTGTTCATTCATTGACGACTTACCTGTTGAGCACATCACATTGTGCTGGGTACCTCTCTGGACACTGGGAACAGCTGGGCACAAGGCATCAATGTCCCTATATGCATGGAGACTTAATATAGTGGGGGAGATAGACATGGAACAAATAAACATACAAATTAAGGTATAAATTTGGAAGTGAGTGCTATGAGAGAGATGATAGAAGGGTCTGATTTAGATCAGGATGAATGGAGAGGCCTTTCTGCGGAACTAATACATTCCTCTCTCTCTGCCCCTCCCTCACTTGTGTGTGCTCTCTCTCTCTCTCTCTCAAAATAAATAAATAAATAAATAAATATTTATTTATTTTGAGAAAGAGAGAGAGCACACACAAGTGAGCGAGGGGCAGAGAGAGAGGATCTCAAGCAGGCTCCACGCTGTCAGTTTGGAGCCAGATGTTGGGCTCCATCCTACAAACTACAAGATCATGACCTGAGCAAAAACCAAGAGTCACATGCTCAATAGACTGAGCCTCCCAGGTGCCCCCTGAGGAACTGATATTTAAGATGAGATTAAAAAAATTTTTTTAATGTTTATTTTTTGAGAGAGATACAGCAGACAGACATGAGTGGGGTAGGGGCAGAGAGAGAGGAAGACACAGAATCTGAGGCAGGCTCCAGGCTCTGAGCTATCAGCACAGAGCCCGACGCCGGGCTCGAACTCACAAACCGTGAGATCATGACCTGAAGCTAACTCTGATGCTTAACTGACTGAGCCACCAAGGCACCCCAAGATGAGATCTTATGGATGAACAGGAGGTAATCAGGCAAAGCATTCATGGCCAAGGTGCAAAACCTTTGAGATAAGAAAGAACCTGTGGTTTCAAGAGAAATCAAGATGGTCAGTATGTTGTTGGAATTCAGTGAGCAAAGAAGTAGAGGCTGGAGAAGCAGGCAGGGGCCTGGCTCTGCAGGGTTTCAGAGCTGAGGTTAGGGATTTCAAAATTTATATTCTTCCCAAAGGGAAACATTAGAGAGAGTTAAACAAGGGAATGATCTAATGAGTGGATGTTTTAACTCTGACTGCTGTGTGGAGAATGGATTGGACAGGGGAAAGTAAGAAGCCTGATTCAGAGGTTGCTGTAGAAGCCCACACAAGATACAACCACATCCAGAAGAAGAAGTAGCAAAGTGACAACAAAGTGAGGTATACAGTACTTTCAGGGTAGAATCCACAGGACTTCATTCTATGCTATAATCTCTGAAAGTGGAACGACTCTTCAAAATTACATGGAATATGGAGAATCGTTAACTGTAAACTTTGTTTTGATGCCAGTGTTTCAAGATGCTGAAGATGCTTATATTTCTTCCAACATTGACCAAAAAGGAAAGCAAATTATGTGTCTTCTATTGATGGTCCCAGCATGTTGGTGCATTAGGTTATGAACAGTCAAATCTGGAGTTGTGTGCTTTACTAAAGTTCTCTTAGTTGTGGTCATTAATCTCTTGTCTGCTCTAGTTATATGTGCAGGCAGATGAATTTCACTAGATATGAATCTCTTTGGTGAGAGGGTCACAAAGGGACAGTCAGGTTGTTAGGTAAGCTGATATCAAGACAAAACACACTTCAGGCATAAAAAAAATGAAATCTTGCCATTAGCGACATAGATGGAGCTAAAGAGTATTCTGCTAAGTGAAATAAGTCATTCAGAGAAAGACACACACCATATGATTTCACTCATATGTGGAATTTAAGAAACAAAATAAATGAGCAAAGGAGAAGAGAGAGAGAGAGAGAGAGAGAGAGAGAGAGAGAGAGAGAAGCCAAGAAACAGACTCTTAACTCTAGAGAACAAACTGACGTTTACCAGAGGGGAGGTGGGTGGGGGGATGGGGGAATACACCTGTTGTGATGAGCACCTGCTGTTGTATGGAATTGTTGAATCACCATATTGTACACCTGAAATTGACATAACACTGTATGCTAACTAAGTGGAATCAAAATAAAAACTAAAAAAAAAAAAAAGACAATAGACACAGCATAGGGCAGACAGAAGCTATACTCCTCCAGGATTGCCTGATGCTGCAGGAATCCACTTGTGTTTTGAGAAGAGCATCTCCTTAAAAATACTCTTTCATTCTAGCAAAGTAGCCTACTGGTATTTATTTGAAAATTTAGCTCATAATAACATAACGATACAAATATATAGATGATCTTAGATTTCAAAGGGTCTAAAAGTGAGGATATGAAAGAGATCTATAAGGATTTCCACTTGCTAAATATGGACAAAGAAGTCTCCTGGGTCAAGTCTTCTGTTATAAATGTGTTGAGGCTTATTTTTAAATAGAAAAAGTACAAAGAAGCAACTAGAACAAAATATATATATTCTTTCCTTTCTAGTCACCTCTCTCCCACCCACATATAATCCAGGAAAACATTTCAAAAGGAAGAACAGAGGACAACCCCATCTTTTCTTTCTCCTCCTGATACCTCTCCCCCTTTACTCTCTCAGAGAGAACCAGTGCCTTCAAAAGAAAGAATTGTTAGAGAAGCAGTTCTGTGGGAGCCTCTCTGGATATGGGATCTTTGATAACATTTCACACTTCCCTAATTCAGAGTGCAGGATTGGCAGCAGAGGGAAAGTGAGAGGAATCTAGAAAACTAGGAAAGGCAAATATCTCTGCCTTGTTCTTTTCAGACTGGAGTCAGGAATCTGAAACTAGACACCAGTGTGAACACATCAGAATGATGAATTGGGCCCTGGGGAATCTTTAATGTCCCCAGAAGACAGACAGGGCCTGGGTTTCAATGTCTTTTTCCTCAAGGCTCTATGTAGAAAAAAAAGATTAGAAAGTCTGAAGGAGGGGAAGGCCAAGGGGAAGCTAGCAACATCAATTCACAGTAGGGATATACCCATTCTCCTCAGTCTCCATGGGTCTGAAAGTTTTTAACTACCCAGTCAAAGGAGTAAATCAGCCTTCCATTAGATACTATAGCTAGAAGTTCAGATACCTGTTGTAATTACCAGCAAATAATGGAGTGCATAGTTGAACTGATATTAAAATACAATTTATTGTTAGTGAATCATTCAGGGGCCTTCTATATCACTTTAAGGAAAAAAGATAGCTCTTTCTCATTCAGTGTGCTATAATAGAAGGAGATTCTAGTTTTTCTAGTTAGAAAAATCTTGGTTTAGGTTTATCAGCTGTGTGAACATGAACGGGTTCCTGCTAGAATGTAAGTTCCATTAGCTGGAGTTCCCTGATAAACCAACATGTTGTAGGTACTCAAAAAATACTTGCTAACTGAATGACATCATTTGTATTTCTGAACCTTGGCTTCCTCATATTAAAGAAGTAAATGTAATACCTCAGAGAGGTGTCATGAAGATGCTGGGTGATGTATTATAAAATACCTGACCAGAGAAGATAGTCTGGTTAGAGAGAACCTTGGAATGAGTTCAGCTGTGTTGTTACCTCCAGGTGTGATTTGTTCTTTCTCTCTCTTTCAAGTTTTATATTCTGGCTCGCTTTTACCAGTTTGCTCATGAACCTTCTATCCCTCATTCTTAGCACACCCTCCAAATAGATTGTAGCTTTATCAGAGAGCAGGCAATTCTTCATCAAAAACTATCAGCCAGAAAGCAGGATCCTTCCACACAAGCTGCCATTGGGCAATTTCTTAATGTTGCGCAAAAAGAGGATTTACATATAAATACAACACCTTGTTCTTTGGGGGACTTTTAGCCCAGCTAAACTAAGCACGATCCTTCAGCCAAGTCCTTTTATCTCCATGTCTGCCTCTCCTCCTAGTTTCTGTTTTCTGGCCACCCTAAGTTGCTCTTAGTTCTTGAATAAACCACATTTCTTCTGGACCTGTAGCCTTCACATGTCTGCTTCCTCTGCCTAGATTTCCTACCATGCCATCCAGTCCTTTAGGTCTCATTTTAAATGTCACATCCTCAAGGTGCCTTTTCTAATCTTCCAGAGTAGCTCAGAGCTCTCAGCATTGAGCCCATGATATCTGTGCTTCCTCTTTCATAGTACAAATCACACCCGTCATTGCTTCATGGTTCTTTCCCACCACACCATGAGCCTCATGATGGGAGAATCTGCTTTGTTCACCAGTGCACCCTTGGTGTCTGGCACAAAGTAAACACTCTGACATTTTTATTGAATTGAAAATGAACAAACTGAACCAATGCCTCAAAAAGATTTCAGCACCGGAAGGGATCTTGAAGGTATAGTGATCCTATTTTCTCTAACAAAAATTATGCCTGGTAAAGGATTTTGGTTTTGAGTTGTTAAGTAGTTTATATAAAAATCCCAATGAAACTGAAAGAGAATCTTCAGTTGTATATTTAATAATTTTCTTTTATAAAAATATTAAAATTACTTGACACGATGATCAAAAATATCTGGTATGAATATTTGTTATGCCTAAAGTAATCTAGAGTTTAATAAAATAGAAGCCTATATAGTGTGTTAAGGTTTTTGAAATACTGACAGAGATTTTTTTCATTCTGGTAATCCTTATTATTCCCTGTTGCCTCACAGCCCTTGATTCTAGAGCCAGACAGCCTGGGCTCACATCCAGTTCCCACCACTTCGTTCTTATTGATTTTAGGCAAGTTACTTAAACTCTCTGTCACATTTTCTTTGTGAACTGGGATAGTAATAGTACCTGCCTAATAGGATTATTTTGAAGATTAACTGAGATAATACATTTAAATCATTAGAGTGGTGCTTGGCAGGGGTGCCTGAGTGGCTCAGTCGGTTAAGTGTCCGACTTCATCTCAGATCATGATCTTGCGGTTTGTGGGTTTGAGCCCCACATGGGGCTCTGTGCTGACAGCTCAGAGCCTGGAGCCTGCTTCGGATCCTGTGTCTCATTCTCTCTCTGCCCGTCCCCCACTAGTGTTATGCCACTCTGTTTCTCAAAAATAAAAAAAAAAAAAAGAATGGCGCTTGGCACATTGTTCTCAATAAATGTTATATTAGTATTACTCTTATTACTATTGTATCACCATCATCATCCAGAGACAACATGCATAGCTGGAAACAAAATAATCATTGCTCAGCTTTGCATTTTAAAAAGCTTTTAAAACTTTCTAATAGAGTGATATCAGCAAAAATGGCAGAACAAGGACCTCTGAAAATTCCATGAAAGCAGCAAGAAAACTGGCAAAAGATAGTTCAAATCACCTTCTTTCTGAACTCTGGAAATTAATTAAAGACTTGCAGCACTCCAGGGAGCATTTATTCAAGAAAACAGCTGAATCTCAGTAAGAAAGAACAGTGAGCTTTGTGGCATTTTGACTTGTTCTACTCCCATGACGCAGTCTCCAGCTCCATGGCACTTTGAAAACCAGTGGCCCACAATCAAGATGATAACCAGCAGTTTAGAGAAGTATCAGAAAGGACAGATGAGGTTGGATCTTGTTCAGTGACTCTGGGAATTGCCATTACTTGACCTATATAATGGTTTTCAGGAAGACAGTCATTTCAAGACTGTCTTTATTTAACTTTATTTAACTTGGAGCTCACCCACTACCACTGCAAAGAGCCTCTTCCCTGGAACAGTGTGTTTTTTGAAAACACTTAGGAGCAATTGTTAAATTTTGTGGCTGGCTGCTGTGGTACATAACAGTTGGAGCAAACAATAGGCTAACCAGAAAGTTTAAAAGGAAAAACTAAGGGGTGAGAAGTGAGCTTTGAAAAGCTCTGATATATTCCTGGGAATTTAGAAAACCCTGTGCATATGTAGGACTTTGTGCATGTCAAGACCTGTGTGTATATCTGGGAAAGACCCAAGAAAATCCTGAGGTCTTACCTCTGACTGACCTTGGGCTCTACAGAAAGTGAAGTCTAGGGCAAAGTTGTCAACTGCCTGGCTAAATATTGAAGGCAAACTTCAGCAAAGTCTCCAAACTTATTGTTTCCAGATATTTAAGGCTCCAGATGTCCAGTTACTAGGTGACCACTATGTTAACTGAACATTTAGCAGCGTGAAAATAATACAGACTTTTTAAAATTAGTTAGGAACAGTCACTAAACAAAAGACAACAAATAGGAACAATAATAAACCCTGAGCAGGGGGCAGAATTTTATTTTTAGAGTTGCCACAATATATTATTTTAAATATTATATAGTATATACAAATATATACATATTTTATATATCTAGTTTACAACAAAAATTCTTGATCGTCAAAGAAAAAAGAAAGTATGGCCCATGTACAGGAACAACAACAACAAAAAAAGCAAAAGACACTGTCCCTCAGAAGCTCAGATATTGGACTTACTAAAGACTAAATCAGCTATGTAAAATATATTTAGAGAACTATTGGGAATCATGTCTAAAGAACTAAAGGAAAGTAGGAGAATGATGTCTTACCGAGTAGAGAATATCAATAAAAAGATAGAAATTATAAAAATGAGCCTTTTTATTTTATTTTAAAATTTTTATTTAAATTTTAGTTAACATACAGTGCAATATTGGTTTCAGGATAGAATTCAGTGATTCATCAGTTATATACAGCACCCAATGCTCATCACAACAAATGTCCTCTTTAGTACCCATTGCCCATCGCCCCCTCCTCCCTCCATCAACCCTTAGTTTGTTCTCTATCATTAAGAGTCTCTTGTGGTTTGTTTCCCTCTCTCCTCTCTTTTCCCCCTTTCCCATATGTTCATCTGTTTTGTTTCTTAATTCCACATATGAATGGTATCATATTTGTCTTTCGGAATGACTTATTTTGCTTAGCATTGTACATTATAGCTTTATCCACATTGTTGCAAATGGCAAGATTTAATTCTTTTTTATGGATGAGTAATATTCATATATATATATATATATATATATACACCACATCTTCTTGTCCATTCATCAGTGATGGACATTTAGCTCTCTCCATAGTTTGACTATTGTTGACAATGCTGCTATAAACATTGGGGTGAATATACCCTTTCAAATCTGTATTTTTGTATTATTTGAGTAAATACCTAGTAGTGCAAATGCTAGATCATAAGGTAGTTCTATTTTTAGTTTTTTAAGGAACCTACATACTGTTCTTCAGAGTGGCTGCACCAGTTTGTATTCCCACCAGCAGTGCAAAAGGCTTCTTGTTTCCTCATATTCTCGCCAACACCTGTTGTTTCTTGAGTTGTTAATTTTGACCATTCTGACAGGTGTGAGATGGTATCTCATCATGGTTTTGATTTGTATTTCCCTGATGAGTGATGTTGAGTATCTTTTCATGTGTCTGTTAGCCATCTGGATGTCTTCTTTGGAAATATGTCTATTCAAATCTGCTTCCATTTCTTGACTGGGTTATTCGTTTTTGGGTGTGAGTCTGATAAATTCTTTATAGATTTTGGATACTAACCCTTTATCAGATATGTCACTTGCAAATATCTTCTCCCATTCCCTAGGTTGCCTTTTACTTTTGTTGATTCTTTCCTTCACTGTGCAGAAGCTTCTTATCTTTTTTTTAAAAATTTTTTTTCCACGTTTATTTATTTTTGGGACAGAGAGAGACAGAGCATGAACGGGGGAGGGGCAGAGAGAGAGGGAGACACAGAATCGGAAACAGCCTCCAGGCTCTGAGCCATCAGCCCAGAGCCTGACGCGGGGCTCGAACTCACGGACCGCGAGATTGTGACCTGGCTGAAGTCGGACGCCTAACCGACTGCGCCACCCAGGCGCCCCCAAAAGCTTCTTATCTTGATGAAGTCCCAATAGTTTATTTTTGCTTTTATTTCCCTTGCCTCTGGCAACAGGTCTGGTGAGAAGTTGCTGCAGCCAAGGTCAAAGAGGTTGCTGCCTGTGTTCTCTTCTAGGGTTTGGTAGTTTCCTGTCTCACATTTAGGTCTTTCATCCATTTTGAATTTATTTCTGTATATGGTATAACACAGTGGTCCATGTTCATTCTTCTGCATGTCACTGTCCAGTTTTCCCAACACCATTTGTTGAAGAGACTGTCTTTTTTCCATTGGATAGTCTTTCTTGCTTTGTCAAAGATTAGTTGACCATACAGTTGTGGGTCCACTTCTGGGTTTTCTATTAGGTTCCACTGATCTAAGTGTCTGTTTCTGTGCCAGTGCCATACTGTCTTGATGACTGCAGCTTTGTAATATAGCTTGAAATCTGGAATCATGGTGCCTCCAGTTTTGTTTTTCTTTTTCAGAATTGCTTTGGCTATTCAGGGTGTTTTGTGGTTCCATACAAAGTTATGGATTGTTTGTTTTAGCTCTGTGAACAATGCTGGTGGTATTTTGGTAGAGAATGCTAAAAATGAACCTAATAACAGAAATAAAAAATTCATTAGAGGGATTTCATAACAGATTTGAGCAGGTGGAAGGAAAAACCAGGAAACTTAAAGATAAATCAATTGAAATGATCCTGTGTGAGGAAAGAAAAAAAAAATAATGAAGAAAAGTGAGCAGAGAGTCAGAACCCTGTGGGACACGATCAAACTTACATATGTATAATGGGAGTTCCAAAAGGAGAGGAGAGAAAGAGAGGGGCAGGAAGAATACTTGATGAAATATCTGAAAACTCTCCAAATTTAGTGAAAAGTCTAAAACAGAGATGATAGCCTGAGATCTAAAGATTTCGGTTTGCAAAAGCCAGTGTTTGTGGGGGGGAATGTCTTCTGGTACTATTTAATTTAAGGCATACCATTTACACATGGTATAAGAAAACATGCATATTGATGTCAGATGTTTCCACCCAGACAGAAAGGAGGTAGGACTTTCTTCTGGACTAGCTTGAGGAGCTCAGAACATTTGAAGAAGAATATTAGAGTTGAGAAGTTAGTGTGGGTGATTCATCAGATTCTAGTCTGATGTGGGTGGAAATCTCAGATAGGTCTAGGGAAGCCTCAGTCCTTCTGGAACTCTGGGAAGTGTGCCCTGAGCCAATGTGTGGGTCACAGTGGAGAAGTAAAGGAAGCACAGTATGTTTAGGTGGAGAGGGTGTGAAAAAGTTGGCTTGCTTACCCTCTCCTTCTCTATGGGGCTGGAACATACCTGAAAATTACTTTGTCTTAGTGGGACCCAGAATGAGGTTCATAACTGAGGGTGGGTGTGTCTGTCAGAAAGTCATCATGTGTGGAACAAGAGGAACCAGAGTAAAAGTCTTGGTAAAATAGTCCAGCAAAGGATGGGATGAAAGGTGTGGCTAAGTGGTAGGGGATCTGCAGCGTCATTGAGAGCCATAAGAAAGGCCACCATGACCCTAGGCTTTCTCAGAACACCAAGGAAGCAAAGAAGACAGATCACTCAAGCCTGACTTTTACTATGATCACAGTGGAAACAGAGGCTGCCCAAGACTTGGTGAAATACACCACACCTCAGGAAGGCTAGTAAGAATAGAGATGACACACGACCAAGGTCCTTCCTCTGTGGTAGAATGATACGTAATTTCCCCTGGAACTCAGATGATTCTGGGAAAAAGAAGAGAAAGAAAAGGGAAAGGAGGAGAACCTCAAGAGACTACTTTATAAGATTTAAGATACTTAACTCTCTAGAAATGATACAACTTAGTGATGAGATCTTGAGAGCTAAATTTAATTTCAACCTTTGACAAAGAGAAGTATATCCTTACACATCTGGATTGTGAAAATGTATTTCTACTGTACCTATTTAGATTACTCCTTATTTAATTCCAAATTACATGTATTTTGCATTATGTATACATTTGTGTAAATTAAATACTCCGCAAAAAAAAGAGAGGGGGGGGGAAACGTGAGAAATCTTTGATTTGTGTAGGAGAGTCCATCCACCATTCTACTCAGTAAGCTTATGTCCCTGAGTGAATGTGAGCTGAGATGTGTGAATAAGCCATTTCCTAGTTCTGCTCAACACCCTAGGGGTTCTCACAGAGTGAAAAATCTCACCCAACTGATCATGATTCTATTGCTAAAGATAGTAATGTTTACAACCTTAAGGCATGTCAGTTTTTCTTTTTTTTTAAAAATTTTTAATGTTTATTTTTGAGAGAGAGAGAGAGAGAGTGAGAGAGCAAGTGCGCGAGCATGAGTGGGGGAGGGGCAGAGAGAGGGGGGTACATAATCCAAAGCAGGCTCCAGGCTCCAAGCTCTCAGCACAGAGCCCAACGCAGGGCCTGAACTCACGAATGGTGAGATCATGACCTGAGCCAAAGTCAGAGACTCAACCAACTGAGCCACCCAGGTGCCCCTGTCAGTTTTTTCATCTGGTGTCCAACTCAAGAGACAATAATCTGTTCCAACAAAGGAGTAAAAGACATCTCTGTGTTACTAAGAGAGTATAATAGCCTCCGACATGGAACTTTCCTAAGGGATTCTCAAGGGGAATTTGCCCACATGTGCTTTTCTCTGTTGTTGCTAACATTTGAACCCAACCTTAAGGTAAGGTAAGACTTCAATGTAAATCCAATTTTTTGACTGAATATCAAGAGAACATCTAGACACATTGCCTTTAAAGAACTTACAGTGGCTTTATGTTTGTAGGTGAATTTTTCTTTAATACCTTCCCAGATCAAGTTAAATTAATGTTTACCTTTCTCAAAATGTTGTGATGATCACCCTAAATTAAGTTTAAATGTGGTAGTTCAGTATCTTCGTGTAACAAAGTACTAATGTTTGAGGAAAAAGATTGCCTTGTGGCTTTAGTTTCATGTGTACTGGGGTCTCTCAGAGATGAACAAACATTTGGAGCCAACTGGAATTCAACACTGAGTTAAGGCGTTCAGCTAGCTAAGTACAGTTGCCAAATCCTTGGCAATGCTCCCGAAATGGGGGCCATTGCAGGTGGGGCCCTGTTTCTGAGTCTCAACAGACTCTGGAGTATATGTGAGCATTTTTATTTTTTCTATTGGTCAACAAATCAAAAAGGAAAATTCAGCATTGTCTCCCCCCACTTTTTTTTGGCAATTTAGGAAGTCTTTGCTTAAAATTGAATTTTTATTTTTTAATACATAAGTACATGTACACAGTTTTAAAAGTACAATAATGTTATTAGACTCCATCTTTATCTCCTAATTTTCTTTTCTAAGAGCTAGAAACTTACAAATACCTTCAAAAATAGCTAAAAGAAGCTAGCAATTTTCTAGTACTTATTTCTGCCTTTCTAAACAATACACTGCTATTACTTTTTTAAGTTTTAGAACTTATCTATAGACTTCCTACTATGGAAGATGAGGACTTAGGTTTCTTACCACCCACGCCATCCCAAATCACACATGGGACCTGTAGAAAGCCATAGTGGTGGAGAGGTCACCAGACAGGAGCTGTGGCTGAAGGTCAAGGAACATACATAGCTGCTGCCAAAATGAACCCCTGGTGGCTGGAATGAGGATGAAGGTGGAATCAATATCTCAACCTCTCCTGCCGTTTGATTTCTTGCTCTAGCCATTGATAGCAGTGGCAGATATCTCACTGGCTGAACCCAAGTAGAAGCCAGAAGACAAAGCGCCTGAGAAGACAAAGGGCCTGAGTTAGGCAGTCTACAAAGATCAGCCACCCAAAGCCAAGATAGGTATAAGACAGAGAAAAGGGCACATAAAATTTTTTGTTTTCCCTGAAGTTAATAATTGCCTCACTCTTTTTGTTATCGTTTGCTTGCTAAGTTTTTTATTGCACTTTAGACACAAAAACTGATATTTTGCCCTGATTCCAATACGACTAAGCACTTTTCACCCTGGGACTATCCAAAAATAACAGGGTCTGTCTGCTTCTGGTCCCCAAGTAATGAAAACTTGAATGTTTCTTATAAAGCTGGACTCCCCAACAAAAACAATTTTATCCCTAATTTTTGCTATGCGGATATCTGAAGATAAGTCACAGCCTTTGTGAAGGAGATAATCATGTGAGAAAATGTTTTTTTCCATCAAGAACAGACTAATGTAAACTTAGTAGCCAGGTAATTTTGTGGGTTCCCCCCCCTTTAAAAACTTGTGTATTTAATTTTGTGAGCCGGTTCTAATGGGTCTAATTTTCCTGTAGTCTTTTCAGGTAATGTTTTTCTTTCCTTTTCTAATTGCTTATGTCTCCAAGTCTTCCTTTGACATTACCTATCAGTAAGTCATCCAGAAACTTGCTGACAGAATTGAAAGTTTCTTCTCAATGTTTAGCACATTGAGTATTCAATCAGTTTCTACTCTTGGAATCTGGCTTAACCTCTCAAGAAAGTAAACAATAGTGTTTTGCCTGGGTAGAGAAAGAGTGATTTTGGGAGGAAATAAAAAAAGTGATTTGGGAGGAAGGAAATGTTGGGGGAGAAAGGATCAGTTGTTCTAAGTATTCCTTAGACAGACTTACATAAGGATCGTGTCTTTTGCCCAATTTCTCTGCTTGTCTCTGGCATTTACTGTCGTCTTCAGTTTCTAAGACTATAAGGGATGCTTACTGACTCCCTCGCTGCCCTCTTGAAAATTTAGAATTCAGCTTTTACCCCTTTGCTAGATCAGTTACTACTTATCCATTTGTACTCTAGCTTCCAAAATTTGTGTTGATCTCTTTTGTCTACTTTCATTTTCTCTCTCATTTTCTTTGTTCCTAGATGCTTTTTCTATTATTATAATTATTATTATTTGCTTTCATTTAGTGAGACTTTGGCAGAGAGAGGACTAAAATATATGTGTTCAATTATTATTTTTTTTAAATAATTTTTTTAAATGTTTATTTATTATTGAGAGACAGACACAGGTGTGAGCAGGGGAGGGGCAGAGAGAGAGGGGGACACAGAATCTGAAGCAGGCTCTAGTCTCTGAGGTGTCAGCATAGAGCCTGACACGGGGCTCAAACTCACAAACAGTGAGATCATGACCTGAGCCGAAGCCAGACGCTTAACCGACTGAGCCACCCAGGCGCCCCATATATGTTCAATTATTTAATTAGATGTCAGAACTTCTTTATGGCCCAAAAAAGCTAAATTCCAGGATCCAGCATTCTTTCACATACAAGCATTTCTGGTATGAATCCGTTTGTCTTGAGTTTGTCAAATTTAGTCATTTTGAACTTGTGTATACTTTACATCCTTTTGGCCCCACCTCTTACACTGGGCACTGCTGTGGTAACTAGTTCCTTACAGGTTTAGACTAGCTGCATGAAGTTTTATTCTGACTGTGTCCTATTTCAGCTTCTGGTTCCTCCCCTAGAGCATCTCTGATGCTAAGGAGTGATACCCACAGAGTCTCTGGACACTCGTACATGGAAAAACAAGAGGTCCAGGGGGAATTTAATATCCACGGGGTCACCCTTGACCAATAGGGAATAGTAGCCAAGGAACGAATGTGTGGCAGATGGTTCTGAGATGCTTCTTGGGAGATTTCACTACACCTCGATTTTGGTCTTGGGAGAACATAAGCAATAAACCCAGCTACACCAAGGTGGACTTATGACCTACAGAATTGTGATCTGATAAGTAGGTGTTGTTTTAAGCTACTGAAGATGTGGTAATTTGCTACATAGCAATAGAGAACAAACGCAGTTTGAACCTGTGTTGCTTAGAAAGCAGAGCCTGAGACCAAGATTTATGTGCTCCTACTTTACCAGGGGGTGAGAATCCCAACTAGAGGGCAAACGTAAGGGAAAGGTGGAGTGATGCAGAGAAGGAGGAAAGTGAAATGGGACCATGTTTATTAAGATTGACCAATTCCTTCATTTTGAAGAACAGTTTATTGAGAGACGTACAGATACTTGCTTCTCAGGACAGTCCTCTCAGGTGAGAAAGGGAGAATTATTGAATTATTTGTTGGTTCGTGTCTCTCTTTAGTCAAAGGCTCTCCTCACTGGGTGTTGATACCCTTGAACTTCCTGAGTCTACATGTGTAGGCACTGGGAGTGTCTTGTGGGGTCTCACACCTCAGCATCAACAGGAAAGCTACAGATCAGGAAGGGAAAGATATGAGTGAGGTGAGGGGCTGTTGGTCTGCCCAAATGAAGTTGCATACATTTACATAGAGTTGGCTGCCACAGTGTTGGCTACGCTGGAACAAGAGGTCAAAGGCCACAGAGAAAGGTGTGGAAGAGAAGATCTGAAGTGGTACAGAAGAGGTGACTGAAACAGTAATAATGGTCTCTTGGTGTCCCCTTTTATGTGGAGAAAGCTGAAGAAGTGGTTAAAATTTTATTATATTTTGTTTTGACTGAATCTCTTCCTTTGACAGAGATCACTAACTGCAGTTGCAAAATCCAGCATAATATTTTCTGTAAACAGGCTATCTAATCCTGCTGGAGCATCTCCATAAAAATTGTTCTAGGCTTCTCTGAGGAACTTTGATGTCCCAGAGCAAGCTATTCACCGTCAAGTCTTTTCTTAGTACACATGACAGTTTTCTCTCAGAGTTTTATTTTATTTTTTGAAACATGGTTTCTTATTTAATACAAAGTTGATTTGGAGAGTATCCAAAGACATAGATACAACCTTTTTATCTGTAAAGCATTCTCCAAGAGTAAACATAGATTTGTAATATCAGCCCTTCTGAAGTTCGAATTACGCTGACTTTTGCCTGCAGTTACTTTGAAGAGTTTCCAGTTTTCCCCCTTAGTCTCCTCCAGGGAAGAGATAAGCTTTCTTCCAGTGGTTTATTATGATTATTATTATTGTCATCATCATCATCATCGTCATCACCACAGAGAAAACTTTTCCCAGACTCTCAAAAGTTTTCCCCTCACGTCGTCTTGGCTAGAATAGTATCACTTTTTCACCCTTAGTTGCAAGAGGGGCTGTGAAAGGCAGTATCTGAAGTTTTCACAGCCTATTATGGGAAGTAGTCTCTAATAGACATGAAGAAGGGGAAAGAAATGACTGTTGTAAAGACAACCCAGCAATTACATTTCCTCTTTTCTTAATTTCCATCAGTCTTGTGTCTTTGAGACTTATTCCAGATAACTTGACTAAAACTCGAAACAGTGAATCTTTTTTTTTTAACCTTTATTTATTTTTGAGACAGAGAGAGACAGAGCATGAACAGGGGAGGGTCAGAGAGAGAGGGAGACACAGAATCGGAAACAAGCTCCAGGCTCTGAGCTGTCAGCACAGAGCATGACGTGGGGCTCAAACTCACAGACCGCAAGATCATGACCTGAGCCGAAGTTGGATGTTCAACTGACTGAGACACCCAGGCGCCCCAGAAACAGTGAATCTTTTGAGCTATGTATTTACAGACCAATTTCAGGATGGGTGGTTTCTATTGATGGTTCGTTTCATCCATCATGTATTGATTCTTAGCAGGGTCATTCTGAGGAGGTGATATTACTTTTAAGTTCAAGGGGTACCTTTCTCTCCCCCTAAATATTGATTAAGATAGGGGTGGCCATTCTCAAACAGTTTTGAATCACTGGGGCTACTTGGCACCTTTGTTACTTGTTTGATCCCTGAAGCATCTGAGCTTGAAACTGCTTAGAAAAAAATAAATTATGAAAGTCATTTATCCACCATCACTGGGTATATTACATATAAGGGAATACAGATGAATGTCCCCAGAATCAAGAATCTTATTTCTTGAATAATAGGAAGCTTTCAGGAATACTGAGGTAAGGCAGGTCCCTATGGTCTGTTGCTTCTCACTTCTGTGCTTGCTCCGATAATTTTCTCAATGTGCTTTTTTTCATATCTGCATTGGCTTTAGAAAAAGGATTGCTGAGCTTAAAAGAGTTTTGTTTAAAATAAAAGCAAGTGGTATTTGACTTGTGGATTCTTTTAAGTTTCCCATCAGTGTCTGCTTCGGACAGCTGCCAAGTGAGATATGCCTATATTTGATTTCACCCAAGGGGAAGAACCTTTGAGAATCTCTGTCAACATCCTATATTTCTAGCATGACCCCTTCATTTGATGGAGGCCTGGAAAAATTGTGTCACACAGTCAATTAGTGGAAGAGGCCAGGCCGGAACTCAGATCTTTGGTGTTTTACTCCATGTATGTGGAGAAGGACCACTTTGGTCAGCTTGCCTGGTTTTGCCCACATCAAGGGGAAACTCCATTAGAGAGAGCTGAGACTTTGTCTTATTTGCAGCTGTATTCACAGCACCCTGAACATGCATATTGGGTGCTCAATAAAGATGGTACTGAATACTATTTTTTTTCTCAGTTTCCTTTTTGCTATATTACTATTCTCATATTCTTCTAAATTGGGTTTTGTTGTGCAGAGGAAAGTGAGTGCAATAATCTTGCAAGGAGCAAAGGCCTATAAACATTTAAAGCCTTTGAAGATGAATATCTTTGTATGTTATAACTGTGTCAGTACAGAATGCAAGGAACAGGGTTTGGGGGTACAGGTCTGAACCTGGGGAATGAACTCAGAACACAGTACGGAAGAGAAGAGGCAAACACTCGTGTGCGCACACACACACACACACACACACACAAACACTAGCAAGAAGGATGCCTTGGAGAAAGAGAGGAGTTGAAGTATTTTTGTAGAGCAACCCCAATAAGAAAATACTCCATTATTGGAGATTTAGTGGGTGAGAGTGTTCTCCTCACTCTTTTTCTGTGTGGAAGAACTTCAGCTAGAGTTATACTCCTGGCCTCTCTTCATCCCTGAGAGGGAAAATGGAACACACTCTATGTAGCTTTTTCCTTTTTCTTTATTTTTAAAAATGTTTTATTTATTGTGGAGAGAGAGAGAGAGAGAGAGAGAGAGAGAGAGAGAGAGAGGTGGAGGGGCAGAGAGAGAAGGGGACAGAGGATCCAAAGCGGACATTTGCACTGACAGCAGAGAGCCTGATGTGGGGCTCAAACTCAGGAACCCTGAGATCATGACTTGAGCCCAAGTTGGACACTCAACTGACTGAGCCACCCAAGTGCCCCTTTCCTTTATCATTTAAAGATCCTCCTGCCTAGCCTTCTCTCCGCCATGTCTTAAGGGACCTGTCCTTGTGGGTGAGGTCCATGGTGGTCCAGCTATACTTGTCTAAGTCTGAGGTAAAGCTGTGTAAGCCTACTGTGGCCACACATCAAAACCATGCTCTATTATCCCCACATTCATCAGTACAGGAGCCCCCCCCCCACCCCTTACATGTGGGGAATACATTCCAGGATCCCCAGTAGATGCCTGAAACTTCAGATAGAACTGACCCTTATATCTACTATGCTTTCTCCTATACATATGTATCTGTGGTAAAGTTTAATTTATAAATTAAATAGATTAGGCTCAGTAAGGGATTCCCAATACTAACTAAGAATAAATATGATAATATACTCTAATAAAAGTTATGTGAATGGTCCCTCTCCAAATATCTTATTGTGCTATCCTCATCCTCCTTGTGATGATATGAGATGATAAAGTGCCTACGTGATGAGATGAGTGAGGTGAATGATATTGTGACATAGCGTTAGGCTACTATTGACTTTCTGACATATGTCAGAAGGAAGATCATCTGCTTCCAGACCACAGGTGACCGTGGGTAACTGAAACCATGGAGAGCGAAACCGCAGATTAGGTGGGGGAACTACAGGAATCAAGATTGATGTTCTGATCTCCATCTGTCTGACTTCTGTTGGTTCCAAACATGGGAGAGGAAAATAAGCGGTTTTAGATTGACTGTTAAAATCTCTCAGTAGTGTGTTTTGGCTGCTGGCATTGATGTTTCTGAGCAGCTGGTATTTCTTGCTTTAAAACAGAATGACAGCAATTATTACCACTTATGAGAACGTACATTTCAGGTACCGTGCTCACTACTTTATGTGTGTTATGTTGTTGAATCCTCGTTGCAGTCCTAACTGGGAGGTGCCATTATCATCCCATTTTACAGATGAAGAAGCTGTTTTACTAAGTTGAGAATTTTTCCACGTTCAACATAGCTATTAAGCAGTGGAGCCAGCTTTTGAGCTCACTTTTATCTGATTCTTAATTTTGTTCTTAACTACCAAATTATCACGTCTCCCATAGCTATTCAACTAAAGAACTGTAGGGAGAAGGAGGAGAAAAAGAAAGTGTTTTGGAAGAGGGATTGAAAATCCTGTGAAAAACATGATGGGCTAATATAGGATATTGTCAAACAAGGAAGGTTGTCTTCTAGAAAACACTGACCCAAAGTGGTCCATTTGTGGGAATACGTTATCTGTAGTTATTTCAAGGAAGAATATTCCATGTAAAAAACTGCTCTTATAGTCGCTTCCAAAGAGCAGGTTTAGATTTCAGTTTAGACTTCAGAATGATTTTTTTTTTCTTTCCCAAATCCTTTGTCTGGTGTCGGCCCTCAATAAGCAACATCTGCTAATCCATGCTGGTTCTTCATGCCTTTGGACAATTTTTAAATTCTTACTGTAGCTACATTTCTCCATTTGAAAATCTGAGTGTGGCTTATGATGAATTATGTAAAGTTTGTAGCATACTTTGAAGGTGCATGAGCACTAACCTTTTGTGTCTATACAGACTTAAGTATTTTTGTGCCACATTCCCATTTACATTTAAGATGAATTTTCTGTTTTTCTAACAGCTTCTCCAAAAATGTCTTAGAATCATTTGTGTAATATTGAAAAGTGGGATCCTCCAAGCAAATCCCAACTCAAATTTCCCTTTCCCACGATTGTAAGATGTAGAGCGTTTGTAATGATCTTTGCTGAGTCAGGCTCCTTGGGGGAGGGATTGGTTTCATCATTTCAAAACATCCTAACAAAACTCCAGCCCATTCACATGTGGTAACTTGCAGAGTAGGGTCGTTCCCAGGCGCATGGGAGGGTAACACAGGCACTGGCAGGAGGAGAAGGGCATTGGGAAATGCTCACAGGATGCTGCCAAAGACAGTTGAGGTGGGGAAACATCACACCGATTCATGTACTTTGAGCAGATCCAGCAGGCATTAAGAAAAAACAAAAACAGAGGAAACTCCTTCAGGTATAGGAAGAAGGTTGGATAGAAACAAAGCTGAGAGGACTGGTTTTTAAAGATTTGTACCCCTGCCTGGATTCTTGTTTTCCTACCACCACTGTGTTCAATAAAGTATTCCAGTAGCTGAGCCAGGCCGCCAGGAGCACTCGGGAGAGCACAAATCAATGGGAGGAGAGGTGGAAAGGAGGAGAAGTCACACCTCACTGCTGGGTTTGATGGGCCACCTGCGGCTTCTGTACAACTTGTTTAACAAGCCTCTGATTAGTGTAGAGACGTCCAACGTCCAACGGAAAGCAATGAATCACTCCTGGGAGCTGTGGTGGAGGTCATTTGTGAGGCAGTGGGAAACCCAGGAAATGGAACATCAGGATCCTTAGAGACAGCAAGTGTTGTGGGACCCCACCCCACACCTTTGTTTTTCTGCTGAAGTGCTGTTTTCCACTAAGCTAAGGTCACCAAAGTACTACCTCATCCTCTGTGAGCCTTGATCCTAACCTTCAAGGCTGCATTGGGTTCTGCTGAAGTAAAGTTTTGTTGAAAGCCTAGACGTAAAGACCCAAAATTCCTTTAGATGTCCCAAATATCCTTTAGCTTTTCTAAAATATTCAAGTGTGACTGAGCAGTCACACTGTAGCTTTCTATGGAAAACTTCCCACAGTAACCCTCCACCCCCCTCCTTACCAGCCTCCCTACACCCAACAGTCTAACTCTAGGCCAGAACTTATTTAGATTTATTTGCAGAAAGTAATAACATTTAACTAGTAATTTGTTCCAGCTTTTTGAGCATCTGTTAATATGTGGTGGGATACCTCAAATCAACGGACTCATTTTTAGTGAATGTCAAATAGGAACTAATCTGTCATTATTATATTATTTATTCTCTCTCCCCTAAGAGGGACATCAATCTGTCATGTAGAATACATCCCTTTATTTAGCAAAAAAGGGAAAAATAGACGACCAGAATTTTTTTTAACCTTCTGAATAAACCAGGAGACCTTGGACTTTCAATCCCTTCCTTCACCTTCTTCTAATTTTTTATCATCAAAACTTGCCCAAACTAAATTTGAATGAGTTGACCTTCAAAATTCTTTTTTATCATTAGACTGTGAGAAGAAATCAAAAAATTACAGAGAGAACAGAATGGTATGGTTCAGAATAAAAATGAGGAGCTGAGAGAGGTGGGTTAGTGGTGCTGTTGGGTTGACCCCTCTAGGCAAGTACTGTCAACAGAAATATAATGTGAGCCACGTATAGAGCTTTAAATTATTTAGTAGTCACATTTGAAAAAATAAAATCAGGTAAAATTGATTTGAAGAAAATATTTTATTTAACTCGTTATCTTCTACATACAGCAGAATCTCAATTCAGATGAGGCATATTTCAGGTCTTACCACCAACATGTTGCTAGTGACCACTGTATTGGGACATCCTAACTACATGCTGCCATATTCCCCTTCATGATGGCATCTCACCAGCTTTACTTTAAAACTCAGAGCCCAGATCTTCATAATTAAAAGCCAGGCTTTGCTTGTGTATTTTATTTATTTATTTATTTATTTATTTATTTATGTTTATTTATTTAGTGAGAGAGAGAGAGAGAGAACGTGGGCAGTGGAGGGGCACAGAGAGAGGCAGAGAGAGAATCCTAAGCAGGCTCTCCATTAGCACACAGCCCGACATGGGGCTCAAACCCTCATAACCTGATTATGACCTGAGCTGGAACCAAGAGTCAGATGGATGTTCAATTGACTGAGCCACCCAGGCACCCCTGCTTGTGTATTTTAAAAGCATGCTGTTGGTTTCCTTTTTAGCTTTAATCTTCATTTCCTCTTGGCTCAGCTCACTAGGAATAATATCCTAAAAATTGATACTAGGTGAAAGGGGTTACGGGAAACTGGATTGTGTCAGGGAAAGGATCAAAGCCAGATTCCCTAAATGGATAGTTCTGTGTTTAGACCTTATGCTTCTTTCTCATGTAGGAGGTCCTCCAGCTGGTCTACTGTAGAAAAAAATGTTTATCTTTGTAACAAAGTCTATCCTTTAATTCCCAGTCAGAACACAGGAATTCACATCAGATATTTAATAAACAATACATATGTTCACACTTATTTTTCCAAAGTAGTGTTCTTTTCCCACATAAAGGAGTACTTCACTGGCAGCAACCTCAGTGTAGAAGGCAGGCTCATTTCTGTCAAAGTTTCTGGAGTGGCTAACGGTATGGAATGGGGAAGTTAGCCCACAGGGTCGTCACTGCATCCAAGTTTTCAGAGCTCAGGAAAGTCAGGAATCTCTCACTCTCCAGCTTTATTCCCTTTCTTAACTTTAAAGTCTCAGCAGGAAGTTTTAAGTCTTTTTTTCACCAACCTTCTCCCAGGGTATGGGAGAACTGTTTCCAAATCCTTAGCCACACTTCTGTGCCCATCTTGCTCTTTAACTGGAGTATAATTACCATGGCAGGCAGCTGTGCTGTGGGTGAATAACCCTTTCACTTAAATGTCTTCACAGAAGACAGGTTCTGTCACTTCTTTATTAGGTGACTTTGTAGGAGTAACTTGATCTAAGTTTTTGTGTTTTCATTTGTAAAGTAACCTCACAGGACTGTTGGAAGGATTAAATGAGGGAATGTGTATGAAAGCATGGTACATTCTGTAAAACTTTGTACACACTTCAGTTGTTAATTGTATTCTGGGGAGGTTCCAAGATATATCTCTGTCGAATTATCTGCCTATTCTGACCTTTTATTTTAAGTTCATGGAGCTCTTGAGCTTTCCCTACCCTCAATCTCAGCTCTTCAAGCTTTGCCTACCTCTCTTCAGACTTTTTGGTCCCACGATCCTTGCTAAGTGGACAATGGGCCACATGACCACACGCCTGGCCACACTGAGGGCTAGAGGCAGACACCTAACTCAAGCTGGGTCATGTATGTTTTCTCTCCCTGGAATTGGAGATTGAGACCCAGGGTGTTTATTAATTGCTTGAACTTGAATGTTTTAGAATGCTAGTTCTTAAATATAGCAACCCCCCAGTCCCCAACCAGGGAGCTCTCAGAATCTTTCATGGAGTCCCCAAAGTTGAAACCATTTTAATAATAATGCTAAGTGATGATTTGCATATTTTTTTACTGGGCTTTTTTGCTGATTGTATAAGAACAACAACAACAACAACAACAAAATAACATCTTAGCATGAATCAAGAGTTTGGCACCCAACTGTAGTCATTATGTTTCTCACTACCATGTACTCACAGTAAAAAAAGGAAAAAGAAAAAAAAAAAAGAAAAGAAAAATCAAAAGCCAGTTTCTCTTAATAATGTTCTTGATGAAACAGTAAGAATTATTTTTATTTTTATTTTTTTTAGCCTTACAACTCTTTTTAATTTTTAATTAATTTATTTTTTTATTAAAAAAAAGTTGCTTTTTCATTTATTTATTTTTTGAGAGACATAGAGAGGCAGAACACAAGTTGGGGAGGGGCAGAGAGAGAAGGAGACACAGAATGCGAAGCAGGCTCCAGGCTCTGAGCTGACAGCACAAAGCCCCACGCGGGGCTGGAACCCATGAACTGTGAGATCATGACCTGAGCGGAAGTCAGACGCTCAACCGACCGAGCCACCCAGGCGCCCCTCTGTTTTTTTAAAATATAATTTATTGTCAAGTTAGCTAACATACAGTGTATACAGTGTGCTCTTGGCTTCGGGAGTAGATTCCCGTGATTCATCGCTTCCATACAACACCCAGTGCTCATCCCAACAAGTGCCCTCCTCAATGCCTGTCACCCATTTGCCCCTCCCCACCGGCCCCCCCCATCAACCCCCAGTTTGTACTCTGTATTGAAGAGAGTTTGCCTCCCTCTGAAAACACTAAGTAGTACTAATTTCATTAATTCTTGACCCTCGACTACCAATCTTTTGATATTCTGTGTGATAAGATGGGAAGTATGCATACAGCACTTCCACTGCATACTGAAGTAGGAAGTTGTCCTGGGGAAAACCACTCATATGATTGAGTTGTGGACTAAACAAGTAGGTTTTTAGAGAAGCATTCCTTACTTGAAAGAACAAAGTATGGTTTCTCAGACCCAGGTATTTGGCAAACATTTTCTTGAAAAATGAACAAAGTTTTCCTGTCACTTCAAGGAAAATAACCCACAGTATTTTTGGCCAATGATAAAATCTGAGCTTCCAAAATGAAAACTGGAATTTTGAAAAACTTGTATCTGCCACATGAGCTTGACAACTTTTCAATAAAGATTTTCATGATGGAATGAGTGGTGATATAGGCAAATGTGATTTAAAAATTGTATATCCATATTTTCACAGAACTAGAACAAACAATCCTAAAATTTGTATGAGACGAAAGACCTCAAATAGCCAAAGAAATCTTGAAAAAGAAAAACAAAACTGGAGGTATTACAATTCCAGATTTCAAGTTATATTATAAAATGGTAGTAATTAAAACTGTGGTATTGGCATAAAAACAGACATGAAGATCAATGGAATAGAACAGAAAACCCAGAAATAAACCCACAATTATATGGTCAATTAATCTTTTTTTTTTTATTTTTATTTTTTATTTTTTTTAAATTTTTTTTTTCAACGTTTATTTATTTTTGGGGGGACAGAGAGAGACAGAGCATGAATGGGGGAGGGGCAGAGAGAGAGGGAGACACAGAATCGGAAACAGGCTCCAGGCTCTGAGCCATCAGCCCAGAGCCCGACGCGGGGCTCGAACTCACGGACCGCGAGATCGTGACCTGGCTGAAGTCGGACGCTTAACCGACTGCGCCACCCAGGCGCCCCTGGTCAATTAATCTTTGACAAAGGAGGAAAGAATATACAATGAGATAAAGACAACCTCTTTAGCAAATGGTGTTGGGAAAACTGGACAGCCACATACAAAAGAATGAAACTGGGCCACTGTCTTTTACCATACACAGAAATAAACTCAAAATGGGGGGCGCCTGGGTGGCTTAGTTGGTTAAACATCCAACTCAGTTGGCTCAGGTCATGATCTCGTGTTTTGTGAGTTTGAGCCCCACGTTGAGCTCTGTGCTCTCAGCTCAGAGTCTGGAGTCTGCTTCGGATTCTATGTCTTCCTCTTTCTCTGCCCCTTCCCTGCTCCCTCTCAAAAATAAACATTAAAAAATGAAAAAAAAAAATGGATTAGGGACCAAAATGTGAGACCTGAAACTATAAAAATCCCTGAAGAGAGTACAGGCAGTAATCTGACATTAGCTATAGCAACATTTTTCTAGATATGTGTACTGAAGCAAGGGAAATAAAAGCAAAAGTAAACTATTGGAACTACATGAAATTAGTTTCTGCACAGTGAAGGAAACAATCAACAAAACTAAAAGGCAACATATGGAACAGGAGAAGATATCTTCAAATGACATATTTGTTAAAGGGTTAGTATCCAAAATATATAAAGAATTAATATATAATTCAATATCCAAAAAACAAATAGTCCAATTAAAAAATGGTCAGAAGACATGAACAGACATTTCTACAAAGAAGACATACAGATGGCTAACAGACACATGGAAAGATGCTCAACATCACTCATCATCAGGGAAATGCAAATCAAAACTACAATGAGATATCACCTTACCTGTCCGAGTGACTAAAATAAAAAACACAAGAAACAACAAGGGTTGGTAAGGATGTGGAGAAAAAGAAACCCTCTTGCACTGTTGGTGGGAATGTAAACTGGTACAGCCATTGTGGAAAACAGTATGGAGGTTCCCCCCAAAATTAAAAATAGAACTAACCTATGGTCCAGGAATCATGCTACTGGGTATTTACCCAAAAATACAAAAACTCTAATTCAAAGGGATACATCCACACCTATGTTTATTTCAGCATTATTTACAATAGTCAAGATATGGAAGCAGCCCAAGTGTCCATAATAGATGAATGGATAACAAAGATGTAGTATATATACACAATGAACTACTATTCAGCCATAAAACCCCTGAAATCTTGCCATTTGCAACAACATAGATGTATCTGAAAAGTGTAATGCTAGCCAAAATAAGTCAGAGAAAGACAAATACCACATGATTTCACTCATATGGAATTTAAGAAACAAAACAAACAAGCAAAGAAAAAAGAAAGAGAGAGGGAGACAAGCCAAGAAGTACTCTTACCTATAAAATACAAACTAATGGTTACCAGAGGGGGAGGTGGGTGGGGGAGTGGGGAAAATAGAGGATGGAGATTAAAGAGTACACTTATCATGATTTAAAAAAATGATAAAATAAATTTATTTTACCATGATTAAATAAATGATAAAAAAGTAAACAATGAAAGATTGTCAAAATTAGAAAAAAAAGAGAAGTTGACAGTTGAGGCAAACCTCAATTCTGGGTATGCAGATTGTATTTTCCTATTGTTTCCCATTGTTCTATATATTTGAAATATTTTTAAATAAAAAGGTATAAAGTAACAAAAATTAAAAAATATATTTATTTTAAAGTTTTACTTTATTTATTTTGAGAGAGAGAGAACACGAGTGGGGAAGGAACAGAGTGAGAGGGAGAGAGAGAATCCCAAGCAGGCTCCATGCCCAGGGTGGAACCCAGCAGGGGGCTCCATCCCACAATCATGAGATCATGACCTAAGCAGAAACCAAGAGTTGGACGCTCAACTGACTGAGCCACCCAGGAGTCCCTAAAAATATATATTTATGTGAATGTGTCAACATTTAGAAGATATACATAAATCAGTAAACTTCTATTTTCCAATAGCATATACATGGGTTAGAGGTCTATTCAAAGTGGATGGACTAATGGATTTTAATATAACAGTAAGAAAAACTCATTGATGTAACTTCAGATTACACATTGCATCTAAACTTTAAGAAACTACCACTTGTTGAGTTTTGGTGTAGTTATTAAAAATTATCCGCAAGCATTTGAAAAGCCTATTAAGATACTCTATATTCTTTTTTAGCTACATGTCTCTGTGAGACTGCATGTTCTTCATATACTTCAACCAGAATGACATATTGCAACAAATTGACTGTAGAAGCAGATGTAGGAATTCAACTATCTTCTATTGAGCAAGCCGTTAAAGGTATTTGCCAAAATGCCAAACAGTATTATTGTTGTCACTAAAATTTTTTGTTTGTTTTTGGAAAAGAAAAAAAAAATCAGGCTTAAGCAGCTATGTTTGGCCCATGTATGTGCAAGTGATTAGACAAAGTTAGTATTTAGAGAGCAAGAGAAAGGAAATAGAAGTGCAGAGAGAAGCAGAGAGGAGAGACAATGTGGAAAGAGACAGAGACAGAGAGAAAGACATAGGATGCCTTGATTTCTGATGACCTCTGTAGCTGATTTTCATCTCTCTTGAAGCTTGGACATGCTGACCAATTTGAAGTTCTAGGTTTTTATGTATTCTTCCAATAACCCCCCTGGCTATTGAAGCTGGCTTAAAAAGGATCTATTCTTATTTTTTTTTTAATGTTTATTTGTTTATTTTGAGAGACAGAGAGAGCATGTGTGCGTGAGCATGGGAGGGGCAGAGAGATGCAGAGAGAGGATCCCGAGCAGGCTCCGTACTCAGTATAGAGCCCAACGCAGGACTTGAACTTATGAACTGTGAGATCATGACCTTAGCTAAAGTTGGATGCTTAACTGACTGAGCCACCCAGGCACCCCAAGATGAGTAATTTCTGAAGATTTAATGCACAGCATAGTGATTACAGTTATTAATACTGTATTTTATACCTGAAAGTTGCTAAAAGAATAGATTTGTAGTGGCCCCTTCTCAGTCTTGGCACAGCTTGTCCACGTCACAGAGAGAAAACCAAAGGAGTATTCAGATGGAATTTTTCCATTTGGGTTTCTTGAGGCATTGGGATAGAGGATTAAAGTTTTGGGATTTTGAATCAGAGTAAGGAAAGAGGGTACAATTGCCCAGGGGCAATAAAAAACATTGGCACCTTATGTCCCTAGCATGTATCTCTGCCACTCCTTGTATTTGTAAAAACTAATGTCTTTACAGGGCTCTCTTTTGCCTGTGAACATATGTGTTCCCCCCACTATGCCCCTGGTAGCGACAATGAAAGAATCCATGTGAGCTTTCATGACTTGGAGAAGAATTTGGGGAACTCCATTATTCCAGTCTATGCACTTCCTCATAGTGTGATCAGTTCTTTCACATCCATGCCTTTTTTCTTGATATTCCCACAGCCACCGCCCCCAATGGCTCTCATCCCTGCATGCCCAGATCCAGCTGTCCTTCCTACTGTGGTGAGCCATAAATCCACTGCACACAAATCCTCAGACGAAGCCTCCAGAGATGCAATGTTCGGTATGTCATACCAATTCACGTAGCACTTAACACATTTATCTCCTCTTCGAATATCATTGCTTTATGTGAATGGCTTGTCTCCCTTTGAAAGCAGAGACTATTTTCTGTTTCTGTGTATCCCTTGTGTCCAGCACAATATACAGTGTTTGTGGCAGCTGCTGCTTTAATAAGAGCGTCAAAGAGATCTTTAGATGATGGTAAGTAATTCATTCAATAATTTTATTTAGCACCTGTTAGTTGCCATACTCTTTTGGGTGTGGGGGTCCCAAAGATGAATCAGCTACAACCCTCTTGTGCTCATAATAATACACCATGATAAGTGCTAGAATAGCTCAATAGTTGAGGGCCTGTCTCTACTGTCCAGGTGTCCCCACCCACTTCAAGCTAGTTTAGAACCCTTCCTCTCTGTTCCCCAAATTCCCTCAGCATTTGTCCATGGGTGCACTTGGCATGCAATCTGTATTCTGAAAAAATCTAACATTTTATTATGGAAAATTTCAAACATGCATACAATTAGAGAAAAGGATATAATGATCCCTGCCCTGCTTTAATAATTATCAACATTTAATAATTATCAACATTTGACATTCTGGTTTCATCTCTTCCCCCAATTATTTTTCCTGGGAGAGAAATTTAAGGCAAATTCCACACATTCTATCATTTCATTCACTAATACTTCAGGATATATCTTGAACAGACAAGGACTTTTTGAAAAACATAACTGTGAACTATTATCATACCTAACATTACAAAAAATTTCTTAATGTCATCTAATATCTGGTTCATGTTCATTTTTTTCCTCCAGTTGTCTCAAAAATGTCTTTTTTGTAGTCTTCATTTTCAAAATCAGATCTGTAGTTGCATTTGGTTGATGTTTCTTAAGTTTCTTTTAACCTATAACAGTTTGCATAATTGCCCACACTCCCATGTATTTGTTCAAGAAATCGGGTCAGTTGTTTGCTTCCACAGTCCAATTTTGGCTGACTCCACCCTATGTTGTTTTTACATTGTGCTTCTATCCCCCATATTCCTGTAAATTGGCAGTTAGATCTAGAGGCTCAATGGTTCTATTTTTCAGAAAAGAATAGGTCATAGCTGCATATCTTCAATTATACCACAAAAGGAGGCACATAATGTCCTATTATACTGTATTCTCAAGTCTCTTGTCTTGTCTTCCTTGTTTGACTTGCTGTTTCGTGAGAGGAGAGATTCTCAACTATTTTAGACCCCATGGTGCCTAGCCCCTACTTAGTCCTAAATAACTGAAGAGTCAGTGGGACAGCTCTACTGAGGGAGCTCAGAAGGACTTCCCGAAGGACGTGAGTCTTGAAGGATGAGCAGGCATTTGTCAGGCAGATGATGGGGCCAGGCTGACTTCCTGAGGAATAGACCTGGCTTAGTTCAGGAGCCTGCTTAACCCTTGTGGGCATGGTAGTATTTAGGGACAGAGGAGGCACAAATAACACAGTGGCATTCACTTTAACCTTGCTGGTTATGGAGGCAGAGGGAATATCTTACAAAATAGTGCTAAGATCACTTCTCTTTTGTCTTTGGGTTAATTTCAGCCCCACTAGGGACTAGCCAATGAATTAAAAAAAACTGGAGAACCTCAAGTGAGGGCTGCTGGGAAGCATTGTTAGTAACACTTGGGGGATTGGGCTGACCTCTGTCCTATACATTATCAATCCCATTCATCCGGTCATTCAGAGAAAGAAGACCAGGGACCTTGCATAGAGACAGTTCTAAACTCAAGTCTAGCTCTGACTCTCACTGGCTGAGTGACCTTGGGCAAGTCCTCTAATGGATTTTTCTAACTTCTTTTTTTAAAGTTTATTTATTTATTTTGAGTGAGAGAGTAAGCCGGTAGGGGCAGAGAGAGCGGGGGAGAGAGAGAATCCCAAGCAAGCTCGGCACCGTCAGTACAGCACGTGATGCAGGGCTTGCTTGAACCCACTAACCATGAGATCATGACCTGAGCTGACATGAAGAGTCAGGCACTTCACTGACTGAGCCACCCAGGGACCCCAGTCCTCTAATATCTTTGAGCTTCCGTTTCTTTATCAGTAAAGTGGTGACAATAACATCTACCTTGGAGCCTGGTTGTGAGGAGTAAGTGCGAACAAATACACGAAGCATCCAATGCGGTAACTGGTACAGCTTAGAGATTAATGAGTACTAATTCTCTTCCTTCTGTTCCACAAACACTTAGAGGGACAAGACGCTGTGTAGGTGAGCCCATCCTACACAGACCATGTCCTCTGGGAGCCTGCAGCCCAGTAATAGAGGAGATAAGGTGTGTGGTGTGTGCACAGTTTGCACATGACATAGAATGCTGTGGGAGGTGGAGCTAAAAGTGCCAAGGGATAGACATGTCTTCACCATGGGTGTCTGCATGCGTGTGGAGTGACTTCATCCCGGGCAGGCAGTGCCCCCTACTCGCTTCGAGTGCATTCTGCTTCTCCTGTTACATCTCTAATTTGGACGTTTAGAGGAAAAAGAACAGAAAGGACTTTTATGCTTCTTTGAGGAAGGGGGCAATCTACAAAAACAACCCGGTGACATCCATACCTAGGGGTGAGGACGCACTGGGTCCCCCCATCCTTGCCACAAAGACTGTCGGGAGTTATTTGGGTCCAGTGCCGTAGAACCCAGTTCTTTGGATTGTGACCTTAATCTGAGTCATTTTCATCTGTGAGGCCACGAAGTTCAGCTGGGTGATCGGATAGAAAGTATAAACCGCAGCCCGGACCTGATCAGGATTGCAAAGGATCTCTCGCTGTCACACCCCAGGAATCGGAGGGGCACAGTTTTCTCTCTAGGGCCTGACAGCTCTGAAAACAACACTTTCCCTTTGGAAGCAGAGACTGCAAGGACTGGTCTCCAGGCAGCCCTACAGCCTCCTCTTCTGGCACCCGGGAGACTGCTGCTTCCCTCCGTATTTCTGGCACTTACTAGGGGTGAAAAGGAACTGGGCCAACCACACTTGCCTGCCAGAGGTGGTCCTCCCTGCCTGCACCTTTGTGAGAGCACGCACCATTGAGTGCCTGAGGCTGGTGCCGAATTGGCGAACGGTGGGCGGCCCAAAGGACAGATGTCTTTTTTGTAAAACCTAACTCAGCGATCCTTCTCCGCTGCCTACACTGTGCTTGCACTTTGTGGATCTGACAGCCTGTGGGTTTGGGCTGGATTTGCAGCTTTATTAGGCATTGCAGCAGCTGAACAGGCTTTTCTTTCCTTTTTTTTTTTTTTTTGAAACCCCAGTTCCCCTAGTTAGTCTTAAGATTCTCAGGCTTTTCTTTTCTTTGTTTAAAATGGTGAAGTGTGGTACAGTTACTGAAAAGATCAGAAAAAAAAAAAAAAAAAAAGAAAAGTACAGTGTAATGAAGGGAACACCCAGGTAACCAACAGCCAGATCAAGAAATAGATCATTTTTGGCTTCCAGAAACGCATCCCTCGTCCATATGCCCCTGCCAGCCACACTCTCCCCTCCTCCCTGATCTTAATGCTAATTATTTCCTTGCTGCTCTTTATGTGTTGCCACCTATTTATCTAGAAACACAATAACTTTGTCTTCTATGCTCTGAAATTTATATAAATGGGATTATAGAGCATGTATTATTTCACTTCTGGTTTCTTTCACCCAATATCATGTCTGTGACATGCGTCCATATGTTTACATGAAGTAGCAGTTTGTTTGTTTTCATGGATATATAGTACTCCATCGTAGGACACACAACAGCATGTTATTCTGCTGCTCCTGGATATTTAAGCTTTTTCTAGTTTTTGGCTCATATCAGAATGTTGCTGAGAAGATTCGTGTACAGTTCTCCTAGTGCACAAACGAGGCCCCCTCAACAGGAAAAGTGTGATTTCACTTTATGAAGCAGAAGGCTTTGGTAATGCTGAGATGCAGGGAGCTAACTATGTATTCAGGAGGGTGTTACAACCCCTGTCCTGCTCACCACTGGCTGGGTGGATGGAGCTGAAGGTCACTCTTATTTGAATTCTCCCTGGAAATCAAGGGGAAAAGAAGCAAGTACTTTCTGGGCAACATGAAGGGAGCAACTTGAAAGGGTACTGAACCAGAGATCAAAGAGCCCTTCCTGCTGCTGGCTTTTGATGTTTGTATAATTGCACACACTGAAATAATTAAATAACTTATCTTCAGAGCTTGCTGCCTTCCCCACCTACTGCCTTCTAATCAGCAGCCCTCCACTCAAGGCCAACACCATCATCATTAACAAGTTCTGGGACTTGGAGTAAGGGTGTCCTTGGCTGCCGCAGGCATTCAGTGCTGCTGGAATAGCTCTGGGGAAGAGCTTTGAAGCTCACTTGCAGACACTGTAAAATCAGAGAAAGTTGGAACTGGGAGTCCCTAGAGATCATCAGAGTCAGACTATGGCTGTTTACAGGCTTGTTGGGGAAAGTAGAGTTTGAATGGGGAAGAAGTGGTGTTTGTTTTCATTCCATGGAGTTGGTAGGCAGGACCAGTCCAAGGAAGAATTCCCATTTTTCCCTGTCCACACGCTTTCGTCTTCTTCAGCCGCATGCCTCCTGTTTCAGAAATTAATTTGTCTATTCTTCCAGTTTTGAGGAATATTCCTCCAGGGTGCCTTTGACAAGGTGCCAATCAATGCAGGCGTAAAGGTACCGAGCAGAGAACAGAGCACTCAGAGATAGGAAAAGGAAACATGGGGAAAAAAATGGAGGTCAGGACAGGTAAAACTAATCTGTGGTGATAGAGGTGAGAAGAGTGGTATAAAATGGGTGAGGACAGGAGCTGGAATGTTTTAAATCTCGATCGTGATGGTGTTTACGTGGGTGAACGCATCTGTAAAAATTCATCCAGCTGTGCACTTAGATCTGCACGCTCTACTGAATGTAAGTTGTACGTTGATTTTTTTAAAAAGGCTATCGGAGGCTTCTTTTTGCACTGATTGTCTCTGCTTTTACCCCAACTTCCTCCTTTATGCTGCAGGTGTCCTACATATCACAGGTCATGTGAAAATAAAGCCCACAATACAATGCTATAATTTCTACTTTATTTTTATTTATTTATTTTTAAAGAGGTTCTTTCTTTTTTAAAAAATGTTTTCGTTTACTTATTTTGAGAGTGAGCGCTTGAGAGTGCGGGGGGGGGGGGGAGGGGCAGAGAGAGAGAGGAGAGAGAGAGTCCCAAGTACACTCTGTGTGCTGTCAGCACAGAGCCCGACACCGGGCTTGATGTCACGAACTGTGAGATCATGACCTGAGCTGAAATCAAGAGTCAGGTGCTCAACCAAGTGAGCCACCCAGGCGCCCCTGTACCTTAAATAGTGATATGTATTTTGAAGAAAATAAGAGAAGAAAGAATGTCTTTTTATATTTACCATTTCTGAAGATCCTTTTGGGAGATCCAAGTTTCCATCTGCTAGCATTTCCCTTTAGCCTGAAGAACTTTCTTAAGTGTCTCTCATAGTGCTGACAAGAAACATTCTTAGTTTTCATTTATATGAAAATATCTTTACTTTTCCTTCAGTCTCAAAGGGCATTTTTATTGAAAAAAAATCCTTTTGTTTTCTTTCTTTCAGCACTTTAAAAATATTGTTCGACTCTCTTCTGGCTTTCTTATCCCCCGCCCCCAATATTATTTCTCTGTACATAATGTGACACCTTTCTATGATGCTTTTAAAGATTTTCTTTTTATCTTTGGGTTTCAGTATTTTGACTATGGCATACATAGGTGTAGTTTACTCTTTATGTATCCTGCTTGGTCTTCACTGGGATTCTCAAGTCTGTAAATGTATGTCCTTAACCAAATCTGGGAATTTTTCAGTCCTTATTTTTTCAACAGTTTTTTTTCCCTGCCCCCTTCTTTCTATTTTCTCTTCCTCTGGGATTATAATTACATGTATGTTATATCTCTTACTCCCTATTTTCTCAAAAGTCTCTGAAACTCTCTGTTCAATTTTTAGATTGGATAATTCTCTAGATATATCTTCACACTTGCTAACTCTGTCATCTCCAATCTACTGTTAAGCCCATCTAGTGACTTTTGACATTTTAAGATATTTTAAAATTCTAAATTACCCATTTGATTCTTTTATAAGATCTGTTTCTCTATTGTGATTTTCTATCTGTTCATTCATTTTTACCTATTCATTTGAACATAATCATAATGGCTGTTTTATTATTATTTATTTATTTTTATTTTTAAAAATTTACATCCAAATTATTTAGCATATAGTGCAACAATGATTTCAGGAGTAGATTCCTTAGTGCCCCTTACCCATTTAGCCCACCCCCCCTCCCACAACCCCTCCTGTAACCCTCAGTTTGTTCTCCATATTTATGAGTCTCTTCTGTTTTGTCCCCCTCCCTGTTTTTATATTATTTTTGTTTCCCTTCCTTTATGTTCATCTGTTTTGTCTCTTAAAGTCCTCATATGAGTGAAGTTATATGATTTTTGTCTTTCTCTGGCTAATTTCACTTAGCATAATACCCTCCAGTTCCACCCACATAGTTGCAAATGGCAAGATTTCATTCTTTTTGATAGCCAAGTAATACTCCATTGTATATATATATATACCAAATCTTCTTTATCCATTCATCCATCGATGGACATTTGGGCTCTTTCCATACTTCGGCTATTGTTGATAGTGCTGCTATAAACATGGGGGTGCATGTGTCCCTTTGAAACAGCACACCTGTATCCCTTGGATAAATGCCTAGTAGTGCAATTGCTGGGTCTTAGGGTAGTTCTATTTTTAGTTTTTTGAGGAACCTCCATACTGTTTTCCAGAGTGGCTGCACCAGCTTGCATTCCCACCAACAATGCAAAAGAGATCCTCTTTCTCCGCATCCTCACCAACATCTGTTGTTGCCTGAGTTGTTAATGTTAGCCATTCTGACAGGTGTAAGTTGGTATCTCATTGTGGTTTTGATTTGTATTTCCCTGATGATGAGTGATGTTGAGCATTTTTTCATGTGTTGGTTGGCCATCTGGATGTCTTCTTTGGAGAATTGTCTATTTGTCTTTGGCCCATTTCTTCACTGGATTATTTGTTTGTTGTGTGTTGAGTTTGATAGGTTCTTTATAGATTTTGGATACTAACCCTTTATCTGATATGTCATTGGCAATGTCTTCTCCCATTCTGTCAGTTGCTTTTTCGTTTTGCTGATTGTTTCCTTTACAGTGCAGAAATTTTTATTTTGATGAGGTCCCAGTAGTTCATTTTTGCTTTTGTTTCCCTTGCCTCCGGAGGCATGTTGAGTAAGAAGTTGCTGCAGCCAAGATCAAAGAGGTTTTTCTCCTCGAGGATTTTGATGGCTTCTGTCTTATATTTAGGTCTTTCAACCATTTTGATTTTATTTTTGTGTATGGTGTAAGAAAGTGGTCCAGGTTCATTCTTCTGCATGTCACTGTCCAGTTTTCCCATCACCACTTGCTGAAGAGACTGTCTTTATTCCATTGGGTATTCTTTCCTGCTTTGTCAAAGATTAGTTGGCCATACATTTGTGGGTCCATTTCTGGGTTCTCTATTCTGTTCCGCTGATCTGAGTGTCTGTTCCTGTGACAGTACCATACTGTCTTGATGATTACAGCTTTTAGTATAGCTTGAAGTCCGGGATTGTGATACCTCCTGCTTTGGATTTCTTTTTCAAGATTGCTTTGGCTATTTGGGGTCTTTTCTGATTCCATACAAATTTTAGGATTATTTGTTCTAGTTCTGTGAAGAATGCTCGTGTTATTTTGATAGGGATTGCCTTGAATATGTAGATTGCTTTGGGTAGCATCGTCATTTTAACAATATTTGTTCTTCCTATCCAGGAGCATGGAATCTTTTTCCATTTTTTTGTGTCTTCTTCAGTTTCTTTCATAAGATTTCTATAGTTTTCAGCATATAGATTTTTCACCTCTTTGGTTAGATTTATTCCTAGGTATTTTATGGTTTTTTGTGCAACTGTAAATGGGATCGATTCTTTGGTTTCTCTTTCTGTCACTTCATTTTTGATGTATAGGATTGCAACCGATTTCTTTGCATTTATTTTGTATCCTGAAACTTTGTGAATTCATGAATCAATTCTAGCAGTTTTTTGGTGGAATCTTTTTGTTTTCTATATAGAGTATCCTGTCATCTGCGAAGAGTGAAAGTTTGACCTCCTCCTGGCCTATTTGGATGTCTTTTCTTTCTTTGTGTTGTCTGATTGCAGAGGCTAAGACTTCCAATACTATGTTGAATAACAGTGGCGAGAGTGGACATCCCTGTCTTGTTCCTGACCTTAGGAGGAATGCTGTCAGTTTTTCCCCATTGAGGATGATATTAGCGTTGGGTCGTTCTTATATGGCTTTTAGGATCTCGTGGTATGCTCCTTCTATCCCTAGTTTCTTGAGGGTTTTTATCAAGAAATGATGCTGTATTTTGTCAAATGCTTTCTCTGCATCTATTGAGAGGATCACATGGTTCTTGTCCTTTCTTTTATTGATGTGATGAATCACATTAATTATTTTGTAGATATTGAACCAGCCCTGCATCCCAGGTGTAAATCCCTCTTGGTCATGGTGAATAATTTTCTTAATGTATTGTTGGATCTGGTTGGCTAGTGTCTTGTTGGGAATTTTGCATCCATGTTCATCAGGGAAATTGGTCTATAGTTCTCATTTTTAGTGGGGTCTCTGTCTGGTTTTGGAATCAAGGTAATGCTGGCTTCATAGAAAGAGTCTGGAAGTTTTCCTTCCATTTCTATTTTTTGGAACCGCTTCAAGAGAATAGGTGTTAACTCTTCTTTAAATGTTTGGTAGAATTCCCCTCGAAAGCCATCTGGCCCTGGACTCTTGTTTTTTGGCAGATTGTTGATTACTAATTCAATTTCCTTACTGGTTATGGGTCTGTTCAAATTTTCTATTTCTTCCTGTTTCAGTTTTGGGAGTGTATGTGTTTCTAGGAATTTATCCATTTCTTCCAGATTGCCCATTTTATTGGTGTATAATTGCTGGTAATATTCTCTTATTATTGTTTGTATTTCTGCTGTGTTGGTTGTGATCTCTCCACTTTCATTCTTGATTTTATTTATTTGGGTCCTTTCCTTTTTATTTTTGATCAAAGTGGCTAGGGGTTTATGAATTTTGTTAATTCTTTCAAAGAACCAGCTTCTGGTTCCGTTGATCTGTTCTCCTGTGTTCTTGGTTTAGATAGCATTAATTTCTGCTCTGATCTTTATTATTTCCTGTCTTCTGCTGGTTTTGGATTTTAGTTGCTGTTGTTTTTCCAGCTCAAGGTGTAAGGTCAGGTTGTATATCTGAGATCTTTCTTCCTTCTTTAGGAAGGCCTGGATTGCTATATACTTCCATCTTATGACCACCCTTGCTGCATCCCAGAGGTTTGGGGCTGTGATGTTATCATTTTCATTGGCTTCCATATACTATTTAATTTCCTCTTTAACTGCTTGGTTAGCCCATTCATTCTTTAGTAGGATGTTCTCCAGTCTCCAAGTATTTCTTACCTTTCCAAATTTTTTCTTGTGGTTAATTTTGAGTTTCATAGCGTTGTGGTCTGAAAATACGCAGGGTATGATCTTGATCTTTTTGTACTTAGTTAGGGCTGATTTGTGTCCCAGTATATGGTCTATTCTGGAGAATGTTCCATGTGCACTGCAGAAGAATGTATATTCTGCTGCCTTAGGATGAAATGTTCTGAATATATCTGTTAAGTTCATCCAGTCCAGTGTGTCATTCAAAGCCATTGTTTCCTTCTTGATTTTTTGATTAGGTGATCTGTCCATTTCTGTGAGTGGGGTGTTGAAGTCTCCTACTATTATTGTGTTACTATCAGCGAGTTTCTTTATGTTGGTGATTAATTGATTTATATATTTGGGTGTTTCTACATTTGGCTTATAAATGTTTATAATTTTTATGTCTTCTTGGTGGGTAGACCCCTTGATTATGATATAATGCCCTTCTGCATCTCTTGATACAATCTTCATTTTAAAGTCTAGATTGTCTGATATAAGTATGGCTACTCTGGCTTTCTTTTGGTGACCATTAGCATGATAGATGGTTCTCCATGCCCTTAATTTCAATCTGAAGATGTCTTTAGGTCTAAGGTGGGTCTCTTGTAAACAGCATATAGATGGATCTTGTTTTCTTATTCATTCTGTTACCCTATGTCTTTTGATTGGAGCATTTATTTAGTCCATTCACATTTAGAGTGAATACTGAAAGATATGAATTTATTGCCATTATGTTGCTTGTAGAGTTGGAGTTTCTGGTGGTGTCCTCTGGTCCTTTGTAATCTTTGTTACTTTGGTATATATATATATCAATCTTTTCTCCCCTCAGAGAGTCCCCCTTAAAAAAATATTAAAAATTTCTTGATGAGCTGGTTTAGTGGTCACAAACTCCTTTAATTTTTGTTTGTCTGGGAAACTTTTTATCTCTCCTTCTATTTTGAATGACAGCCTTGCTGGAGAAAGAATTCTTGGCTGCGTATTTTTCTGATTCAGCACACTGAATATATCCTGCCACTCCTTTCTGGCCTGCCAAGTTTCTGTGGATAGGTCTGCTGCAAACCTGATCTGGCTTCCCTTGTAGGTTAAGGACTTTTTTCCCCTTGCTCCTTTCATGATTCTCTCCTTGCCTGAGTATTTTGTGTATTTGACTATGATATGCCTTGTTGATGGTTGGTTTTTGTTGAATCTAATGGGGGTCCTCTGTGCTTCCTGAATTTTGATGTCTGTGTCTTTCCCCAGGTTAGGAATGTTTTCTGCTATGAGTTGCTCACATAACCCTCCTACCCCTATTTCTCTCTCTTCCTCTTCTGGGACCCCTATGATTCTGGTGTTGTTCCTTTTTAATGAGTCACTGATTTCTCTAATTCTTAAATCGTGTTCTTTTGCCTTAATCTCCCTCTTTATTCTGCTTCATTATTCTCTATAAATTTTTCCTCTATATCACCTCATCCATCCTTGCTGTCACTACCTCCATCTGTGATTGCAGCTCAGTTATAGCATTTTTAATTTCATTCTATTTTTTACTTCTTTTATCTCTGCAAAAAGGGATTCGAATCTATTTTCCACTCCAGCTAGTATTCTTATTATCATGATTCTAAATTCTGGTTTAGACATATTGCTTGTATCTGTGTTGGTTAAATCCCTGGCTGTTCTTTCTTTGTGCTCTTCCTTTTGGGGTGAATTCCTTCATTTTGTCATTTTGAGGGGAGAAAAGGAATTAATGAGGTAGAAAAATTAAAATTAAAAAATATTAAAATTAAAAAAATATTAAAATTAAAAAAATTTTTAAATTAAAAAATTTAACACACACACACTCACACACACACACAAATCGAATAAATGATGCTAGATCCTAGTTGTGTTTTGGTCTGGGTGTTGAAAGTAGTTCACAGATTAGAGAAAAAAAAGGAGAGGGGGACAAAAAAAAGGAAATCGTTTGAGAATTTGTAAAAAGGAATACATTGAAGTAGACTAAAATGAGATGATGGAAGTAAAATAGAACTTGAAAAAAATATACACAAAAGTAAAGAATATAGTAGAAAAAAATTAAAGAAAAATATTTTTAGTAAAAATTAAAGTAAATGAATTTTTTATTTTTCTGTATTCTAGAAAAAGAAAAGAAACGAAAAAGAGAAAAAGGATTAAAAAAAGAAAAAGAAAGAGAAGGTAACCATTTGAAAATTTGAAAAAGTGAATACACTGTAGTAGACTGAAATAATATGATGGAAGTAAAATAGAATTTGAAAAATTTACATAAAAGCAAAAAATATAGTAAAAAATTAAAGAAAAGTATTTTTAATAGAAATTGAAAGTGAAAATGAAGTTTTTTTCTTTCTGCATTCAAGAAAAAGAAAAGAAATGAAAAAGAAAAAAAAGGAAAAAGAAAAAAAGGAAATTGTTTGAAAATTTGAAAAGGTGAATACACTGAAGTAGACTAAAATAAAATGATGGAAGTATAATAGAATTTGAAAAAATTTACACAAAAGTAAAAAATATAGTAATAAAAATTAAAGAAAAATATTTTTAATAAAAATTGAATATAAAAATGAACTTTTTGTCTTTCTGTATTCAAGAAAAAGAAAAGAAGTGTAAAAGAGGAAAAAAAAAGAAAATTGAATAGATGGACTTGCAACAGATTGAAGTAGGACTGAGATTACTTCGTTTTCCCCTAGAAGTCAGACTATGTAGCACTTTATAGTCCATATACTAAGCCAGTGGTGAGACTTATGTTCTTGAAGAGCGAAGTTGGCCCAATTCGGCGGGGCTCAGTGTAGTGGCTCCATTCTACACTAGATGGCGCTGCTAGCCTACTGGGGTGAGGTGTTGTGGTGCTTGTAGGTGCATATGCACATGCGCGGGAGTGGTGAAAATGGCACCACCCAGCTACCCAGTCTGTTCTCCCGCATCAGCAATCACACACCGGTCCTCTGTCTTCAGCTTTTGTCCACTTCCCGCTGTTTCACCCTCCGTGACCAGGCCCCAAGCAATACCTCTGTCCTGAGTTTTGTCTCAGATGCAGCTGTTTTCCTTGGCCCCTTACTTCCAAAGGACCTGCGACTTTGACCCGTTCTGCCCCTCTGTGGGAGGGTCTCACCAAGCATGGCTGAATGAGCAATGGCTGAATGTCAGCTGCACCCAGGAACGCTCCTGGACCCTGCTGCTGCTAGTGCCCCGAGACTGCGACCAGATGCCAGCCGGCCCCAGGAAAAGTTCACGAGATAGTGTAGCAGAAGCATTTCAGGGATTATGGAAAATCACAACACACATCTGGCACCAGGCTTCACCCTTAAGGACCTTGTTCCAGCACCAGCGAATGTGGCCATTTTCTGGGGTCTGCTAAGACCAGGTGGCTTCAACAGTCTCTTCCAAATGTCCTTCCAGCAGTGGAACTGCTTTTCCCTGTGTGGCCTGAGAACCTCCTGGACCCCCACTCTGTTCCTGGGGATTTGCCCTTCCTACCAGAGCACCGCCAGGTAGGGAGCTGCGGAGTTGCAGACTTTGTGCTCCCCTTGTTTACAGTCTTAATGGGATTTAAACCCTCTCCTTTATCCTTTCTCCTTTCTCCCTTTTTAGTTTAGTCCCTGTGGCTGTTTCCAATTTTCCACTTTCTCTCCAGCTGTTTTCAGGGAGGGGTGCTTTTCCCATATTCTCCTCCCGCCCAGTATCCATCCTCTCTCCGCTTGCGAAAGCACCTCCCTTCCTGTGCCTTCTGGCTCCCCACGTTCACCTCTCCATGTTGCAAACCTGCTGAATTCTGTGGTTCAGTTTGTGCAGATTGTTGTGTTAATCCTCTAATCAGTTTTCTAGGTGTGTAGGACAGTTTAGTGATGGTCTGGTTGTATTTCATGAATGCAAGACACACAAAAAACTTCCCTGCTGTTCTGCCATCTTGGCTCCTCCCTCATAATGGTTGTTTTAACACCTTCATTTGCAAATTCCAATATCTAAGTCATCCTGGGGTTGGTTTCCATTGACTGTCATTTCTCTTTTATATGAGTCATATTTTCTTGTTTCTTCTTATGCCCAGTAATTTTGGAACATATTACATAAATCATGAAGAATATGTTGAAGGAACTCTGGATTCTGTTACGTTACTATGAACAATATTGCTTTTTTGCTTTTGCAGGCAATTAACCTAGTTCATCTCAAATTCTACATCTTCCTGTGGTGCGTAGCAGCTAAAATTTCTGTTTAGTTCTCTTGAATTTCTCTGGGATTCTTGATATTTATGCAACATATGCTTAGCTTAGGATCAGCCACAGATTTGGGCAGAGTTTATTCATAGAATTTGGGGGTTCCCCTCTATGGCTCCTTTCTTTCCAGTATTTCTCCCTTCACTTTCCAGTTACTATTCCCCTAGATTTTGTCTTCTGATTTCTTAGCCAGTAAGGTTTCTGTTTAAGTTTTAGCTACCTTGTTGTGGTGTCACTTGGGGACTGCCTCGGTAAAAGAACATAAAAATGGGCAATTATCCAGTGCCATACTTTCCCTCTAAATGTCAATCACCTCCAGTTTCTGCCTGCTCTTGACCACTCTCAAATGGCTTCAGGTATTATTTTTTGTGTTTTGTCCAAAGTTTATAATTGCTACTTTGGGAAGACTTCTCTGATAGGGGCTACTCTGCCTTTTCTAAAAATGGGACCTTATTGTCTATTGTTGCCTAGTGATCTTACGGCTTGATTTCTTATTTGTTTTATCAAAATAATATGGTAAAGCCATGGTAATAAATGTTTGTTCAGTATCCAAAATGCTTCCAGTGTGTAAGATAGTTAATAGTAATAATAAAAGTACAGTAGTTTGGGGGTGTCTGGGTGGCTCAGTCAGTTAAATGTCCGACTTTGGCTCAGGTCATGATCTCAGGGTTCGTGAGTTCGAGCCCTGCTTCGGATTCTGTGTCTCCCTCTCTCTCTGCCCTCCCCTGCTCACGCTCTGTTTCTTTTTGTGTTTTAAAAATAAATAAGTGCTAAAATTTTTTTTTAAAAGTACAGTAGCTTTAAAATCATGATTTAATAAATATGCTCTAGTTACAAAGATCTGAGGATAATGTTGCTTTGAAAACTATATAGTTTCCACAGGCAAGACATTTTAGAATAACTGAAAAAATTCAAGAATCTTTTTCCAGTGAGTTTTTTTTCCTATTTCCTTGGAAAAATATAAACCCTTCTTATATTTGCCTACTTCTAAACTTCATCCCCCAGAATCCTCCTTATATTAATTTGTGCAAAGTATTGATGCTAAAATAGGTATTAAATTTTTTAGAAAACTATGGTAAAGTAGAGTTGGGTCTGAAAAATAGAGAATTTTCATTACTTTGGGGGATGATCTTGAAAGGATTCTCCTTGTCTTTATTTTCAGTACAGAACAAAAATAAATGTGTATAGGCTTTAAAAAACATCCCATTTTAACTTTCTCCACATTGTAGAACATTGTCCTATAAAAACTGTAATGTTTCCTTTGGTCAATCTATTATTGCATTTGATTGATGAGTACTCAGGTCCTAATGGGACACTAGGGTTAGTACTGAGGCAGTACCATTGCTGAGGCACAGGGAAAGAGAATGCTGAGCAATTTCATGGTTCTCCTCAGTAATAAATCCTGAGGTGCTAATGCTCTCAACCTTTTCCGAATTTTATATGCTAGAAGATGAACAGAGACCTGGTATTTTAACACAGTTAAACTTACCCTGGAGACAAAGATTTGTGGGCAACTCTAGATCCCTTGCTTTTAGAGATCACATTTCTTAATTAGCCTCCCTTCCAAGACATTCTCATTAATGTCATTAACTTATATTGCATTTTATAAAAGCTTGAATATTAATTCCAAAAATTTTAAATCATTAGAATTTTAACAAGTAATAAAAGAGCAAATATTATAATATATGATAAGTAGTATTAATAAAAATGGATATTAATAAATAAAATATTATAAAATATCTTTGAGAACCCAGAAGAACATGTTATTTAATTTTCTTTCCCCAACACCAATTTTTTCTTAAAAAATTGTTTTTAAATAGTTAAAAACATTTTTTTAGGTTTATTTAGTTTTAAGAGAGAGAGACAGAGAGACAAAGCACAAGTAGGGGAGGGGCAGAGAGGGGGGGAGTCACAGAATCCGAAATAGGCTCTAGGCTCTTAGCTGTCAGCACAGAGCCTGATGTGAGGCTTGAACTCATAAACCATGAAATCACAACCTGAGCTGAAATCAGATGCTTAACCGACTGAGCCACCCAGGTGTCATCAAATAGTTGTTTTTTTTTAATGTTTATTTTTTTTTTGAAAGAGGGAGACAGAGCATGGATGGGGCAGGGGCAGAAAGAGAGGGAGGCACAGAATCCAAAGCAGGCTCCAGGCTCTGAGCTGTCAGCACAGAGCCCAATATGGGGTCAAACCCACAAAGCATGTGATCATGACCTCAACTGAAGTCAGACGCTTAACTGACTGAGCCATCCAGGCGTTGTGCAACACCAGTATTTTCTTATATAATGAAACTGTACACTATGTCTTTGAAGCACATGCTGTGTGGCCAAAGCCAACAAATGTCATTCACAAGAGGCAATTCATGTGCAGAAGCAATAAAGGAGGAGGACAAGATACTATCTGATGTGGCCACTAGTAAGTTTTATCCAGGTCCTACTCCCACTAAAGCTTGCCAGATGACTGACCTAGGAGAAGCCTGAAGAAGTTGTAAATTGCAAATTATGAAAAGCATCTAACAAAAATGTGAGTCTTTTAGCTTTTTAAAAGGCAAAAAACTTATGTTAATGAACATTGTATTTGATCCAAACATGAAAGCTTTCATTAGTTATCAGTATGTGTTTTGTTATGCTTCTGACTACTTCTTTTTTTTTTTTTTTTCTGAAAATGTTGTTCTGGTTTATGTAATTCTGGATTGATGTTTTGGTGCATTCCCTCATTAAAATTAAGCCAAGGGCACTGGTTTTTAGTTGTGTTTGGAGATTGCAGAATGAAGAGGAATCTAAATGTTTCCTTATCAAGTGTATGAGAAAGAGCTTGAAAGTAAAAGATAAGTAAAGAAAAGGGTATTCTTCAATCAAGTCATCATAACTTGCCAATTAACTGAGTTATTTCCCGGCTCTTTATCATGGCATGGTAGGTCCCAGGCCCTGGGACCAAACCCAAAGGTTTGGCAGGATACAGTGGTAGTAGAAGTTGGATAAAACTCACTGGTGGCCACTTAAGATAATGTCTTATCCTCTTTCTTTCTTCCTTCTACAAATGGATTGCCTCTTGTAAAAGATGTTTGTTGTCTTTGGCCACCCAGCATGTGCTCCAAGGAGATACTTTTCTCTTTCATTTTATAAAAATATACTGGCATTGGATAAAAAGAATTAAGTAACTCATGTATTTTGTGTCCTCAACAAAAGTTATGAAATGAGGATAAAGACAGCCTAGGGCAAGCCAAAGAGCAGTGATGGGGCTCCCATTTTCTTAACTACTTATTTTATTTACTAAAATTGTTTTTTTTTTAAATTTTTTTTTTCAACGTTTATTTATTTTTGGGACAGAAGGAGACAGAGCATGAACGGGGGAGGGGCAGAGAGAGAGGGAGACACAGAATCGGAAACAGGCTCCAGGCTCCGAGCCATCAGCCCAGAGCCTGACGCGGGGCTCGAACTCACGGACCGCGAGATCGTGACCTGGCTGAAGTCGGACGCTTAACCGACTGCGCCACCCAGGCGCCCAAAATTGTTTTTTTCAAGTTTATTTATTTTGAGAGAGAAAGAGAGTGGGAGAGGAATGGAGAGAGAGAGTGTGAGAGAGAGGGAGAACGCCAAGCAGGGTCTGCACTGTCAGGGCAGAGCCTGATGCAGGGCTTGAACTCAAAAACCATGAGATCATGATCTGAGCCAAAATCAAGAGTTGGCCGCTCACCCAACTAAGCCACCCAGGCGCCCCTTAACTGCTTATTTTATATGCACTTTGGTGGAGCCTCATGGGACTCATAAGAACATTTTAAACTCCCTCTTCCTCATTTCATCATTTTCTGTCAAATTGGAACAGATGAAGATGAAATTTAGATGGAAGAGAATTGGGTCTGCAAATAACCAATCAAAGCCTTTTATTCTTTCTTTCTTTCTTCTTTTCCTTTTCTTTCTTTCTTTTTCTTCTTTTTCTTTTACTACAGGAGAAATTTCTGTTAGGGCTACAAGAAACAAGTCACCTGGATCAAAGTATAAATTAAAAGTTTGGGAGTAGAATCAGTACTATTCTAACTATCCCTGCAAATATTTTAATTTTCCAGGCCACTTGAAGGCATTTTCCTAACTATCTCAATGAAAATAGCCATATGGATGGAAGGTGACCTCATTTCCTCCAGAATCACTGTGTGCCCAAAAGCCATCTTATTGGTGTAGTTACTTGGCATTTTTTCCTGTGGGGTAAGGACACCTAGGATACAAGACACAAATCATCACTTGTAGGACTAATTCTCCAAGTATAAACAGAGATTCATCATTGAGGGCTGTGAGCAGAGATATGCCAATTAACGAAAAATAATGAAAACAACTAATATGATGTGTTGTGCATTATGCTAAGGATTTTGCTATACTGTCATTCAATCTTCACACCCCATGACTATCATTAGTATGTCTATTTAAAAACGGGGGCTCCAAGGCTTAAAGGATTTGCCTCATGTCACACAGCTAATACAGACCTGGGTTGTAATTCTAGGCCTACTCTTCTGTAAAGCTTTTTTCAGTAACTGCCATATCCTACTGCTTATTTATTGGTAAAAATTATCAAATTCAATCAACTCATCAAATTAATCAAAATAACATGGTTAATGTAGGAAGCCAAATTGAATGAGCCAGTTTATAAGGAGATAGCAAGAAGTTACTCCTGTGAAATTTGTTTTAATTTAAATGTCAACTTAAAAGCAGATGGTAGGTAATCTGTTGTGCAGCAGTTTTTAAGGTATGGCCTGGAGATCCCTGGAGGTCACTGAGACCTTTTCAGGGGCATATGTGGTCAAAAGTATTTTCATAATAAGATTGAGACATTATTTGTTCGTTTTTTAAAAAATTATCTCAAAAATATACAGTGGCGTTTTCCAGAGGGTATATGATGTGTGCTATCATAAAAACAAAAGAAGAAGGAGATATAAGAATATATCTGCAGTCTATAAACCTAGACATTAAAGGAGACCTATAAAAAGATAAAGCAATGCTATTCTTCTCACTGAATAACTTTTTTTTTTGGAAAATAAATGTAATTATTTTGCATATATATATATATTTATGTTAACATTTAAGGGGTTTATATTTCTTTTAAAATAAATATTTAAAAATGTATATTTAAACATTTTATACAGTAAATATCTATTATATGCAGATATAACCCATATAAACAAAAGCTCATGGGGGTCATCAGTAATTTTCAAGAGTGTGAAGGGGTCTTGAGACCAAAAAGTGTGGGAACTGCTGCTCTAGTGTAACTTAAAATTTGGATGGAAAGGATGTTGGGTTTAATTGTTAAACATTATTTCTCCCTTTCTTTCTATTGATTTCTAGCAGAGGAACTTGTAACTTACTAAATATTGAAAGGAATTTCTCAGGGCAAGATGGCTGTGGAATCTTGTAAACATTTTCCTAGGGCACCAGAGACCTCCCTGACGATCTTCTCTGCTCACACTGTCTCTCAGAATGATAGGACCCTGGCAGCCATGTTTGTATTATGGATACCACCCCTGTGTCACTGTTGATTAGAACAGAGTAAACTGAAGGTGTGTCAATTAGATTCTCACTCTCAGGAATTTGGTGTTGGGATTCAGATGCAGCCAGCCACTCTTTATGGCTGGAACTGAGGTGGTAAGAGCTCAAGCTAGTGGGGAGGTACCCAGATAAAGATGGTCTGAGGAGACAGAAGAAATAGGTGTACTGAAAGAAATGAGGAGGGGAAATGGAAAGGGAATATTGTCTGTGTTCCCAATCGATCTTTGTTCTAGACCCTTCTGAAGCTTGGTCACCTTCATGCCCCTGGGGTTTGTGAAGTACCCCTGTAATCTTAGAAAAAGTTTTCTCTTTCAATTATGCTATCACAAGTCAATTTCCGGTATTGTCAACCAAACAGATCTTAACTAAGGTGCTTAGTTTCTGTAAAGTGGAAATTCTTGTGTAGCTGGACATGTTACTCTTATATAAAGGTGCAACTGAAAACATCTCAGAAAAAATTGAAAATCATTTGTTATAAGAAAACATTAATAAGGAACATTAATAAGAAAATCAGTCAAGTATCCCCATTTGAATTTTAACAATGTTTATAATCATCACTGGCTTCAGAAGGGCAAGCAAAACATAGTAGATGGGCAATCTGCCAGCGAAATGGAGGAGCATCTGTCTTTTATTGCCCTACCTGGTAACCTAGAAGTCTCTAGTCACTGCTCTGCTGAACTGGAGTGTAGTTGTGTGAGTGCACATCACAACAGATATGGCCTAATCACTTCACTTCACTCTTACATTTTAGTTTTTAGTAAACTCTACAGAGCCTCTTATGCTATGTCTACTGCTGTATCCCCAAGATCTTAGAATTAGATCAGTGTCTGATACGGTGGGCACTCAGTCAGTATTTACAGAATGAATAAATAAGTGGTCATTTTAAATAGTCATTGAAGAGGGTCACTGGACCAAATACCATGTGAGTTAATATCTTATTAAAATTTTATTTTGAGGGGCGCCTGGGTGGCGCAGTCGGTTAAGCGTCTGACTTCAGCCAGGTCACGATCTCGCGGTCCGTGAGTTCGAGCCCCGCGTCAGGCTCTGGGCTGATGGCTCAGAGCCTGGAGCCTGTTTCCGATTCTGTGTCTCCCTCTCTCTCTGCCCCTCCCCCGTTCATGCTCTGTTTCTCTCTGTCCCAAAAATGAATAAAATAAAAACGTTGAAAAAAAAATAAAATAAAAAATAAAATTTTATTTTGAGTTTTACTTTTTGTGTGTGTGTTTATTTATTTTTTAAAATTTACATCCAAGTTAGTTAGCGTATAGTGCAACAATGATTTAAGGAGTAGATTCCTTAATGCCCTTTACCCTTTTAACCCACCCCCCTCCACAACCCCTCTAGTAACCCTCTGTTTGTTCTGCATATTTAAGAGTCTCTTATGTTTTTTCCCTCTCCCTGTTTTTATATTATTTTTGCTTCCCTTCCCTTATGTTCACTGTTTGGTATCTTAAAGTCTCCATATGAGTGAAGTAAGTCCCCATATGATATTTGTCATTCTCTGACTGACCAGTTTTGTTTAGCATAATACCCTTCAGTTCCATCCATGTAGTTGCAAACGGCAAGATCTCATTCGTTTTGATTGCCGAGTAATACTCCTTCGTATATATATACCACATCTTCTTTATGAATCATCAATGGACATTGGGTCTCTTTCCATACTTCGGCTATTGTTGATAGTGCTGCTATAAACATTGGGGTGCATGTGTCCCTTCGAAACAGCATACCTGTATCCCTTGGATAAATACCTAGTAGTACAATTGCTGGCTCATAGGGTAGTTCTATTTTAATTTTTTGAGGAGCCTCCATACTGTTTTCCAGAGTGGCTGCACCAGCTTGTGTTCGCACCAACAATGCAAAAGAGATCCTCTTTCTCACAACCTCGCCAACATCTGTTGTTGCCTGAGTTGTTAATGTTAGCCATTCTGACAGGTGTGAAGTGGTATCTCATTATGGTTTTGATTTCTATTTCCCTGATGATGAGTGATGTTGAGCATTTTTTTCATGTGTCGGTTGGCCATCTGGATGTCTTCTTGGGAAAGGTGTCTATTCATGTCTTTTGCCCATTTCTTCCTGGATTATTTGTTTTTTGTGTGTTGAGTTTGATAAGTTCTTTATAGATTTTGGATACTAATCCTTTACCTGATAGGTTGTTTGTGAATATCTTCTCCCGTTCTGTCCGTTGCCTTTTAGTTTGGCTAATTGTTTCCTTTAACAATAAAAAGCTGTGAAGAAGCTTTTTATTTTGATGAGGTCCCAGTAGTTCATTTTTGCTTTTGTTTCGCTTCCCTCTGGAGATGTGTTGAGTAAGAAGTTGCTGCAGCTAAGGTCAAAGAGGTTTTTGTCTGCTTTCTCCTCAAGGATTTTGATGGCTTCCTGTCTTACATTGAGGTCTTTAATCCATTTTGAGTTTATTTTTGTGTATGGTGTAAGAAAGTGGTCCAGGCTCATTCTTCTGCATGTTGCTGTCCAGTTTTCCCATCACCACTTGCTGAAGAGACTGTCTTTATTCCATTGGGTATTCTTTCCTGCTTTGTCAAAGATTAGTTGGCCATACATTTGTGGGTCCATTTCTGTGTTCTCTATTCTGTCCCATCGATCTGAGTGTCTGTTTTTGTGCCAGTACCATACTGTCTTGATGATTACAGCTTTGTAATACAGCTTGAAGTCTGGGATTGTGATGCCTCCAGCTTTGGTTTTCTTTTTCAAGATCACTTTGGCTATTCGGGGTCTTTTCTGGTTCCATACAAATTTTAGGATTATTTGTTCTAGCTCTGTAAAGAATGCTGGTGTTATTTTGATAAGTATTGCCTTGAATATATAGATTGCTTTGGGTAGCATCATCATTTTAACAATATTTGTTCTTCCTATACAGGAGGATGGAATATTTTTCCATTTTTTTTGTTCAATTTATTTCATAAGCTTTCTATAGTTTTCATTGTATAGATTTTGCACCTCTTTGGTTAGATTTATTCCTAGGTATTTTTATGAGTTTTGGTGCAATTGTAAATGGGATCTATTCCTTGATTTCTCTTTCTGTTGCTTCTTGTTGGTGAATAGGAATGCAACCGATTTCTGTTCATTGATTTTATATCCCGCGACTTTGCTGAAGTCATGGATCAGTTCTAGCAGTTTTTTGGTGGAATCTTTTGGGTTTTCCAAATAGAGTATCCTGTCATCTGTGAAGAGTGAAAGTTTGACCTCCTCCTGGCCTATTTGGATGCCTCTCATTTCTTTGTATTGTCTGATTGCTGAGGCTAAGACTTCCAATACTATGTTGAATAACAGTGGCGAGAGTGGACATCCCTGTCTTGTTCCTGACCTTAGGGGGAAAGCTCTCAGATTTTTCCCATTGAAGATGATATTAGCGTTGGGTCGTTCTTATATGGCTTTTATGATCTCGACGTATGATCCTTCTATCCCTAATTTCTTGAGGGTTTTTATCAAGAAAGGATGCTGTATTTTGTCAAATGCTTTCTTTGCATCTATTGAGAGGATCATGTGGTTTTTGCCCTTCCTTTTATTGATGTGATGAATCTCATTGATTGTTTTGCAGATCTTGACCAGCCCTGCATCCTAGGTATAAATCTCACTTGGTTGTGGTGAATAATTTTTTTAATGTATTGTTGGATCCGGTTGGCTAATATCTTGTTGAGGATTTTATATCCATGTTCATCAGGGAAATTGGTCTATAGTTCTCATTTTTAGTGGGGTCTCTGTCTGGTTTTGGAATCAAGGTAATGCTGGCTTCATAGAAAGAGTCTGGAAGTTTTCCTTCCATTTCTATTTTTTGGAACCGCTTCAAGAGAATAGGTGTTAACTCTTCTTTAAATGTTTGGTAGAATTCCCCTCGAAAGCCATCTGGCCCTGGACTCTTGTTTTTTGGCAGATTGTTGATTACTAATTCAATTTCCTTACTGGTTATGGGTCTGTTCAAATTTTCTATTTCTTCCTGTTTCAGTTTTGGGAGTGTATGTGTTTCTAGGAATTTATCCATTTCTTCCAGATTGCCCATTTTATTGGTGTATAATTGCTGGTAATATTCTCTTATTATTGTTTGTATTTCTGCTGTGTTGGTTGTGATCTCTCCACTTTCATTCTTGATTTTATTTATTTGGGTCCTTTCCTTTTTATTTTTGATCAAAGTGGCTAGGGGTTTATGAATTTTGTTAATTCTTTCAAAGAGCCAGCTTCTGGTTCCGTTGATCTGTTCTACTGTTTTTTTGGTTTCAATAGCATTAATTTCTGCTCTGATCTTTATTATTTCCTGTCTTCTGCTGGTTTTGGATTTTAGTTGCTGTTCTTTTTCCAGCTCAAGGTGTAAGGTCAGGTTGTATATCTGAGATCTTTCTTCCTTCTTTAGGAAGGCCTGGATTGCTATATACTTCCATCTTATGACCACCCTTGCTGCATCCCACAGGTTTGGGGCTGTGATGTTATCATTTTCATTGGCTTCCATATACTATTTAATTTCCTCTTTAATTCTTGGTTATCTCATTCATCCTTTAGTAGGATGGTCTTCAGTCTCCAAGTATTTGTTATCTTTCCACATTTTTTCTTGTGGTTGATTTCGAGTTTCATAGTGTTTGTGGTCTGAAAATACGCAGGGTATGATCTTGATATTTTTGTATTTGTTGAGGGCTGATTTCTGTCCCAGCATTGTGGTCTATTCTGGAGAACGTTCCATGTGCACTGGAGAAGAGTGTATTCCTCTGCTTTAGGATGAAATGTTCTGAATATATCTGTTAAGTCCATCCAGTCCAGTGTGTCATTCAAAGCCATTGTTTCCTTGTTGATTGTCTCTTTAGATGATCTGTCCATTGCTGTGGGTGGGGTCTTGAAGTCCCCTACTATTATGGTATTATTATCAATATGTTTTGTTATGTTTGTGATTAATTTATCTATATATTTGGGTGCTTTTTTTTTTTTTAATTTTTTTTTCAACGTTTATTTATTTTTGGGACAGAGAGAGACAGAGCATGAACTGGGGAGGGGCAGAGAGAGAGGGAGACACAGAATCGGAAACAGGCTCCAGGCTCTGAACCATCAGCCCAGAGCCTGACGCGGGGCTCGAACTCACGGACCGCGAGATCGTGACCTGGCTGAAGTCGGACGCTTAACCGACTGCGCCACCCAGGCGCCCCATGGGTGCTTTCACATTTGGATCATAAATGTTTGCAATTGTTATGTCTTCTTGGTGGATAGAACCTTTCATTATCATATAATGGCCTTCTTCATTGCTTGTTACAGTCTTTATTTTAAAATCTAGATTGTCTGACATAAGTATGGCTACCCCGGCTTTCTTTTGGTGACCATTAGCATGATAGATGGTTCTCCATGCCCTTATTTTCAATCTGAAGATGTCTTTAGTTCTAAAGTGGGTCTCTTGTAAACAGCATATAGATGGATCTTGTTTTCTTGTCCATTTTATTACCCTATGTCTTTTGATTGGAGCATTTAGTCCATTGACATTTAGAATGAGTATTGAAAGATATGAATTTATTGCCATTATGTTGCCTGTAGAGTTAGAGTGTTTGGTGTTCTCTTGTCCTTTCTAGTCTTTGTTGCTTTTGGTCTTTTTTTTTTCTTCATCTTTTCTCCCCTCAGAGAGTCCCCCTTAAAATTTCATGCAGTGTTGGTTTAGTGGTCACAAACTCCTTTAATTTTTGTTTGTCTGGGAAACTTTTTATCTCTCAGTCTTTTTGAATGACAGCCTTATGGAATAAAGAATTCTTGGCTGCATATTTTTCTGATTCAGTACATTGAATATATTCTGCCACTCCTTTCTGGCCTGCCAAGTTTCTGTAGATAGGTCTGCTGCAAACCTGATCTGTCTTCCCTTGTAGGTTAAGGACTTTTTTTCCCTTCCTGCCTTCATGATTCTTTCTTTGTCTGAGTATTTTGTAAATTTGATTATGATATGCCTTGTTGATGGTTGGTTTTTGTTGAATCTAATGGGAGTCCTCTGTGCTTCCTGAATTTTGATGTCTGTGTCATTCACCAGGTTAGGAACGTTTTCTGTTATGATTTGCTCACATAACTCTTCTACCCCTTTTTATCTCTCTTCATCTTCTGGGACCCCTATAATTATGATGTTGTTTCTTTTTAATGAGTCATTTATTTCTCTAATTCTTAAATTGTGCTCTTTTGCTTTACACTCACTCTTTTTTCTGCTTCATTGTTCTCCATAAGTTTGTCCTTTATATCACTGGCTCATTGTGGTGCCTCATCCATCCTTGCTGCTGTGGCATCCATTTGAAATTGCAGCTCAGTTATAGAATATTTATATTATCGTGACTAGCTTTTACTTCTTTTATCTCCACAGAAAGGGATTCTAATCTGTTTTCAACCCCAGCTAGTATTCTTAACATAATAATTCTAAATTCTGGATCAGACATCTTGCTTGTATCTGTGTTGGTTAAGTCCCTGGCTGTTGTTTCTTCCTGCTCTTTCTTTTGGGGTTAATTCCTTCATTTAATCTTTTTAAGGAAGAAACAGAATTAATAAGGCAAAAATAAAATAAAAACTTAAAACAACACAAAAAAATAAAATAAATGACGTTAGATCCTTGGTGTATTTTGATCTGGTTTTTTAAAGGAGCTTGATAGATTAGAAAAAAAAGGGAAAGGTAGGAAAAGAAAAGAAAAGGAAAAAAAAGAAGAGGAAAAAAAGGAAAACTTGAAATTTTGAATAAATGAATACAATGAAATAGAATAAAATGAAATGATGGAAGTAAAATAGAATTTGAAAATCTACAAAAAGTTAAAACATATACTAGAAAAAAATTAAAGAAAAACATTTTTAATAAAAATTGAAAATAAAAATACATTTTTTCTCTTTCTGTGTTCAAGAAAAAGAAAAGAAAAGAAAAAGAAAAAAATTGAATAGAGGAACTAGTGAACAGACTGAAATATGATTGAAATTACATTGTTTTCCTTTAGAAGTCAAACTATGAAGCACTTTATAGTCTGTAAACTATGTAGGAGGAGAGACTTGTGGTGTTCTTGAAGAGAGAGGTTGGCCCAGTTGGGCAGGGCTTAGTGTAACAGCTTTGTTCTGCACTAGATGGCGCTGCTTAGCTTACTGGGGTGGATTGTTGTGACACGTAGTGTGTGGTCATGCGTGAGAAAGGTGAAAATGGGTCACCCACCTACCCAGTCTCTAGTATCAGAACTCTATTCTCCCCAATCAGCAATCATGCACCCCTCCTTTGTCTCCAGCTTCTGTCTACTCCCCAATTTTACACTGTCCCTGATGAAGCTGTCAGGTTGCCAGGTGGCACCTCCCTCCTGAGTTTTATCTCAGATGCGGCTGTGTTTCCCAACCCTTCACTTCTGAGGGACTGTGGCTTTGACCTGCTCAGACCTTCTGGGGGAGGGCTTCATGAGCAATGGCCGGGTGCCATTTGTGAAACATTCGTGGGACTGTGTTGCTGCTGATGCCCAGAGATTGTGGCTGGGTGCCAGCCCATCCCAGAAAAAGTTCACGTGATCGTGTAGCAGCAGCGTTTCAGGGATATGGAAAATCACAACACATCTGGCACCAGGCTTCACCCTTAATGACTTTGTTTTAGCACCAGCAAATGTGGTTATTCTCTGGGGTCTGCTGGGACTGGGTGGCCATGCAGCCTCTACCAAATGTTCTTCCAGCAGTGGAACTGCTTTTCCCTGTATGGCCCGAGGACCTCCCAGACCGCACTCTGCTCCTGAGGATTCACTCTTCCCACTAGAGCACCGCCAGGTATCAAGCTGTGGAGTTTCAGTTTCTCTGTTCCCCCTGTTCATAGAGTCTTAAAGTTATTTAAACCCTCTCCTTTCTCCTTTCTCCCTTTTTTGATCAGTCCGTGCAACCGTTTCCACTTTCCACTTTCTCTCCAGCTCCTTTTGGTGGGAGGCGGGGGGGGGGGGAGTGATTTTCCCGAACTCTCCCCCTGTCTCTGTCCTCTCTCTGCAAATAAAAACAGCTTTCTGACCTCTGCAGCTTCTCTCTACCCCAGTTCACCTCTCTGCGCCACATACCTGTTGAGTTCTGTGGTTCAGGTTGTGCAGATTGTTGTGTTAATCCTCAAATCAGTTTTCTAGGTGTGCAGGATGGTTTAGTGTTCATCTGGCTGCATTTCAGGGATGCAAGACGCAAAAAAGGTTTCCATGCTGTTCTGCCATCTTGGCCCCTCCCTGATTTTTACTTTTAAAGTTCAGATTGGAAATGCAATTTTCACTGGGACATTCTTTTCTCTCATCAGAAGCACTTTCCTAGCATTTCTCTTTTTTTCTTTCTTTCTCTCTGTCTCTCTCTCTCACAGATACAGACAGACAGACAGACACCTCCCCCCCCCCCCCCCCACACACACACACTAATTATTCCTTTCCTGGACTCTGGTCAAACCTAGCAGAGGTTTCCCCTTTTTAAATCCCTGGGTTCTGTGTAGTTTAGTGATAAGATGATAAGTGATAAGATGACACCATGGCTTGTATGATGGGGATTAGCAGAAGATTAAGACAGAAAGAATGATTGAAACCAGATCAAGGAAAGATTTGAAGTCCAGGGACAGGAGTTCAGGCTTCATCTTATGAACATTAGGCTACCGTAGAAGAATATTACATGCTCTTCCACTCCCTGACTCCTTTTTACTGGAAGAAATGTCTCTTTTAGAAGATTAACAGGCCTGGGGTACCTAGGTGGCTCATTCAGTTAAGCATCTGACTTCAGCTCAGGCCATGATCTCACAGTGTGTGAGTTCGAGTCCCACATCAAGCTCTATGCTAACAGCTCAGAGCCTGGAGCCTGCTTCAGATTCTGTATCTCCCTTTTTCTCTGCCCCTGCCTCTCCTGAGCTCATGCTCTCTCTCTATCTCTCTCAAAAATAAATAAACATTAAAAAAAAGATTAACAGGATTTACTGTGCAGAATAGATTGGAAACTGAAAACCAGTGGCCAAGAGGTCAATTAGGGGCTATTACAGTAGTTCCCTCTATCTGCAGGAAATAGGTTCCCAGACCACCAGTGGATGCCTGAAACCATGGATAGTACAATCTTGTATATGCTATGTTTTTTCCTATACAGACATACTTATGATACAGTTTAATTTGTAAGTTAGGCAAAGTAAGAGATTAACAATAATAACTAATAATAAAATGGAACAAATATAACAATATACTGTAATAAAAGTTAGTGAATGTAGTCTGTCTTAAAATATCTTATCGCACTGTATTCATCCTCCTTCTTATGATGATGTGAGATGATAAAATGCCTGTAATGAGATGAAGTGAGGTGAATGACGTAGGCATTGTGACCTAGGATTGGGCTATTGTTGACCTTTGGATGATATAGCAGAAGGAGGATCATTTGCTTCTGTATGGCGGTTGACCACAGGTCAGCTGAAACCACGGAAAGGCAAACTTTGGATAAGGGGGGACTACTATATTATGGTCTGCGTAGGGAGTAATAAAGATACTATTTGGTTTCTTCTGACTATGACTGCAATAAAAGGTACCTGGAGATTCATCACACACCTTTAGAGTACAGAAATAGAAGCAGTTTCTTCTTTTCTCAAGAACCTTGTGCTCTGAGCATAGTGTAGGTAGGACATGTAAGTGGGATTTAGGGGTTGGTATAATTAGTTTCTGCATTGTAAGGGTTTCATGCCTCCATGCCATTGCTATTGTTATTTCATCTTCCTGGAATGTGATCATCCTCACCCTCCTCCAATCAAAATCCCCCTCATCCTTTCAGTCCATTTCCTCTCTGTCACCTTCCCTGATCTGCTAATCACAATTAAGATCTCCTTCCTCCCACCCTGCACAGAGGTAACTAGTTTCTTTAGTAGGCACTTACTCTGTTATGCCTTCTATAATGTCCATCTCCCACTACAATGTGGACTCCTAGAGGAAAGGGACCATGATGGATCCAACTTTGGGTCCCCCCCCCCACCACCACCAGTGCCTTATCCCTGGATTTGCATTTAGATGGATTTTGTATAGTATACACTTTTAGGCATGTTTTCAAAATTAAGTCAGAGTTTTGCCTATACTCTTGGTAGTTGAGAAGGCATTAGATAGGGCATTTTATTAATGTACAGTGGTCACAACATTGCAAAAATTTAAATTATTTCCGTTAAAGTTGTGAAAAGCATAAACTCTGCGTTCACACCTACCAGTTTCCAACCTACGGCAGCTTTGAATGACTTGCATAGCTATTCTCTTTCCTAAATGTTAATGAAACACCAAGATTACAGAGTAAACCTTTAAGTGGTTGCTTTACAGCTGAATCCCACCTTTTCAAGCTCTCTGCATGTTTGGGAGATTAAATGGCATGTAATTTAACTGTGTGGGTCTAGCAAGGCTTACACTAAATGGTGTGCATGATTTGGAAAGGTTCATTAGTTAGATCTAATGACTTGACTACGCCCTTCAAAACATGAGGGATTAGGACTCATTCAGTGAAATGAATTGGTACACAGGAGTAAGCTCATGACTCAGATGGCATAAATGCTTTTTATAAGTTTTTAGTACAGGAAAAGGAGGTAATGACTCTGGACTTGGGTTTACATAGTCTTTCATCCAAGCCCTGTGTGTTCCTCTAACACAGTTACCCAGCATTTAAACACAGCTCCTGCCTCTTCTGGGTGGAGTGGAAGTAAATGCAGGTTTTAATATGACGTTGGGTATGCAGTGGAGGCCCATTTGCCTCTTGGATCAGAGATCCTAACTCTTTTATATGAGATTGAGGGAAAATTACATTGGGCAACATTATTCAGTTATATTCAAACTCATTTCTTGGAGCTTAACAAACATGAAACAGAAAAGACACTTAAATTGCAAAGCTGAGACTGGAGAACACCCTGGCCATTGGAGGAAGAGACCAAATTTTCCCCAGAGATCAAAATTTCTTCCCACACCAAAAGAGGGAAAGGAAAGGAAGTCCTACTTCCTGTGTCTCTTGCCTTCTTCCTTTATCCTAGGATGTTTTAGGCAGCAAGCAACATATGAGTACAGAAAAAAATCCTTTGTTGATTGTCTTTTAGAAGCAGCTGATGTTTGGTGGTCCTTGACTGTTTCATTATCATAAATACTAAACACCATTCACAGGTTGTGGGCAGTTGGCTCTTCCGTGGAGGTAGTTAGAGAAGGTCAAGAGAATAGGTGTCCACTTTATTTCTGCAATTTGGCAAAGGCAGTGGTGTCCGCTAGTGAGGAGACCCTCAGGATTCTTTTTTTTTTTTAATCTAAGCACCATTTTGTTCTCAGTTTAGCAGAACAAATGGAACAACTGTTGTTGCCTTTGGAGAGCTACTGCTGTAAGCTTTCTTATTCAAAATATACTCAACAAATTATTAAATCCAGAGTGACATTAAATAATTTATGGGAGACATTGAAAAATATGTTTTTTATCTTTATATACATGAGTAATTCATCCATTCATGCATGTATTCATTCAAGCAATATTTATTGGGTGCCTATAATATGCCAGACATGGTTCTAGGTCCTGGAGAGATAGCTGAGAACACAAACTTGAAGGGCACAGATCATAAATCAAAGGCGGTTGAGTGGTAGTCTAGTATGACCCCTTATTTTACAAATGAGGAGTTTGAGATTGCCCATCCTTTGGGTACTGTAGTTATGGATAAGAGACTTTAACGTGGGCAGCAAGTGGGGTGGCAGAGGGATCCCAGCCAATAACTAAATGCAAGAGTCTAGCAGAATTTGAAAAATCATTTCTGTTAGACTGAGTCAAATTTAAAATAAGAAGGAAGCATCTTCTCTTGCCTGTGATTCTACAAAACCCGTTTAAAAGCAGAAGGAACATATTGTGTGTTGATGCCAATAATACTAATGCAAATGGAGCATTTAAGTAATATCTAGTAAGTGACTATTGGAAATCTAGCTAAGTGCTTTTACCTATATTATCTTATTTAATCCTTAAACTATCCTACGGAATAGGGATTATACTTTTCATTTTACAGATGGGACAACTGAGTCTAAGTGTAACCTGGGAAATAAGTGATGGAACCATGTTTCCTGAGGCAGATTTTCTGATGCTAAAGCCAGCACTGTTTGTAGCATGCCATGCCACACAGTACTCCTATCACCTAGGCATTGGTTAGTTCATTCAGTTTACAGTTTTTGAGGGACTATAATATGTCTTGCACTGTGCTAGGCACTATGACAACACAGATAAAAAACAGAAGCTGCCTTCAAATAATCTGTGATTTTTTTTCAAGTTTTTATTTAAATTCCAGTTAGTTAACATGCAGTGTCATATGAGCTTTGGGTGTAGAATTTGGGGATTCATCACTTACATACAATAGCCAGTGTCCATCACAAGTGCCCCCCTTAATGCCCATCCCCTATTTACCCAATCCTCCTGCCCACCTCCCCTCCAGCCACCCTTAGTTTGTTCTCTATAGTTAAGAATCTGTTTTATAGTTTGCCTCTCTCTCTTTTCTTTCTCTATGTCCATTTGTTTTGTTTCTTAAATTCCACATGAGTAAAATTATATGGTATTTCTCTTTCTCTGACTTATTTCACTTAGCATAATACTCTCTAGCTATACACATGTCATTGTAAACAGGAAGATTTCATACTTTTTTATGGTTGAGTAATATTCCATTATATATATAGTATATACATATACTATATATACAGTGATACCTCGGTTTGTGAGCTTAATTCATTCTGGAAACATGCTTGTATATCAAATGAATTTCCCCATAAGAAATAATGGGAACTCAGATGATTTGTTCCACAACCCAAAAATATTCATATAAAAATGATTACAATACTGTAATATAATACAAAATGATAAAGAAAATACAAAATATAAAGAAAAATAAATTAACCCTCACTTACCTTTGAAAACTTTTGTGGCTGGTGTGAGGGAGACAAGAGAGAGGAAGGTTATCACGTAGGAAGACCTTCACTATCACTAATGGATGCTGACTACAGTACAGTATTAATAAACTCTTGTCATATACTGTATTTAATGTAACTGGCAATAAGGCAGCAGAGGAAAGGGTCTATATTTGCAGGCAGCCTGACCTAGAATGAAGCAAAGCATTCCTAAGCTTACTCTTGTAGGAAAAACAAAGGATTGTCCATAGATGCTTTGAAGTGACAAAAACTACATTAGTGCCAATTGTGGATACCTTCCAATGTTCTGAAAAATCACTGATTTCTGCCAAACCCCGTGGCCTGAGACCAAGAATCTGAGCATAGGAGATGATCACCCACAATCCTGCAGTGAGAGAGGGGGAGAGAGAGAGAGAGAAAGAGAGAGAGAGAACCATTGGCTCAGTTGTGATCATGTGACATTCAGTGTCACATATTACTTGTATTGCAAGACATCAATCATTTATCAAGTTAAAATTTATTAGAAATGTTTGTTTGTCTTGAGGAACACTTGCAGAACAAGATACTCGCAATTCAAGATTTTACTCTGTGTGTGTGTGTATTATTATACATATTTCAGGGTTTTTAAAGTTGAGTAATACTGTGGTTGAGTAATATTCCACCACATATATATACACCACATCTTCTTTACCCATTCATCAAGTTGATAGACACTTGGGTTCTTTCCATAATTTGCTTACTGTTGATAATGCTGCTATAAACACCAGAGTGTGTGTATCCCTTTGAATTAGTACTTTTGTATTCTTTGTGTAAATACCTAGTAGTGCAATTGCTGGATCATAGGGGTAGTTCTATTTTTAACTTTTTGAGGAAACTCCATACTGTTCTCCAGAGTGGCTGCACCAGTTTGCATTCCCACCAACAGTGTAAGAGGATTCCTCTATCTCTGCACCCTTGCCAACATCTGTTGTTTCCTTTGTTGGTAATTTTAGCCATTCTGACAGGTGTAAGGTGGTATCTCATTGTGGTTTTGATTTGTATTTCCCTCATGATGAGTGATACTGAGCATTTTTTCATGTGTCTGTTGGCCATCTGGATGTCTTCTTTGGAAAAATGTTTATTCATGTCTTCTATCTATTTCTTTTTTAAAAAAAGTTTTATTTGGGGTGCCTGGGTGGCGCAGTCAGTTAAGCGTCCGACTTCAGCCAGGTTACGATCTCACGGTCCGTGAGTTCGAGCCCCGAGTCAGGCTCTGGGCTGATGGCTCAGAGCCTGGAGCCTGTTTCCGATTCTGTGTCTCCCTCTCTCTCTGCCCCTCCCCTGTTCATGCTCTGTCTCTCTCTGTCCCAAAAATAAATAAACGTTGAAACAAAAATTAAAAAAAAAAAATAAATAAAGTTTTATTTGTATTTATTTTGAGAGAGACAGAGAGTGCACGTGGGGGAGGGGCAAAAAGAGAAGGGGACAGAGGATCTGAAGTGGGCTCTATGCTGATAGCAGAGAACTTGATGTGGGGCTCAAAATCACAAACCCTGAGATCATGAGCTGAGCCAAAGTCAGATGCTTAGCTGAGCCACCAGGCACCCATGTCTTCTGTCCATTTCTTAACTGGGTTATTTGTTTTTTGGGTGTTGAGTTCGATAAGTTCTTTATAGATTGTGGATACTAGCTCTTTATCAGATATGTCATTTGAAAATATCTTCTGCCTTTTAGTTTTATTGATTGTTTCCTCCACTGTGCAGAAGCTTTTTATCCTGATGAGGTCCTGATAGTTCATTTTTGCTTTTGTTTCCCTCGCCTCAGGAAACACACCTACGAAGAAGTTGCTCTGACCTACGTCAAAGACGTTACTACCTGTGTTCTCCTCTAGGATTTTGATGGTTTCCTGCCTCACATTTAGGTATTACAGCCATTTTGAATTTACTTTTGTGTGTGGTGTAAGAAAGTGGTCCAGGTTCATTCTTTTCCATGATGCTGTCCAGTTTTCCCAACACCACTTGTTGAAGAGACTGTCTTTTTTCCATTGGATATTATTTCCTGCTTTTTCCTTTGTCAAAGTACAAAGGATATGGCTGAAGGTCCACTGCTGGGTTTTCTATTCTGTTCCATTGATCTATGGTCTATTTTTGTGCCAATACCATACTGTCTTGATCATTGCAGCTTTGTAATGTAACTTGAAGTATTGAATCGTGATGACTCCTGCTTTTCTTTTCTTTTCCAAGATTGCTTTGGCTATTTGGGGTCTTTTGTGATTCCATACAAATTTTTGGATTGTTTGTTCTAGCTCCATGAAAAATGCTGGTGATATTTTGATAGGGATTGCAATAAATGTGTAGATTGCTTTGGGTAGTACAGGCATTTTAACAATGTTCTTCCAATCCATGAGCATGGAATGTTTTTCCATTTCTCTGTGTCATCTTCAATTTCTTTCATCAGTGTTTTATAGTTTTCAGTGTACAGATCTTTTACTACGTTGGTTAAGTTTATTCCTAGATTTCTTATGGTTTTTGGTGCAACTGTAAGTGGGATTGATTCCTTGATTTCTCTTTCTGCTGCTTCATTATTCATGTATAGAAATTTTTGTACAGACTACAACAGATTTCTGTATGTTGATTTTGTATCCTGTGACTTTACTGAATTTGTGTATCATTCTAGCAATTTTTTTGGTGGAGTCTTTCAGATTTTCTACCTAGAGCATCATGTCATCTGCAAATAGTGAGTTTGACTTATTTATTGTCAATTTTTATGCCTTTTATTTCTTTTTGTTGTCTGATTGCTGAGGAAAGGACTTCCAGTACTATGTTAAATAATAGCTGTAAGAGCGGACATTCCTGTCATTTTCCTGACCATGAGGAAAAGCTCTCATTTTTTCCCCGACTGAAGATGATATCAGCTATTTGTTTTTCATATATAGCCTTTATGATGTTGAGGTATGTCCCCTGTATCCCTACATGGTTGAGGATTTTTATCAAGAATGGATTCTGTACTTTATCAAATGCTTTTTCTATATCTATTGAGAGTATCATATGGTTCTTATCCTTTCTTTTATTAATGTGGTGTATCCTGTTGACTGATTTGCAAATATTGAACCATCCTTGCAACCCTGAAATAAATCCCACTTGATCATGGTGAATGATTCTTTCAATGCACTGTTGGATTCAATTTGCTAGTATTTTGTTGAGAATTTTTGTATCCATGTTCATCAGTGATATTAACCTGTAATTCTCCTTTTTAGTGGAGTCTTTGTCTGGTTTTGGAATCAGGGTAATGATGGCCTTGTAGAATGAGTCTGGAAGTTTTCCCTCCATTTCTACTTTTTGGAATAGTTTGAGAATAGGGATTAACTTCTCTTTACATGTTTGTTAGAATTCCCCATGTGAAGCCATCTGGCCATGGACTTTTGCTTGTTGGGAGACTTTTGATTACTGATTCAATTTCTTTGCTGGTTATCAGTCTGTTCAAGTTTTCTATTTCTTCCTGTTTCAGTTTTGGTAGTTTATATGTTTCTAGGAATTTTTCCATTTCTTCTAGATTGCCCAGTTTGTTGGCATATCATTTTTCATAATATTCTCTTATAATTGTTTATATTTCTGTGGTGTTGGTTGTGATTTCTCCTCTCTCATCTGTGATTTTATTTATTTGGGTCCTTTCTCTTCTTTTTGATAAGTCTGGCTAGAGGTTTATCAATTTAATTAATTTTTTTAAAGACCATCTCCTGGTTTCATTGATTTGTTCTACTGGGGTTTTTTTGTTTCTATATTATTTATTTCTACTGTAGTCTTTATTATTTTCCTTCTTCTCCTGGCTTTAGCCTTCATTTGCTGTTCTTTTTCTAGCTCCCTTAGGTGTAAGGTTAGATCGTGTATTGGAGATTTTTCTTGCTTCTTGAGGTTGACCTGTATTGCTATAGACTTCCCTCTTATGACCACTTTTGTTTCATCCCAAAGATTTTAGACCATGATGTTTTCATTTTCATTTGTTTCCATGTATTTTTTAAAATTTCTTCTTTAATTTTCTGGTTGACCCATTCATTCTTTAGTAGGATGTTCTTTATATATTTGTGACTTCTCCAATTTTTTTCTTGTGGTTAACTTCAACTTTCATAGAGTTGTGGTCAGAAAATATGCATGGTATGATCTCAATTTTTTTGTACTTGTTGAAGCCTGATTTGTGACCTAGTATGTGATCTATTCTTGAGAATGTTCCATGTGTACTCAAAAAGAATGTATATTCTGCTGCTTTAGGCTGAAATGTTCTGAATATATCTGTTAAGTCCATCTGGTCCAGTGTGTCATTCAAAGCCATTGTTTCCATGTTGATTTTCTGCTTAGATTATCTGTCCATTGATGTAAGTAGGGTGTTAAAGTCCCTTACTATTATTGTGTTACTATCAATTAGTTCCTTTATGTTTGTTATTAATTTTTAAAATATATTTGGGTTCTTACAAATTGGAGACATAAATATTTACAATTGTTAGATCTTCTTGTTGGATAGACCCCTTTATTATGATGTAGTGCCCTTTTTCATCTCTTGTTATAGTTTTTGATTTAAAACCTAGTTTGTCTGATATAAGTGTTGGTATTCAGCTTTCGTTTGACATCAATTTGCATGGTAAATGGTTCTCCATCCCTTCACTTTCAATCTGCAGGTGACTTTAGGTCTAAAATGAGTCTCTTATAGGCAGCATATAGATGGGTCTTGTTTTTTAATCCATTCTGACACCCTATGTCTTTTGATTGGAGCATTTAGTCCATTTACATTCAGAGTAATTATTGATAGATATGAATCTCATGCCATTTCATTCATTACTTGTTTTGTTGTTTCTGGAGGTTTTCTCTGTTCCTTTCTAGTCTTTGTTGCTTTTGGTATTTCTTTTCCACTCAAAGGGTCCCATTTAATATGTCTTGTAGGGCTGGTTTAGTGGTCACGAACTTCTTTAGTTTTTGTTTGTCTGGGAAACTCTTTATCTCTTCTTCTATTTGGAATGATAACCTTGGCTAGAGTATTCTTGGCTGCATATTTGTCCCATTCAGGATGTTGAATATACCATGCCACTTCCCTCTTGCCTGCCACGTTTCTGTGACAGAAAACCTGACACTAGAATCAACAAGGACCAATTGTTCCTAGAGCCCCAGATCCCTTCCTGGGGCTTCTCTGATCTTCTTGTGGAAGACTTTGCTTTGCAGCTACAGAAAAGAAGACTGAGCCCTCTGTGAAGTAGCAGTAGGCTGGTTTCTAATAGGAAGTTTATGATCAAATGACTTGTTGACACACGTCTTGAAAGCAACATTTATCTGATGTTTTCTATTATTCACCAAGGCTTATTCCTTTAAGATTCACCATGACCAAATATATTCTAAAATATGCACAATTGAACATTTCAAACCTTCTAAAGCAGCAGGGGTTGCTGAATCCTAACAGCCACTCAGGTGGGTGATGCAGACAGTAAAAGCAGGCTTTGTGTGCATCAGAAAAAAATTCGTTCGGTAATAGTCACAGCCATGGAAGTATCAGCCCAATTTTGGTTTGCTTATTTCAATTTTAGGAACCATCATAGTTGGCCTAGCTATACTTATCCCTAATTTTTAAGGCAAAGTTCTGTCTTCTTTCTTTTCCTTTTCATCAAATATCGGCATTGTGTTTCTAATAGATGAGTAAAAAGCTCCGTTAGGAAAGGATTAAAAGCTGCATAGAGTTGATCCATACCCTTTCTCTCAGACTCTGTTGGTTGTGTTGAGATCAAGAATATGTGTTGAACAGAAGTGCTGCCACAGCTTCTCAGGAGGAAGGCTGTAGGGAGACTAAAATTTCAGGGCCATCCACTTTTTTCCTTTTATGACCCATACAGGGATGTGTCTGACAAATCTTCATAGAAAATAGCTTATGCAACAGGGGCAGCTGGTAAATCATTTAAACCAAAGCTAGTCTTGTAGGAGGGAAGGTTGGCTGCTCCAGTTATGGCCTACTTCTTATCTTTTTGGTGTTTTAATTGGGTATCTATAGGGCCTACACATATAGGCAAACACACTCTGGGTTTTGGTTACCTTTCTGCCACACAGTTCTGTTATCCTAGGAGTGATCCTTTATACTTTCATTGCTTGGATTTATCTCAGTTGAAAGATGAGGATAATAGAGTTGAGTCACTTCACAGGGTTATTGAGAAAGGTTGTAATAAAAGTCATTCTTTAAGGGACATTCTTGGGCTGGAGTAAGTCTGCTGTTAGTTCTTCACTCTTATTACCAAGGTTCTGTTTCTTTTTTTTTTTTTCTTTTTTTTTTTTGGCCTTGAAACATTTATTGAATATTTCAGTTCAAATTAGGTTAGGCAGCATATAACAGTAAAACCCCAAATAACAGATTAAGTAAGTGAAGATTTTCTTTTTCTGTCATGTAAATGAAATCTGTAAGTAGGCAGTTAGGCTACAAAGGCATCAGAAACACAGATACCTTCTACCTTTCTGTCCTACTCCATCAGTCCATGACTCAAGATTACCTGATAATCTAACACGGTTGCTGGGGGGGCAAGGCATCTTTTCTGTGGTGCAGGCTGAAAACAAGAAAGGCAGAAGGGCAAAAAGGATCCTGCCTTGCTGAGATAGTTTACTTCCAGCAGGATTCCCAGAAGTCCCAAATTCTTTCACTTAGGTCTCATTGGTCAGTAGATACATGACCATACCCAGCAGCTAAAGATTCTGACAAATGTGACATTTTAGCTGGCTGTCTTGCCATCCCAAGTCAAATCAGGGCTCTGTTACTAAGGAGGAAGGGGAAAAATGGATGTAGGGTAAAGATTTAGCACTCAATGCTTTAGTCTACTTCTTTGATATATAAATATTCACATGCACTATTTCCTACATTGAAAACACTCACTCTAAACAGATCCTGAAAGAATTGGAAATCTAGGATTGAATATGTGTTTATGTTGGATTTTGAAGGCAATAAGAATCCCATTACTCTTAAAGATGGATCACTGGTAATTTTTGTTACCTATAGTAAAAGAGGTACTTAAATGATTACCATATAAGTCCTTGGGAGTGAGTGGCTATTGCAAGAAATCATTATGGAGAGCACATGAAGAGTATGAGTCCTGTGGCTATCTTACTGCTTCAAAGTACTCTGGAGAACTTAAAGAACAAAAATAATAGGTTCAAGTTGTAAATTCTCAGCTCAATGGATGATAAGAGGACCAAGAAATTTCCAAGATTTTCTTGAGTTTTTTTAAATGTCATAACAAAGAACTTACGTAGCTGAAAATCATATCCAAACTCTAATCCTGTGAATTGCTGAACTACAATATAGCTTGAATTTATACTCTTGCTAATTCTCTCAAGTAAAGATTAGGGCATTGATATGGAAATCAGGATCCTTAGACTTTGAATGAGGACATTTGGGATGAGCTGGATGACTGAGCACCTCAAACTCACAAACTTTATTTTTCATATCAGTTACTATATTGCTCAATGTTTTTAGCTGTAGACAACAGAATCTGTATTGGCTAACAAGGGCACGGCCCAGAAGGTTGCAATACTTATGCTCACATTTCATTTGCTATGACCCAGTCACATGACCTTATATAGCTGCAAGGGAAATGTAGTCTTTAGTTGGATAGCCATGGGCCCAAGTAAAACTTCTATTACTACAAAAGACAGGATGAATATTGGGGAGACAATCAGTGGTATTTCTGTTAACTAAGTAAGAATGTAGAAAGAGGAGCAAGTTGAGTAAGGAAGCTCTGGGCAGGAAGAAAATAACTCTCACTTAAATAGTGAGTCTAAAATGTCTAGAATTATGTCTAGAATGAGATTTCCAGTAAGATAGGTAGGGGAAAAAAATCTCTCCCAGGAAGAGGTGAAAATGGGTAAAGAGGGCCCACACTTAAGGATGAAGTAGAAGAAGCAGGGTTTCTAGAAGAAACGAGGAGAGAGCAGACAGAGAAGTAAGAGGAGCATTAGGAGAATGTACCTGTCTCCGAAGTCAAGTAAGAGTTTAAGGAGGGAGAAATTATCAAGAGGGACAAAGCTGCTGAGAGGACAAGGAGAAAAGGGTGTGCAGAAGTCTTGATTTGTCCATTATTGACTCAGTGGAGGGGAGTGATGGGGGCTGAAGGCAAATCACAGTGGGTGGAGCTGTGAATGGGGGTGAAGAAGCGGAATTGTGAAGAACAGATAGGCAGCCAGAAAAGGGCAGCAGGTGGGTTGAAAGATAGCTTATTTTAGGAATAGGAACTCGATCATGTCTGAAGGATGAGGGCATGGCTTTAAGGGAGGAGAGATTGAAATGAAGAGAAAGAGAGAACGAGAGCAAGCGAGTGAGCGAGAGAACACTAATGGTGTGATGTTTGCATGGTAGACGGGGTGATATAAAAATTCTGGATGGATTTTTTCATCGAAGGGAGCAGGGCAACATCCTTCCCCAGGACAAAAAGGCAGATGGTAACAATTGGTAAAGGAAGCAAAGATATATTGAGAAGGAAAGAAAGACTTTCCAAATACAGCCCCCTCTCCCCAAAAGTAACATGTTCCTATGAATTCCTTTGTAACCTGAAATGAAGTAAAGCGAAGAAACAATTACCATTAATGTATATGGAAAAAAAGTTTGAGTCTTCCCAGAGCCTCAAAATATCCTTTCTTAGGATGCATCTTGCTCCTAGATGCACAAAATAAATGGAGATAAAGCACAGATGCTCACGGAGTTCAAAGCTATGGTGGCTTGATGCTGAGATGCCAAGTATGGTTCCTGGGGAAGGAGCCTGGCAGTGCCACTCTCACTGCTCAGGTGCCTTTATAATGGCTTGCTGCAAAACAGACACTCAAGGCTATTTTCACTTTTTACCCTTTTTCATAAAAATGAAAAACCTCTTTGAATTTCTTTCAGTTAGTGAAAACAGATACTAACGTAGGTCTTTCATAAAAGCAAAGTGATGTAATGCAAACTTTCAAAAAATGATGGATACCTGAAATCATTTCTACTAGTATTTGAATTTATGGAGCTTGGTGCAGTGCATTTCAATCTCTGCAAGGCATTCAGATATAAGAGACCTAGCTTTAAGTGGTTCAATTCCCAGCACAGGCTCCAGCTTTGAACTGAGAATGATCTCTTTTTTTGAAGTTCTGCAAGCAGGAGACATGTAAAGGAGAGTCTAGAGACATCTCAGAACAAATTCCAGGATGTAGGAAAGGGCAGAAGCAGGATAAATGGTGTTTTTTTTCAGGAGGCCTTGGTCTATCAGACTGTAGCAGCTGGCCTCTGGAGGGCTTTGAGTGCCAGGGGCTCACTGACTCTGAAGCTCCTTCTGGAAAAAAGGAAAGAATTGGGACCCTCCCAAGAAGAAATCTCAGCAATGGGCTAAATTTGCTAAATGGAGCTTAAAAAAATTTCTGTTGTGGATGCTAAAATCATTATTGGAGGCCATCAGAGACCTTCCATGAGTCACTGTTTAATGATTTCCAGCAGGATTACAAAGGATTTAAAAGTAAGCTTGAAGCTATTGAGAGCAAATAATGTGCCAAGAATATGAGAGTGGTTTGGGTTTTGGACTCTATGAAAACCGTATTGTTGATTTAGAAAAAAAATACAAACTGGATTCCTAAGACTCTGGAAGTCTTTTTCCTAATATTATTTGTCTTGTCTCAGCAAGATATTTGACATTTAAACAAAGGCTAAGCAGAAAGAGGTAGCTGTCTAAAACCTTGTTGACCAGATAATCTCAGAAGAGCCTGGCAGAGCCAAGAAGTAAAAAATTATAGCAATTTAGGTGAGTCATTGAGTAGAAGGTGGAAAGGAAAGCAGAGTAAGGTACAAGGAGAGGAATAGGAATGGTAGCCCTTTCCCCTAAACTCCACATATGTTAGAAGTTCTGCAGAAAGGACTATAGTTATTTATTTCCCTCCCTAAATCCATGACTCTTTGCAATGTAATTTTGTAGCTCCTGCCATGAAGAGATGGTGTCTCTTTCCCTGCCCCTTGAATTTGGCTGAACTTGTGACTTGTTTGGCCTAGAGAATTTGAGGGAAGTGAATTCTGTCAGTTTTGAACTTACATCTCAAGAGACCTTGTATACTTCTAACTCTTGGAGCCCTGCTGAGTTTCCAAGGAGCAAGTCTAGGGCAGCCTGCTGGATGATGATGGCCCAGGTGTCCCCATAGCTCTGCTGACAGCCAATTAACTCCAGAAAGAAAGTCATCCAGCTAAGAATTAGCATAAATGAGCTTAGATTAGAACAGAAGACAACCCAGCTGAGCCTAGCCCAAATTGCTGACCAATCCACAGAACTGTGAACTAAATAAATCGCTATTTTTTTTTAAGCCACTGAGATTTGGGATGGTTTGTTACACAGTGAAAGCTAACTGGTATACTTCTTTGGGCTTGGGAAGGTAGTGAAGCAGGGCAAAAGCAAAGAAGATGAAAAATGGAGGATGGGAAATCATGCTGTAATGAATTGTACTCTGGTATAAACATGGAAGCAAGATCAAAATTGACGAGAGAACTGAATACCCATAAGTTGTCTGTCTCTAAGCTTTTTCATCTTCCGTCATCCAGTATCTATACTCTGCCTTTCTCTAATACACATAATGGGCTGTATACTGCTCAGTCTGACTCCATGTGAGACCCTGGGTTTGTCTCAGAGCTAACAAAACAAAACAAAACAAGGCTGCTGTCTCTGCTGTCTTAAGCAATCTTTTCTCTGGATGGATTTCTGAAGTTTCTGGTCAAGTTATAACTGTAAGAAGATGGTGGCCCAGTAGTCTAGGCAGTGGTAGGTACTTTTCACTGTTCATCAATATTTGTTTGGGAAATTTCAGTTTGTTTTTTTCTTAGCCTTCCATCAATGTATGCCACTCAAATCCTTCTGAGGCAGTTCATGGTTCTTCCAAGTAAACAGGCTTTCTCTTACCTAATTTTTCTGCTCAGTATGTTCTATAAAAAAATGTTGAGATACTTCTGAAAGGTTAAGGTCCATTTCCCTCCCTTTGCTAACCAGTACTATGAAGTGTCTTCTTACTATTCCATTATCCAAGGGTTCTGAAGGCTCCTCTCAAGAGAGGGGCTCCCTGCTCTTCTTGAAATCCTTACAAGTGGCTGTTGTAAGACATAGAAGCTCTGTAGAGCCTTTCATCCCAGGAACTCAGAGTCCCAACAAAGACCCTAGCATTGAGGGAGCTGCATTGGCATTTTCAAAGTACTCTGTCACCATTAATTTTAGTCTAGAATAGGGCTTTGGGAGTTAGATAAGTCTTTGCTCCACTTTTTCACATTGGAAGATGTTTGCTAAAAAACATGAAGGGAAGCATCTTCTTGGATGGAGCTAATGCAGACTGAGGCAGCAAGGCATGGTGGGAAGAATGTGAGTTTTAGAGTCAGATACACTGGGGTTGAGTCCTGGCTACTCCTTCCTTACCAGGTGGGTAGCATTGGGTAAGTTATTTACCCCCTGTGAGATTCAGATTCCTGGTGTGTAAGTAAGGACAATAATATACCCTTTAGAGAGGGATACGGGATTTAAAAAAAAAATGAGATGATATATATAAAATGCCTGACATATAATATATACACAATAAACAATAGCTACTGTCATTATAAAGAATGACATAAAGTGCTTGGATCTTCTCTTAAGATACAACATAGTTTTCTCTACTATTTAGGCAAGACAATTTGAGTTCTAGTCCTAGGGAACTCACATAATCCCCCTCCCCCACCCCCTGGCTTGTCCACAATTCCATCCACAGTTCTGATGAATTATTTAACATATTATCTCTTCCTTCTTTGCTTTTGGTATGGGGTTTCTTCCCTCCCTTGCCAAGGAATTCTTCCTTATTCAGGCAACTCATTATCATTGTGTGTTTTTCATTCCAACTGTGGCCAAGCTGTGACTTTCAAACTTTAAGATTTCCTTTCTTCTCAGTCTGGAAATCACTCAGACCATGATGAGTACATAATTTGCCCTTGCTCACATTCACAAGTTATGCAGTGCTTCCCAACTTTCCCACAGCACAGCATGCAGAGAAAATGATAATCTTGGTAGACAATCTGGAGTAACAGATGAGGCTGTTTATGGATGGAGCCTTGTCCAATTGCCCTGAGGAGCAAATATTGTCCAAGGCACATTTCTCATGCTGGCTGGGAAACTGTGTGTTGCTGAACATGAATTCCTTCATTCAGTAGATTTTTATTCATCGTATCCTGACGTTAGCAATATAGTGATGGACAGTACTCATTCTTTGCCCTTGAGGAGCTGTATTACTGTAGTATATGTGTGAATATGGGAATGTTGACTGAGGTGGCAAAACATAGTAGAAAGAAATTAGTTTCCATGGAATCTGTTAGTCTTGGCTTAAATTCTGGCTCATCCACTCACTAGCTTTGTGAACTTGAGCAAAACTACATAACTTCTCTGATTTTTAGTTTCTTATTTAGTAAAATGGAGGTCAGAAATCCCCCCACAGGCTTGCTGGTAGGAGAGAGGAAGCATTTAATGAGAAAATGTTAGTTTGCACCCCTATTTATAAATAGGGACACTTATCTGAGAGTGGCCAGTTGAGTTCTTTCCAAAATGCCTGACTGCATTCTGAATGCCTGTTACAAGTTTCATACTGACTATCATTTATGAGTATTAGAATATAAATGGTATATCACCTCTGACTCCGATTCAGAGAAATATTTGTGATTACCAACTAGGATCATAGATTATTATCTTCATTCATTTATGCGTAGTTACTGTGTCTTCACTGTGTGTCAAGTTCAAGTTCTCAACTTTGAGAATGTTATAGTCTATGTTAGATTAGGGGCTCAGAGACTAGTTAGACAGTTGGAGAACCAAGACTAGAACTCAGGTATTGCATTTTCCACATGATTTTCCCATCAAGTCATGGTGTTACACTATGAGTTAGAGAAGATACAAGGAAAATTAGGACATGCCCTTGCACATCTGTAACTTGAGGACCTGACTAAAGGTATTTAGATAACTTTACTTTGATGAATTAAGTCAGTAGTACTCACCTGTCTAGTAACAGGGATGGTATTTTTTTTTTTTGGTGGGGGGGGGCTGTCTCAAATTAAAGCTAATAATACGGATTTAGAATTGTCCTAAATATTGCCCTGAATTTAAAAAAATGATCTGACTTCCAGCTACAAATGGCCAGATACCTCTCCAAGGGCTTGATATTCCTACTGTCCATCTGTTTCTCTCTCTGCACATAGAGAAATAAACACAGATGCACTTGAGCCACCGCTAAAGGTCACAAACAAAAAGTTTGCAGTAAGAAAAGAAAAAGTAGATAAAATACATGTATTTTGTTTTTGTTAGCCTACTATTTGAAGGCTAATTCTTTAAGGGATGACCACTGCTTTGTTTATAGTTCAAGAATTCTGGAAGTTTTTATTTTACTCAAAATCTATGTTCAACAAATTCTCTTTCTGTTCTGTTCAGGGCAGATATTTTATTTATAGTAATAATTTGCCTGAAGTCACGTAGGACCAAAAGAAAAATAAGCATTTTAACTTACAAGTTGCTTTTTTTCCTATTACAGATATGAACTGACACTTGCTTTTCATATATGAAACCCAAATAAATAAGTTGAACATAAAATAACTTCTCTGAGAGCAAATAAGAGTTTTGGTTTCTTATACTCACAAATGAAGTACAATATCAGAGACCAGAAGCTGTAGATCTAATCTTTTCTTACAAATTGATGAAGGCTTAGTGAGATAATTCCTGATTTATTTAACAGTGGAACTAAGCTTTACAGAGAAAACAATGTCTTGGTTTTCTCTTCCTTAAATTGTGGACAAGATAATGCAGTGTCTTAGCACGTAAAGCATTGAAAACAATGTCTGACAGAGAGTAAGTGTTTAATAAATGTTAGCTATTACTGTTATCATGAGAAAGTATTTTCAAAAGTATATACCTTTATACAAATAAAAGATACTATTCTATGGAACACTGCTATTGAGGAAAGGTCTTAGAAGTTTCATAATATTTTATATCATTTATCTTTGAATGATTTTATAATTGAAACAATGGTCATTTTAACCATATTTTAGAAAGAGATATCTAGTTTCTCAGCTGGTTTCTAGGTTCTTGATCATAATATCAGAAATTGTGCAAGAAATACATTTGAAACAATTGATGACATTATGGGTCGCACATCACCTCAAAAGCACAGACGTGGAAAGGTAAAAGAATTGAAAGTCAGTTTTGTTTGCTAAGACTTCTTTTGTTTTTGATTCATCACTCAGTATGTTCTCTCTGTGTTAGTCAGAGGTCAAGTGTGCTGATTAAGGGAAGCAGGGCCATTAGCCTATATTCAGGCTGAGAGCCATAAAGGGAAAGAATCCAGTCTAGAGAAATTTCAATTACATTTATTTTGAAGCACATGAGTTTTACTGTATGCCACAGAGCAGAATTCTTGGATTTTAAAAAAATTCCAGAAGGTTAAGGCAGAACAATATTTTATGTTGTGTTGTATTATTATGTGTGTGTGTGTGTGTGTGTGTGTTTATTGGCAAAGTGAGTAGGTGACTGAGAGCATGGAAAAGAATAGAACTAATGGATCTCAGACAATATACCAACAGGACTGCTGATGGACATTTGACAGATTGGTAAGTACCACTGTGCTGAAATATTTGCAATAAAGACATTTGTGGAAAAGAAAATGTTATAATTCCAGCAAACAAAAGAAAGATATATTTAATGTTTGGGAGCTTCTAATTAACTACAGGCAATCTAAGAGATTTGTTGTTAGGGAAAATAAAAGGGATTAAAGAAGTAAAGTCTGACCTGGTTGTTTAGAATAACTTCGATTTTCAGTAATGGAAAACTAAATTGGTATAAAGTTCTTCCTCACTATCATTATTGTCATCATTATTGTCAATCATGTTATCACATCAAGGGCCGGATTCCTCTCTGGATTGTTTCTTGGTTGCTCCCAGTCCCTTTTAAAATGTTTTTTTCCTTTAGAGGACACCTCTTTGGATGTTAATGTAGCCAACAAAGGCCCAGGGATAGGGAAGTGGAAAGAGGGGAGGAGGAGAAAAAAGTGAGCTAAACAGTTTCTAGAGCCTGAGTAAACCTTTGGGACTGTGATTCCACCAGCCTTGGACCACTCTTGAGAGTTGAACAAGTATAGGGATTATGTCTGTTCCATGAGATCTGAACTACGCTTAAATCCCCTTGTTTCCTCAAACACAGTGATCTCTGCATTATTTATCAATGGATTAAACAGGGAGTCATGATTGCCCAAGTCCATAGTGTGAATAAAAATGAAACTTTCTGGGCATTTCTGCAATGCAAGGTAAGTTAAACTTGAAAGATTCAAGTAGTCATCTACTCTAAGATTTTATGAATCTTTCAATTTCATCTATCAGACAACACTCCCTGAATTTCTGTTCCTGTGTTGGGAGTCAGAAAATGACTTCTATTCCCATGTTAGCCACGAAGTGACCATGTTACCTTGGCAAGTTTCTCTGCCTCCTGTCGAATGAAGAGCTTACATTAAGTTAGTAGTCTTCCAGCTCTCACTCTGTGATTCTGGGAAGCATGAGTTCTACCATTCTTTACTGATGGAGGGAGAGTTGGAGAAATAGAAGAAGTCTCTTTTCTGATGCTCAAGGGCATTCGTTCTAGCTTGGATTGGACAGCGAGTGCTAACAGTAGAGAGTAGGTTTTCTCTCTGCTAAGTGCACCTTGTTCCCTAACTCTTGGAACAACCTCATTAATCTATTTCCAGTTATTTAAGAGCTTTGAGTGTCCCTGAATACATGTTACTGGGCTCTTGTTCTCCTGTTTTTAAATGTGGTATTGTGCGTTTTGTTAGAATAACAAATAGGGGAAATATGTGCAGTGTATGGATAGGAAGTGGTTTCCTTAGCAACGATTACAATAAGAAAAATATATCAAAGGATGTGGGTTTTCCCCTACTTTCATTACCCCCAATCTAGCCCCTAGCTTATACTTAATCTTTTCTTTTTTATTGTAAGATAAAACATAGCATCATGTACTCATGATGATCTATTATAATTTGGGGGTAAACCAAGATCTGACATATGCACATAGCAGAGTGGGGCCTTCACTGCTGTTTTGGGGTGCTATATTTAAAGCATATGTGTATACTTGGCTTGTTTCCTCTTTGGAGCTGTTCAGAAATCTGAAGGACCTATAAAAGCTGTTTTCTTTACCTTTCTTGGATTTCTATACCCTTATGCCTATCCCTTCCTAATGTAAATTTGAAACACAAATACCCCAAACCATAGAAACCATCATGTGTAAATATTGAGGCAAATCAGATATTTACTTGAAGTCATAAGGACTAAGAGAGTCTTATAAAGTAATATTTGGCCTCTGGGCTGGGCTACCCTTTTTTTTTTAATCTTTTTCAGATAAACCCTCTGCAATATGAGCATGCAGTTTCCTCAGTTTTAACTTTTTACTTTTCTGTGATGGAGAGGAGACTCATCTCAACTTGCAAGAATTAGTCTGCTAAGTCTCAATAAAGATCCAAGAACATAACTTTCTGGCATGACTTGGCATTGCCTAAGCTTGGAGACTTCTTAATTAGTAAGGAACCAGAAGAGTTCTCAAGGACCTTTTTGTTGAAGTTTAATTCTGGAGATGAAGACTTGGGGATAGTCCCTTCTGTGTAGTTAGTTACTTCAGGGATGGGAGCACAGCAGAGCTAGAAGGCAATATTTCTGGTCTATTCTAGACAGTTGGTCCACAAATTAATATTGATCCTTTTCTTGATGCCTCCCTTCTGAACTATAGGAGAGACAGAAGTCATGACATAATTTTAATGCCATTTCATCAACCATTATTTTCTATTCAGATGTCATTGCTAATGAGCCATGCGTGACTTCCTTCCTTTTAGGAGTGCGAGCTTCCTGCCTCCTTCCCATGCTTCTGTGCAGGAGAAGGGAAGCACACTTGGCCTCAGCTGATCACATGTGTGTGTGTTGGTCCAGATTGCTGAGATGTATGATCTCCTTCCCCAGTTCTGTTCAGAGTGCTCTGTTTTTTAAATAACAGTGAAGCAACTCGTGGCCATAAAGCAGAAAAGGAGAAACAAGCTGGAATTTTTTTCCGAGTTTCTGATGTGGCAAACAAATAGGTCAAGTGAACTAGCAACTCGATCGCAGACCGAAACCATGTGATGAAAGGCCTCTTAGGCTTGGATCTCAGGCACACCCAGCCCTTGGTCCCTGGTGAGAGGAGGCTGGGATGATGGAGAATGGTATTACTTGGTAATGGCAGGCCATGGTTGGAAATGAGAAGACAAATCCCAAGACTGGCTTGAGGGTTCTGGCCAGTTCTTTTCAGCTGAAAGTTACCCCTACTTGACCACGGTTTGCTGATGTCTCTGAGAGCCGGTAAATTCTATGGAGTTAGCACACACTAGCATTTCCAGCGAAGCCCAGTGGTCTTTAGCATCATATTATCGAGGCATTAAATTCCATGTATGGTAATGTGAACTGAACAAAAGCCCATCCCTGGAGTGTGAAAGAGCAAAATCAACAGGTTGTTTCTCCTTGAATTGTAACTGAAGTTTCTGCCTCTCTGCACTGTGCTTATTCCAGCTCTTAAAAATATCAACACATGAAATAAAAAGAAGGGACTCTATTGGCCACAGTTCTTCTTGGTTGTGTCTCCTACTTCAGTTCTCCTAGGCATTCCCATAGCCTAACAGGAGATGCAGTTGTACAGAAACTAACCAGCAAGGAGGCCTGGTGGGGGGGGGGGGGGGGGGAGGTTTGAAATAGCTGTGTGAATTTTAATAAGACTTTTAGAAAATAAGAAGTTTCTGCAGTCCACCTGTTCACATTATAATTCTTCTCTGCTGTTCAACATGTTACTCTCTTTCCTTGTTCCCCAACCCTTGCATATAGTCTGAAGTGGAAATCCTTTCCATATTTACTCTGTCTGGGTTCTGTTGCATCTGAGATTGGCAGGTAGTTTGACTTTCATTTTGGGCTATGCCTCAAGGAAAAAAGTCCATGCCTTCTTTCTTTTCCTGTTTATATCTTTTTCCTTCCCCAAGGTATTCTTTTCCTCCTCCTCTGTCCCTCCTCCTTCTCTCTTCTTACATTCTCTAGGTCAGAGTTACCCTTCCCTAGTTATTTTCTCCTTTATCTCAGCTTCTCTCTACCTCACCATCTACTCTGTGGGGAAAATAAAATAGTCTGTGAAACAGTAGATAGCTCAATTTCTGATATTCAAGAATCCCATTCCCTGCCCAAATGGACTCTAAAAGGATTCAAATAAAATGTTTCCAGATTAAAGGTGGAGTATAGTTTATCAACATAGACAAGAGAGAAATTTCCCAGACACTGCACCAATTAGTTCCTTTCTGTCTTCAGTATTTGCATGAAGAAGGAATGTTTTAGGGCCATATTTGGGAGGTGCAAGAACCTATAGTAGAGGGGCAAGGATAAGAGGGCCTTTTGTCCCCATCACTGCATTGAAAGGGCTCTTGTTAAGGTCATCTGTGACCTCTGTGTTGCCAAATTCAACAGTCACTTTGGTGTCCTTATCTTATCTGACCTCTCACTAATGTTGTCTCACTTGTCTCCTGCTTTTCTTCCCCCTCCTGGCCACAGCTGCTCAATCTTCCTGGATGAGCCTCCCTTCTCTACTTCAAATGCCAATGCCCCAGGGGCCAGCCCAGACCTTTTCTCTTCTCCATCCAAATTCTCTCCCTGAGGATCTCATATTTACATATCATTTATATTTGGAAGACTTCTAAGTATCAGTCACCAGTCCTGACCTATCTCCAAAGCTACAGACTTCTAACAAGAGATCTAGTCGGGCAGATACCTCCTGACATTTCTTTTTGATATCTTGAAAGAGATTACCTTCACATCTCCTCTTGAATAGGCATCTCAAATTGAACCATGACCAACCAAAACAGATCTCTTTATTCTTACCGCCACTCTCCTCCCCAACATATTTTTCTCAGCCTTTCTAGTTCCATTAAGTGGTATCACCATCCATCCAGTTGTTCTGTCAAAAGTCACACTCCCACTTCTAATCCATCACCATTGAGCTCTGCCTCCAAAATACACAGAAATCCACTCACTTTGCACAACTCCATGGCTATCACCCTTGTCCATGCCACTCTCTTTCATTGTGTGAGTGACTGCAATCATTTCCAAAGAGGTTTCTCTGTTTCTACCCTTGTCCTTATTGTGCTACTTTCCATACAGTAGCCAGAATAATTTTCAAAAATGTAAATCAGATTGCATGATTCGTCTTTTTAATCACCCCTTGCACTGTCTTGTATGTTTGCTCCCCCGCCCCATAAAACACTCTTCTTTGCATTGTTTAGCAGTTTACTTGCACTTGTAGTCCTGACCTGCTGAAAAGTTTCGACTTCTTTACGCTGTTTTCTTTCTCATAGATAAAATGAGGACAAAAATATTTACGGATCTGAAAATCCTTTAAAGTATTTATTACTGTGCAGGTAAGAAAGCTTCCTAGGTAATCCCCTCCTTTTTTGAAGCTTGGAAGGTGGGATTTCAGGGACCAGTGGTATTATTACTTTCCTATCATTTGACCAGGGGTACTAGAGAGAGTTGGGGAAAACAGTGTGGACTTAGGGAGACAGATGTGGATTAGTGGGAGAATAAAATGGGAAAGTAAAACATGGCAGGAGGGCTTTAAAAGAGGGCACACTGAATAAATTTTTTCATTTATAATTCTTACTGTAGTAACATTTTATAAATTGAGTTGCTGTAGAAAAAGGAGTAATAAAATGATATTAATTAGCATCATATTAAAAATTATACTATTTCTCCATGAATTTGTATAATCTTTCTGCAAAGGGCTAGAAGTGTCTTAAAAAGCTCTAATGATATTATGTTATTGGGCAACGTGTCTATAATAGACATTAATTATATGGTATTAAAAAAATCCACAGAGCTTTCTAAAGGTACAATATGCTAATAAGACACCAGAAACCTAATTGCTACTCTAAAAATTGATAATTGAAATTAGCTTAATGATAGGAAAAATTTTAATTGGAAAAAAATATTCACAAACACTTTCTATGATGTAGTTTTTCACTGTAAGGAAAATGAAAAAAATAAGTAAAACCAAAATAATTACTCAGACCTTGTTACACAGATAATGCTGTTACATTTCCTCTTTTTCTAAGATATCTCATTGTGTGGCTTTCCGAGCCTTTTATAAGTCAGCCACTAGAGAGCAAACTTCTTCTTTTTATCAGACTGTAGTTTTATCTAGAAAAAAAAAATACACCACGTATATATTGGCACTCTTATAATACCACATTATCTCAGACTGTAAAATCTGATAATATAGCTTCTGGGTGCCTGAGGCAGTGGGCGTGGGGGATGAAAATAGGGAATTTTAAGGCCGTTTATATTAAAAACACACGAAAGAACAAGATAAGATATTGTAATGTTGAACCACCTTCCTGGAGTGAACATGAAACCTTCTGCTAATGGAGCATCAAGTCTTATGTTTCATCCCATGTAATAAAATACGATAGGCATTGTTTGGTCTGACAGGCGTCTTGGGCCTTCTTATGAGGCGAGGGTCTCTAGAGAGCTCAAAAAAATGATACCCTTTCCAGGTGAAGTGTGGATAAATTACACTGTCAGCCACCTTTACTGCCTTCAGTTGCAGAGGCTTGAGCCAGGCACAAGGAAGCTGCCAGGTGAGGAACATTCTCACCCATTCGGCGAATCCCTACTATTGACGTCAGTTCCAAAGGTCAGTATAGTCTCCAAACATCAATATGCAGGCAGATAAAGGGTGGGATGCAAGGGACAGGGGGGAATTTACTGCACATAGAAACCCCATGTTACCAGGCCCCAGAAGATCTTTCTCAGCTAGCTTTTGGGCCAAGATTGAAGGATACTTAAGTGAGCAAAACCGCTTTCTCTGTTGGTAAACTGTTAACAATTGGTCTTTTGCACACAATCTTAGGGACTCATGGCTGAATAAAGTTGTTGGAATCAAATTTCACCTCTGTTGTTGGGCTTTGGGATGTTTGAGTATACATAGTCTACAAGGTGAGCTTTTTGGGTATTTTAAAAAATATTTAAACAGCTATAGGTAGATTATAAAAGATACCCAAGAATGGGGATTTCAAAATCTTCCAAGAGAACATTTTCCTGGGTTTATTGGTTATTTCAGTTAGGATATTTTTCTTATATTGAGTTGACCCATGTGATATAGGCAATATGTGAACAATTTGTTTGATAAAATGGCAATGTCCCAGGATTCAATCTAATACGTTATTCTACAGAGTCTTCTGTGAAGGGGCCTCACCTCAAAGGCCATTTAATAATCAGTCAGCTGTCACTGTGTGCCCACAAAGTGCTCTGTACAGTACCAAGGTAACTCAACAAAGACACACAAGTTGAGTACCTGCTCTGTGCCATGAGCACTGTAGCAAACATTCCGAGCAACCAGATGAGTTCTGTCCTCGCAGAGCTTGTGCTTTCATGAGAGAAGCTCACATGAATCACTCACTGCAAGGAGACTCGGGCAGTGTTATGTTCTCTAGAGTTGAAGAGCTGTGGGAAAAGAAAGAGGAGGGATTCCATCCTGACTAGGGGACTCCAGGAACATACTTCCATCAAAGAGGTGGTAACTGAAGTGGACTTGGAGCATGCGTAAGATTGTTCTTACAATTTCTGTCAGATGTCTGCAGCTGTAATTGTTATTATCACTGAGTGGTAAAGTCCCTGAGGGCAGTGGTCTATCTGTAACCACATGGAGCCTGAAAAGAGTGGAGGCTCCATTCTACCTTCCAAGTCAGTGTGGTGTGGTGGGTGAGAACATTTACCCTGGGGCCAGACTGCCACTTAGTACTGTGTGACCGTGAGCAATTTTTGCAACTCTTCTGTGCTTCAGTGTCCTCATCTGGAAAATGTGAGTACATAATAGCACCTATGTTCTCCTCTGGAATCAGACATGACCCAGCATTTCCCCAAGTCTGTGGGGGAGACCAAGAAAATTCTTTTCACTGACACATCAAGGAGCCCCCGAGGAAAAAACTGAGCACAATGAACTTAAGGAAGAGGGAGTCTGGCTGGCAGTTCTGGCTCCACTGAAGCCCCAGGGAATACCGGGAGTCAAGGAAGAACATCTGTCCCATGGGATGCTTTCCTTTCACCCAGTTCTTTGCACTGATTCTTGCTTGCTCTCTCTCTCTCTTTCTGTGTGTGTGTGTGTGCGTGTGTGTGTGTGTGAAAGTTTAGGTTTACAAGCCAATAAATGATATTCTGAAAGAGCTATTTTTACTGAAATCTCTCTAAAACTCCAGGGCTCTGGTGGAATTTCTTTCATAGCCCTCAAGCAGATTGTAACACAGGGCAGAGGTAGGGTAGGTGGAGGCTTTTGTGGATTTCCAGTTCCAGAGGTCACAGGGGAGTAGTGTCAACTCCAGGGCCCCAGGGCTTCCAGCGGGTGGCAGAGATGCCTGGCAGATTCTCACCCAGATGAAGCAGCAGCCTTATCTAATACCACATGGGATTGCTCCTATTTGAGCACATTTGAGGCAGCCCCTAGGAATGCCAGAAATTCTGGGTGGCTGGGAGCTCTTTGTAGAAGAATCCTGCAATAGCAGGCAGGGTGAAATTCAGCAAACAAAACAAAACAAAACAAAACAAAACAAAACAAAACAACAGAAAAAAGGTTATGGCCCAGTGCTACCCAATTGTATCTTTTAGGCTCCTCTGGTCTGGGGCACATTAGTTACATGTGACTCCTGTTTGCAATTCATCAATTTCCTTAGTGACTGAAGGTCAGAAAAGTTTAAAAAGTTCTCCCCCTGCCTGAGAAAGTAATAGATCTTATTGTCCATAGTAGAAAACAAAACAAAAAAAAGATACAAAATTAGGTTAAAATTACCATTAGCTTATCATGCAGTGATATATTTTTAATTAAAAATTTTTTTTAAAAAAAATTTATTGTTGAGAGACAGAGCACGAAAAGAGGAGGGGTGGGGGGGGGCAAAGAGAGAGGGAGACCCAGAATCTGAAGCCGGCTCTAGGCTCTGAGCTGTCAGCACAGAGCCTGAGGCGGGGGCCCAGCCCACTAACCAGGAGATCATGACCTGAGTTGAAGTCGGAAGCTCAACCCACTGAGCCACCCAGGCTACCTGGATATATTTTTAATTTGTAAAAACATAGGTTGATGTAGTTCCATTTAGCTTTTATATTAACAGAGGGCATGTATATTTGTAATTGGGTACATTTATCTAAATAGCTATATACGGCTCTAAAATTTTTAGCAATTTTAACCCTCCCCCTTCACTTAACATTGTATGTTGAATATTTTCCTATATTATTACATGCAAATATTCTACAAAATGAAATAGTACTCAGTGACTTAAAAAGAGAACAATCCGGGGCGCCTGGGTGGCGCAGTCGGTTAAGCGTCCGACTTCAGCCAGGTCACGATCTCGCGGTCCGTGAGTTCGAGCCCCGCGTCAGGGTCTGGGCTGATGGCTCAGAGCCTGGAGCCTGTTTCCGATTCTGTGTCTCCCTCTGCCTCTGCCCCTCCCCCGTTCATGCTCTGTCTCTCTCTGTCCCAAAAATAAATAAACGTTGAAAAAAAAATTAAAAAAGAGAACAATCCTTTCTTTACTCAGCCTTATTTGCTTTGCCCTGTCTCAAGAGGAACCATTTTCTGTTATTATATAGCAGCTTCTTGTGCTACATATCTCTGTATTTATTTATTTTTTAAAAAAGGTTTATTTATTTTGAGAGGGGGAGCACAAGTGTGCAAGCAGGGGAGGCACAGAGAAAGAGGGAGAACGAGCATCCCAAGCAGGGTCCATGCTGTCGGCAGAGCCATCGCAGGGGCTTGATCTTATGAACGATGAGATCCTGACCTGAGCTGAAATCGAGTCGGGCTTAACCCTCCGAGCCACTCAGGCACCCCGCTTATCTCCATATTTATTTATTTTTTTTTTTTTTTTTAATTTTTTTTTTCAACGTTTATTTTTTGGGACAGAGAGAGACAGAGCATGAACGGGGGGGGGGGGGGGGCAGAGAGAGAGGGAGACACAGAATCGGAAACAGGCTCCAGGCTCCAAGCCATCAGCCCAGAGCCTGACGCGGGGCTCGAACTCACGGACCGCGAGATCGCGACCTGGCTGAAGTCGGACGCTTAACCGACTGCGCCACCCAGGCGCCCCTTATCTCCATATTTAAAACTAATATTATATTTACCTGGAAGGGGAGATACGATGATCTTGAAGGTAGTTTTCCCAGGGCGAGGCTTACCCGTTGCACTCTAAATGTGCTGACCCCTGCAATTTCCTGCGCAATCGGTGGCAGTGGGGCGCTGGTTCCCGCTTTCCCCTATCTTCTCAAGTTTGAGACCTGACTTGACCTCTTCGGGCCTCCATAGTTGCTCTCTCTGCGTTTTGCCCCCAGGCTTAGTGGCAAGACAGCCTCCTTGTGTGGGGGGTTCTCACAGGAAGAATTCACTAAGTGGTGAGAGCGAGTTATATTGAGAAGTTCAGTGTGAGTTCTTAAGCAACTCGAGTTTCTTTTTGCCTGACTTGTCAGCTGAAGAAGACCGTAAGTTTGAACTTTTTTTGCTGTTTTTGTATTTGCGCCTCCGCTTTTTTTCCATCCATATGAAATCGTGGGGAGTACTCAGAGCGAAGAAAGGTGTCCAGGCTGGGAATGAGGGGGTGGGGGTGGGGGTGAAAATAAGTTAGAGCAGCAGGTGGATTTGAGGTCAAAGCTCAGGAAGGATGAGGTAGAATCCACACCAGTGGGGCAGATCATGAATTGGGAACCAGAGACCCAAGTTGGCCAGGTGACAGAGGTTGGTAGGAAGAAGTCTGAGACAAAATTAAAAAACAATGAAAAATAAAAAGTTCCTTGGGCACCTGGGTATCTCAGTCGGTTCGGCGTCCTACTTTGGCTCAGGTTATGATCTCCACAGCATGTGAGTTCGAGCCCCTCCTTGGGTTCTGTGCTGTCAGCTCAGAGCCTGGAGCCTGTTTCGGATTCTCTCTCTCTATCTCTCCCCCCCCCCCCCCCCCCCCCCGCTTATGCTCTTTGTCTCTCAAAAATAAATAAACATTAACACAATTTAAAAAAATTCCTAAGATTAATATCCTATTTTCTTCATTTACCAAGTTTATACTGATAGTGAGGCCTTTTGCTTTCTCTTACCCTCTCTTTCTTGAATCTTCCTGGTGTAATTATATTTTAATTTTTAGTTAAACACATAGTCAGTGTTTTCATGATAATTACGAGAATATTGTTCAATACCGTTGTAAGTAATACACTATGATTATGTTTTCTTTCTTGTGTATTTTTTGTTTTTTTTTCTTGGAGTTAATAATTGTCATTTTCATTTGCTTAAGTTTCTTTGAAACACGGTAAGTCTTCCCACCTTCCAGGAGCTCTGTAAAATGGCTCTCTATGCAATTTTCCACATGGTCAAAACTATCATGTCACTTACTAGTTCCATTTCATTCTGTAAAATTCTTTCTGTGCATCTCTGGCCTCCTACTCTGTTCTGGACTGGTTCTTCCTAGGCTAAGAGCTTCTAGATTTTTTTTTTTTTAATGACGGACTGTTATCAATTTTCAGCACATACTTTTATATTTGTATTGTTTGTTTATAAACTATATGTTTTCTGTAATAAAGTAGTGTGTACATCATAAAATATGAGCAAAAATAGAAAATACAAAAGGCTAACATAAAAATAAATTTAATATTTACATGCCTCCAACAATTGTCTCTCACTCACTGGGGTGTGAGACCTCTGCTCTAGGCTTACTCATAATGTCTTGGAACATTTTTTTGCCATCAGTCTTGGAAATCTTTTTGGCTGTTTCTTGTGCTGGATCTTGTTTCTTGGGTTCCATGTTTCATCCTTCTAAGATCTTTCTCTCATTTGGATGGAGAGCAGCTTGTTGTTGCTTCCTAAGAAAAAGTGCAAGGGAAGTAAATTTCCTGAGTTTTTCTTGTCTAAAAGTATCTTTCTATAAGAGAATGGAAATACGAGTGACAGTCTGGGAAAAAAAAATATTTTCAAAACACTTATCTGATAAAAAACTTTTGTCCAAAATATACAAAGAACTCTCAAAACTCAATAATAAGACAGCAAATAACTCAGTTAAAACATGGGCAGAAGATCTGAACAGATACCTCACCAAGGAAAATATATAGATGTCAAATAAGCAATAAGCATATGGAAAGCTGTTCAAATCATATGTCAACAGGGAATTGCAAATTAAAACAATAATGAGATACCACTACACGCCTATTGGAAAATGGCCAGAATCCAAAATACTGATAACACCACATGCTGTGGAGCAGTCCCTTATTCATTGCTGAAGGGAATGAAAAATGGTACAGCCTCTTTGGAAAACAGTTTGGCAGTTTCTCACAAAGTGAAACGCAGTATACAATCCAGCAATCACGACCACTGGTATTTACTCAAATGAATTGAAGATTCGTGTCCACACAAAAACCTGCATACGAATATTTATAGCAGCTTTGTTCGTACTTGCCAAAACTTGGAAGCAACAAAGATGTACTTTCATAGGTGAATGGATAAACAAACTGTAGAACATCCATACAATGAAATATTATTTAGCAATTAAGACAAGAGCTATCCAGTCATGCAAAGGCATGGAGGAAGCTTGGATGTATACTGCTGAGTGAAAAGAGCTAGTCTGAAAAGGCTGCGCACTGCATGATTCCAATGATATGACATTCTAGAAAGGCAGAATTTTAGAGATATTTTACTAAAACATCAGTGGCTGACAGGTTTAGGAGGGAGGGACAAAGGGATGAGTAAGTGGGGCACAGGGGATTTTTAGGGCAGTGAAACAACTCTATATGATACTGGAGTGGTGGATACATAACATTATACATTTGTCAAAACCCATAGAAGTGTACAACACAAAGAGTGAACCTTAATTAATGGAAACTATAGGCTTTACTTAATGTTTCCGTATTCATGCATCAGTTACAACAGATGTACCACATGTACCATAAAATGTTAGTAATAGAGGAAACTTTGTGTGGTTGGAGGCCGGTAGGGAAAAGTGGGGGAAAGGAACATGTGGGAACTCTGTAATTTCTGTTCATTTTTTCCTGTAAAACTAAAGTTTCTCTAAAAAGTAAAGTCCTTTCTGGGTCCCTGGGTGGCTCAGTCGGTGAAGTGTCCAACTCTTGATTTCGGCTCAGGTCATGATCTCATGGTTCGTGGGTCCCAACCCCACATCGGACTCTGCACTGACAGTGCGGAGCCTGCTTGGGATTCTCTGTCTTCTGTCTCCCGCTCTCTCTGCCCCTCACCTGCTCTCTCTCACTCTATCAAAAATAAACATTAAAAAAAAAGTAATTCTGCTCATTTAAAAAGTCTTTACCCTCACAGTTGTCAAGTAGTTTGATTAGAGAATTCTAGACTAAAAACAATTGCATTCAGAATTTTTTTGAGACATTGTTCCACTGCCTTCTAAATTCGGCATTGCTGTTGGAAATCTCCTATCATTTTATGTTATGATCCATAGTGTAATCCGTTCTTCCCCTCATCCCATCCCCCAGAGCTTTTCAAGATCTTCTCTATTGTTAGGGTTTTGAAATTTCATAATGATGCAGGTCTTTGTAAATTTCATTGGCTTGTTAATCTGCAGATTCACGTCCGGTAGTTTTAAGAACTTATAATTTCTTTGGTGATTTTCTTTCTATTGTTTTCTCTCTTTTCTCCTGTTAATCTGGATTTCTGGAATAATTGTCTGTCCAGTTCTCTAAATCTCTGTTTTTGTTGTTGTTGTTGAGCTCCCTGTTCTCTCCTAGAACTTATTTTCCAACCCTCCAGTTGGATTTGTCATTTTTGCGATAATTTTCTCTTCACTGAAGCTATTAATTATAGTATCTTTGAAATTTTCTTCTGTTTCCTGCATTGTCTCATTTTGGTTCTTGTGTTGGAGGCTTTCCTCAAATGGCTGATAATCATTGTCCATTTATAGCTAAGAATAGGACACTAAAAAGCTGATTGGAAGATCTGTGTGCATGTGCAGGCCTAATTGACTGGTAGATGGTGCTGTGGGCTCAGAGCTTTTTAACTGACCTCCCGGTGACAATAGACAATAGTATGTACTGTCTTTTCAGGTTCATTTCCTCCAGAGAAGGACACTACCATCTTCTTCCTGGGGGTATGAGACTGTCTGCATGTGTTTTTAGTTGGCAGTGGAGAAGGCTGGAGTTCCTGCATCTGGACTGCGGATTTTTCCTTGATTCCTCTGTTTTCAGCTTAGTACTGCATCTTTACCCTCCTCTCTGCATGGTTCTTCCTGCTTGGAGACTTTCTGAAGTTCTGCAGGTACTGTAGGGTAAAGATGCTCACATTTTCTCCTCTTTGGCCAGTGTGAGCCTCTTCAGGTATACTCCTGAGTCTTTTGGAGAGTCCAATAGATTTTGATAACGTTGTTACTGTCTGTCATGACCAGGTGTTCTAGGGTCAGCTTCTGTCTTCCTTGTCCCAGAGTTGAAATCAAACATTTCTTTAGGGATCCCTAGTTCCTTTCAGTCCAAAATGGTATTTGGAGACAAATTCTTGGTACTAGCATACTCACTGACACTGAAATAATCATTGTGGTGGGACTTTTCAATTGGCAGAGCTTGGAAATACTTATTTTTTTAGGATAAAATTAGGAACTCGTAATGGTATTTCCAATTCAAAATGAGGACGAGGCTTTTACTAAATATATCTAATCTTACATCTGTACTTTCTTTTTAAAAAATATTTATTTATTTTGAGAGAGATCAAGAAAGTATGCACAGGGGAGGGGCAGAGTGAGAGGGAGAGAGAGAATTCCAAGTAGGCTCTGTACTGTCAACATGGGGCCTGACCCAGGGCTCAAACCCATGAACCCTGAGATCATGACCTGAGCAGAAACCAAGAGCCGGATGCTCAACCAACTGAGCCATCCAGGCACCCCTATACTTTCTTCCTTATACACTGAGAATCATGGCTCTCACTGTCATTGGAATGATAGAATTAGAATATCATCTCATTGCACACTTGTTTTCCCCCATGGTACACACAGAACAATGTCAGAATATCAATATCAGCATTACCACCAACAAAATGATTACTGAATTCAGTTCTTTTGTTTTTAGAATATATTCCACTATGTATGAATAGTCACATTATTGTGCCTTAAAATCACGTGAATTGGTTTCTTTCTGTATGGTTTTGCCACCAACCAAATACACATTTAGGTTCATTTTTTTTAACTTCGAAAAGTGTTTTCTTGAAACCTAATTTTGTTTTTTGATTTGTAAGATATTTACGTGGTCCCAAAGTCAAATCTACAAAACCAGACATACTCAAAGAACTTTAGTCTTCATTCCTTTTCCCTCAACCCCAATCCCATTCTCTTTTATAGGGAACCATTGTTTTCATATTTTTGCCTTTCATTTAAAAACAATAGCCATATATACATATATACATGTATATTGTGTGTGTGTGGTGGGGGAGGCTTTGCAGTCCATTTCACTGGTTCTTATTGTGCTTTCCTTTGATGACTGCTGTGCTGTTTCTTCTTGCCATCTTTCTCTTCCCTTCTGCCCTTTACCTCATGGTTTGCCTCCTTACCCTCACCTCTCTCTAGCTCTTCATTCTTTCCTTAAATACTTTCAGTCTAATAGCTTCAAGAACTACCTATTTATAGTGATTGGAGTGGGGGTGGTGGTCCACAAAACTGTTCCTCTAGACTGCTGGCTTTAACTTCCTGCTGTACCTGCATATGTTTTCATTTGTAGATTTCTCAAGTTCCACACTTCCCAAAGTGCACTTATCATCTCACCTCACCCTTTTGTAGCCTCTCATCTTTTTCTATGGTTCTTCAAGAGCACCTTCAACCATCCAAATGCCCAAGGTATGAACTGTTGATTTTGGCACCTCCATTATTCCGCATTCTCATATTCAGTTGATTTCCAGGTCCTACGGAGTCCCCTTCCAAGTGGTTTCTTTCAAATTCCTCTTCTCACCATTACCACCTCGCGTATGCTCTCATTATCTCTTTTCTCAACCTCATAGAAGTTTTTCAGTTGCTCTTCCTGCATCTAGACACCTATGTTGCTTTGGTCCTCCATCAATATCAGAGTAAGTTTTCTGAAACTTAGGACATATCATTTTTCCAATTTAAGTCCTTTGATTGCTTCCTGTTGCCTAACTTTCAGTGATTTCTTTTCTGTAATCTGGTTCAAGTCAACCTTTTCACGTTCTCTTTCACATCTCTCTACATGTGCTTTGCTCCATAAGCCACTCTGAGGGCTATGCTTTTAGCCTGAACACATGGCTCACTTGAAAAATTTATTTGTTCTTGTTGTTCCTTCCTTTCTTGAAACATTCTTACTGTCTATGCGTGATGCTAAAACTGTTTATTCTTTAAGGCACAGCTTAAATGTCATCTTCCTGGAAAAGTTAATTGTTCCCAGTTCAGAGTACGCTGGACCCTTCTTCCTAAATGAATACAGCATTTACCACTTTGTTTTATATTGAGTTGAATAAAGAGCAGTTTCCCCATGCTAGAATTTAAGTTCCTTGAGGTCAAAGGGCTATTGATTATTTATTTATTTCTTTGCCTTCCACCTTGTACATATGCCTATTCTTAGTTATTATTTGTTGAATAAATGTATGCTTAATAAGTATTTCTTTTTTTTTTTCAACGTTTTATTTATTTTTTTTGGGACAGAGAGAGACAGAGCATGAACGGGGGAGGGGCAGAGAGAGAGGGAGACACAGAATCGGAAACAGGCTCCAGGCTCTGAGCCATCAGCCCAGAGCCCGACGCGGGGCTCGAACTCACAGACCGCGAGATCGTGACCTGGCTGAAGTCGGACGCTTAACCGACTGCGCCACCCAGGCGCCCAATAAGTATTTCTTTTTAACATAACCTTAAGATTTGGTTGTCTTCATAATATTACAAAATATGAAACTTAGAACTGGATCACTTGGTCTTCTTATCTCCTTCCAGTTCAAAATACTTGTATCTCTTCATAGCCAACATTCTCTTAGAGCTGCAGTTGGCCTCAACACATTGAAGCCTCACCACAACCTTCTCTGTAAGTTTTAGCCTTTTTCTGGAAAATCAGCTTAGTCTACCCACCATAGCTTCTTTGCTTCCTGTCATAATGCCACCTTCCCTGGTCATAAAGAGAATCTTTGCTTCTCTTGTACCGAGTCACTTTGTGGGGTTGGGGCTTGACACACTTCTTGCAGAAAGTCTGGCGGGTTTTAGAAATGTTCACCATGATTGTGAGAATGCTATCAGCATTGAAAGAAAAACTCAATAAATACTTCTTGAGTTGAATTGGATGTGAATCATTTTATGATGGGCTATCCAAATAGGTGCCACAAAGGGACTATCCATTTAGTGATTGATGCTTGTTTTATGGAATTTATTCTTGTGATAGTCATTTTATATCTTTTAACCATCCTTAATTCTTTCCTTCCCCTTTTTCCAACATCCCTGTTGCTAAGTCTCTATCCACTGTATTTTTACAGTCATCCCTGTCTTCCTTCCCATTCCATTGACACTACAGCATCCAAGCCCTTACCATTCTAGGCTTGATAGTTTTTTTTTCCTCTAGACCTCTGTGCCTCTAACCCATTTTACCTCCAATAAGTAGATAGATACTCTTCTTATGCTTATTTGACTCTATTATTTCCCCATTCAAAAAAAAATCATTGGTAGTGTCTTGATGTATAAAAGGAGAAATCCACATTTCTAAGCCTATTCAATGACCCCCTACTACCACATTAGTCTTATTACCAACCCTCTGACTCATCAGTGCAAACTTGTGGTTTCAATTACATCATCCTGCAAACACAGTTTTCATGTTTCCATTTCTCTGTCTTTGTGTAAGTAATTTTCTCTCCTTGAAATGCCCTTCTCTTCTTGGTGCATCTAAATTATATAGATTATTAAGACTGGTATGGTTCCTTGCAGAAGCAGAACAGGATGGACCTATTACCCAATATTCAGTTCCCATCCAAAATTTGATTTGGATGTCAAGCCTGATGATGTTATGCATGTACCAAGAGGGAATGAAGGGTTTGTTACATATAGGACTTTCTATGGAGAGCAAGGCAGGCTCCCAGAGTAGTCTGAAATGACTTGAAAGAGTAGGAAAAGGAGACTATGATTAGGGAGTGGGACTGGGATGAGGGCTCCCACATGGGCTGGGGCTCATGTGGTTTGAACTTACTACCAGCACCAAAGAAGGGGGCAATCAGATTTTGTATCAGCCTGCAGAAGGGGTATAGGAGTGATGAGGCTTGAAAGCCATCGGTAGTCAAACATCAAAGATGGAGTCAGACTCTTTATTACAAAGACCCAATCCAAATCCCACTGAGCTCCCTAATCCTTTGATATCACTCTTCTTATGAATTCCCAGAATTCAGCATCTGCTGCCTCATTCTGTTCTTTAACTTTCCCTGTATTGAACCCATGGAAATAAATTTAATGACTATAGAGTCATACCTACAAGGAATGAATGAAGGTTTTATAGGTCCTGGAGTTTATACAGTTTTGGATGGAGCCCACTTTATGAAAAAGACTACAAAATAGGTACGAGACCTTAGAAGGATTTGTGCTTGTTAGCAGCCCTGAAGCTTCAGCTTCATTAGCTTCGTGGTAAATCTGCCTCTGAATGCCTCTAAAACATTAAAAAATGGATTTCAAAAATTTTTACATGCAGTAAAGTTCACTTTTATTGGTTACAGTTCTTTAAGTTTGTACATATGCATAGATTCTTGTAACCACCATAACAGGGTATTTAGACCCTCCCGAGCCATGCTTTTATATTTTGATTCTTCCCTAGACTCTAATGTCTTGCATTTGGTAAGAGTTTGTTGTTGATGATGATAGTGAGAAAATGACACTTTATTTTTCAACAGGAATAGATTCCTAGTGATGAACAGAGCCATTAAACATATTTTCTAATAAGGAGTACGTAGGAAAACTTCCATTCAACTGAGTCAGAATTTGAAATTTTAAAAAATGACCACGTTTTGGTTTGAGACCCTCAGGGATGAAATTTATGAGATTCAACTACTTTCTATCCCTTTCTGACATTTGACTTAATTGGCACAGCATTATGCTTTGAAATGTAGATGTTTAATAAATACTTGGTGATTTAAATTAGTGGGCTAGCTGAATCAGAAATTACTAAGGCAAGCAGCATTCTTTTTAAAACTACGTGTGAAAACATATTTATTTATTTATTTTCATGTGTATTTATTTTTGAGAGAGAGCGACAGAGTGCAAGTGGGGGAGGGGCAGAGAGAGAGAGGGAGACAATCTGAAAGCAGGCTCCAGGCTCTGAGCTGTCAGCACAGAGCCTGATACAGGGCTTGAACCCACAAACTGTGAGATCATAACCTGAGCCCAAGTCAGATGCTCAACTGACTGAGCCACCCAGGTGCCCCATATTTATTTGTTTATGGACACATTTGTTTTTCCTGTTCTTTTATTTTATTTATTATTATTGATTAATTAATTAATTTTTAAAATGTTTAGTTTTGAAAGAGAGAGCATGAGAAGAGAAGGGCAGAGAGGGAGAAACAGAATCCGAAGCAGGCTCCAGACTCTGAGCTGTCAGCACAGAGCCTGACGCAGGGCTCAAACTCATGAATCTCGAGATCATGACCTGAGTCAAAGTAGGGCACTTAACCAACTGAGCCACCTAGGCACCCCTTTCCTGTTCTTTTAGAGTTCTAGCAACAAGATCAGTAATCACAGTACTACAAATAAGATCCTTGAAGGAGGGCTGATTTCTCAAATCTAGAGAAAGCTATGTCTTTTCAAATGAAGCACACTGAGAGTGGAGAAGGAAAAGTCTTTTGCTGAGACAGCAACTGAAACATATAATAACTACTTTGTAGCCTAAATGCCCCAGTATCTGAAATGATTCTGTATAGTACAAATCCAATTTTGCCCAAGCTCATCTGCAAGTGATGAATACTTAATTTACTGTTTTGACAGAATTGCTACTACTGGACCCTAAATTTTCACTTAATCTGAAATCGAAAATGCCTTTCCAACAGGGAAAGGAGGAAGTGGAATGCTCTTCTCACTTCCTTAATGCCTGATGATGCATTGTTTTCAGATACCACTGTGTACCTGACCTTCGGCAGGAAATAATTGTGGCTCGGTTTGTTCATTGCAGAGCAAAGAAGGGTCATACAACTGGGTGTTTCAGATAAAAGCCCAATTAATCTCAAAATAGTTCTTCACTGAGTAAAGAGAAGCGGCTAAGAAGGCACAGGCTTTAGCTCCTGAGCACATCTTCTGTCCCTGTGATTAATTGTATTAACCAAACAGTGTTAATTCAGCCTGAGAGGAAGGTCAAGAGTTCCGTTACCTTCTGTCTTTCTGCTACTCCCTCAATGTCTACCCATCAGAGTCTTGTCAACAACCAGGTGGTTTGCTTGTTTAGTGAGACTACAAACAGAAGTGCTGGTGAGAATTTCAAGAAAAAGCAGTCCTAGGTGCAGCCAGCAGCCAGCCAGTATAGAGTTCTCTAGAGAACTGAGGACATTTTTATCCCTGTCTATAGGCCTGGGGATTTGAAACAGTGTGATCATTCCCAGAAGCAGAGCACAGGTTTACAAAATGCCATCCTTCATAATAGTGCCATATTATGTTTTTTAAAGCTGGCTAACAATTGCTTTATTCACCTATCTGTGAAAGATTTATCTACAGAAACCACACTTTTGGCTGTGGATTATTTCCCATTGTGTCTAAAAATGATAAGACTAGTTATTTCTTGTGTTCAACCCTTGTGGGGAATTAGGTGGCCATCCCTTTACCTCTTTGGTTTCACTCTCCTTAATTCCTGGGCATTTACAATCATCCAAATTGTGTTTGATTAGCATAAGCGAGATTTCCCACAAGAATTTCCTAATACATTTCTTCTGCAATGAAGTCCCGGATGGATACAGTAAGCCCCTTTTGTTCATCCGGTATGTCATTCAAACGGATACCAAAAAGAGATGCATAAGATCATTGGCACTTGGTGATTACAAAGGAATGAGTGGGGTTGCAGGATGCAGTTCAGAAACCAGTGCAGTAACAGTAAAGAGAAAGGCAGGTAGAGGCAACAGAGCCCTTGCTACAGCTATCCTTAAGATCCATGCTGTCAGCCTACTGTTTGAGGGCAAAAACTGATAACAGGGGAGTTGTGATATTTTTTAAAGCACCAAGTCTCTGTAAGATCTGATCAAATAAAGGAAGACTTTATTGCAGCATTAAAGAGAATCTCTTGGATATCTAACGACAGGAACTGCAGGGTGAAGGCGATTCTCTTTCAAGAGCTACATGCCCCTTTCCCCGATGGTGTCTTTGCATTTTGTGATTTTTTTTTTTCTTTTTGGCTGAGAGCTGCATATTTTTCTGGAACTTTATCTGTGTTATCTGTGGAATCTTTTGAGACCTCTGTTGCAGTTGAGACTAACAACTCAGGAACTCTAGGAATTACAGTGTCTGCTTGAAGTTTTTCAGACTACACTAGCATGAATTTGGACCACAAGCCATGTGAGCACTGACATGGCTATGAACACTCATGGGAGATTGAGACATGGTCAAGAGAGACATGGTCCTTGCTGCCACCTTCTGTAGAACAGGGTCTATGTGTTGCTCATCTGTACACTGAGGATGTAGTCCTCTGGGCTTCTAGCACTATGTGAGGGGTCTTCATTTAGACTGTCCACTTTAGATGGGTCCCCAGCCTTGTGCAGCCCTCAAGGCAGAAGCTCAGATGCTCCAAGGATTGGCAGAAACTTTCAGGGTGAAAGCCAGCTTTGGTATTCACTTAACCAAACAGGGTCCCTGCTCTGATTGCATTTTTGGGATCTATAGAAAACTTTATTTTATGCCAGCTCATTGATGCGTTTTAAAGCATTAAGAAATTTAGCTGATACTTTAGTTGTCTCAGTTGGGGAGTTGTTTGATAGATCAAGAATTAATCTCACAGTGTCTCCACTTCCCTATGGATATCTCTCAGTGTTCTTTTTTCTATTTGATCAGCTTATTTGGTTTATTCAAAGTTTTTAGTCTTCCAGAATTCCAATGTCCTGTGATTTGGACAGCTAAGGCTTCTTTTGTTCTGACATTACTTCAGTTTCTTCTCTTATTGTTATTTGGCCTGCCACTCCAATTCCCAAATGAAAACTAAGAGAAGATCTAATTTTCAAGTTGAACCATTGAGGTTCCTTGGTCATAGGTCATTGGGTCAGAATGTATGCTGGGTTCAGTTAGGTGTGGTCAGGGTGTGTGTACTGGGGTGCGGGAGTGGTAGGGCCATGTGTTATAAAACATGGCCATTGTTTCTTAATAAGGCTGTGGGCACATGGTTTCCCATTGAAGATGGTGTGGGAAGAAACTATAAAACATTTCTAGTACAAAAACCTATAAGAACAATACTCCTCCTTCTCTGCCTTAAGAACAAAAGATGGGCTATCAGACAGAGATGGTTTCTATCAAGTTCTTCTTTAAAGTGAAACGGGTGACGATTGTGAGGTGACAACATGATAGTCAAAGTGGAATCCTGCATGAGGACTTGTATCAGTGCCATTGCCCTTAAAATGAACTCTGTGTTAATGACTTTTGAAAGACCATGAAATTATTGCAGATACACATGAGAATCAAAATAGATTCACCAAAAACAGCAAGGAACCGCATTAGCAACTTTTATTAAGAAGTCTTTTTTAAGTATTACCGAAGTCCAAGAGCTCTTTTAAGATGCACATTTGTATTTCTACATTAGTACAATAATCGGATAAAATAAGGTATGGCACTGACCCCACCTTTCCCTTCAGCTACTGCCACTTTACAGCTAAACTTGTTGAAGCAGTATCTTCACTTTTCTACCTCTTGTTTTCTCCTTAGTCCACTCTAATCTGTAGCCCAATCCTTCATTGCACAGAAACTTCATGGGAACAGAATCTAGTCCGTTTCATTCACTGCTATCTCTCCAGCAGTAAGGACAGTGCCTAACCCACACTAGGTTCTCAGGAGGTATTTGTTAAAGAAATGAATGACTGCAATGGAATATTAGCCACTCATTAAAATGATGATATTTATGAAGAGTTTTTAATGATTTTAGGAGAACACTTTGACAAAAGCCTTAACAGGCAAAAGGATAGAAAATTATATATTTAATATAATCTCAGCTATTAAAATGCATGGAAAAAAAAGACTGGAAGGAAATATGTGAAAACATTAACAGTGGTTCTCTGGAGTGGGATTATAAATGATGGTTACTTTCTTTTTGTCTGTATTTTACTGTTCTATCAATGTTGAATAATAGGTAGTTTTTATAATTAAACAAAAACTAAATCCAAGCAACAACATAAAGGATAGGTTGTAGTATTTTAATGTACCTTAATTTCAGGATCAAATAGCTACTTTTATTATTGATAGAAGCTAATGGACCGAGTGAGATTGCATTTGGTAAGTATGGGTTAATTGTTCAGATGATAAGCATTTTTTGTTACCCTATCATTTTAATTGTTTCAGCTTCATCCTTCCAACAGCAGACATTTATCGAGTGGTAACTATGTGTGACACATGCATTATCTCATTTAACCATCACACAAACCCTCTGAGGGAGATATTATTATTCCCAATCTTCGATGAGAAAACTGAGGCATAGGATGTATATATGGAACTTGCCCAGGATTGTACTGCTAGTAAATGGTCCAGACCAAGTGCAGTTCTTAATCAGTGCTCTTGGAACCATGGCTTTTATCAATTAGAACTCTCCAGAATAGCTTATCCCATGTTCAGAAGCACGATACAAACTATACCCAGAAACCTGCTGTTGCAGGAATTTTCGGAGGCTGCTGCACATTTTCACTGTAGTTAGCAGAAGTGAAAAAGGAGTTCATGGTTGGCTTGGATCAGGCTGGGTATGGGGCTAAAATGAGAAGTACCTAGTGAAAATAATTTGGAGAGTCGTCATTGCTGAGAAATGTATGAAAGCAAAGTATGTCCCAGCTCAAAAGTGTACTGAAAAAATTTGCATTGCACACCAGTAAATGGTAGCCGCATGGGCTGAACTGGGCCAGGATACCACATGTGGGTTACTGGGCTGTCCAGATATGTGGGAGGACAGGTAGCATCACAGCAGTAGCCATGGGCCTTCGCTTCAACAGCCTCTAGGCATACCATCAGAAAAGAATAGAACTTTTTTCCCTCCAATTGATAAAGTTACATGCACATGGTAAAAAAAAAAAAGGTACAAAAGAGAATGCAATAAAATAAAACATCATTCCCTACCCACAACTCTCATTTCCTCTTCCCAGAGGCAACCATTGTTACCAATTTCTTGAGTGTTCTTCCAGAAATATTTATGCACAAAAGTAAATATTTCGTATTTGTGTATGTGCTGTTTGAAACACACAAATGGTATCAAATTACACCCACCTCCCTTTTCTCTCCTTAATACATCTTGGCAGAGCTACCAAACATAGTTATGCACAAAGCACTTGGCTGAGGGGAGAGGGGAGGCTAAAATTCAATAAACTGGGTTCAATGGCAGGAGGCCGGGTCTGCCTGGAGAGGGGATGCTTTTCTTGATTTGCACAAAGGTGCCATCTTGGGCTCCATATCAGCACATACAGATTTATTTGATTCCTTTTCACCATTGCAGAGCATTTTGTTGTAGTGGATGAACAGTACTTTATCTAGTTTCTTTTTGGTGGATATTTGGGTTCTTTCTGATCTTTTGCTCTTAGAAAAAAAATGCTGTTACAAATTTCCTTATCTAAACATTTTCATGCACCTGTGTGAGCACATTGGAGAAGTTTGGATATGCCACTTTTGAGATTCTGAAACATTTGATTTCAAACGAGAAACAAAATATATTGATTAAAAAAAATCCTCAATTCTAGAGGTATTTCTTCTTTAATTTTTGTAAACAATATTTCAAATTTTCATTCATTATCAGCCTTGATAGTTGACTTCCAGCCACCACAGGGAATGCTTGCTTTCTTCTCTAATCATCCACAGCAGGTTCCTTTCCTCTCTTAAGCTATCCTCACCACTCCCAGAATTATCCTTGTCAGCAGGGTCCAGGGCTGGAGTAGTGCTCTTCATTGGTCTCAGGGAGGTTCTCTTTCGCTGAAGTTTAGAAGAATCAAAATTCCTCCCCTGATTTCCACAGGAGAGTATACTTGATTCTCACGTCTCTGAGGACTTCAGTTCTCCTGCTATTAATAACAAATCTGACTTTTTAAAGTACAGACAGTATAAGGCTGAGGTGAAGGGATTTATGAGACAGAATTTTTATTCTTAGAGGCAATGTTAGGTAGTAAACAGGGAAGGGCCTTTAGAGCCAACAGAATAGGAACTAGAACCCTAGATCTGTCATGCTTGATAATGGAAGTATATAAAGCAATTTGCACAGAGCCAATAATCAGTAACTAAAATTAATATTGATGATGATAATGGGGATGAAGGGGGTGATTACAGCGAGGTAGTATGTGTACATGAATAAGGAAACAAATATGTCCTGGGGACTGTGCTGGGTGTTCTGTAGAAATTAAATGTTGGTCACCCTGAAGAGTAAGCATCATACCTCCATTTTAAAGACATGGCCAAAGAGGTGAAAAGGATCCAAGGATCTGCAGCTGCTAAGGAGTAGGGCTAGTATATAAGCTACACTCTTCCACATTCAAACTAGTGTTCCTTTCTTAGGTATGTATAATAAAAAAGATTTTAGCCATATTTTAATGGTATTCTGAGCAGTGAGTTATAAAGGTTCATTCTTTCTGCTTTCTGAAGACCATTTCTTTTCAACCAATCTGCATATAGTATTTGAATGTTAGGAGTAGCTTTGAATTTCAGTAAAAATACAAAAGATGGTTTGTTAGGATGACAGGTTTACTAACAAGGTTTAGTTATCTGAAGAAGTGCTTGTGAAGAAACCTTTGATCTGCAATTCCAAAAAATGTATTGTCGTGATGAAGTGCTTTGCTGATCTTCAGTGTAGCCTTGAATATTTTACTCTTTTATTTATTTTTCTCAGTATGTACTTCAGCCTTAAAGAAACTTTTCTATTTTCTTTATCCTCTGTAGTCATCTTTCCACCTATGAAACATCGGGTTCTTAATTCCTTTCTCCATTGCTAAGCTGGAATCTAGACAGCTTATTTCTCTTATCTCTTTCTAACTCCATGGTGGTAGATTTTCCTGTTTCTTATCTCTTTTTTGAGAAACAGGACTTGTAGGCTACTTTTAGGGTAGGAGGGAAGAAGATAAAGCAGTCTTGGTGGAAATGCAGCCGTTAAGGTTTGCCTCTTGGGAAAGCTGCATTACAGGCAGCTGCATACTTAACAGTGGCCTTTCCTCCAACCTGGATCATTGGTTATCCTGTCCTTATAATGTCTGAGGGAATCACTTGGGCAATGCTGCTATTCAAAACATGTTCTTATTTACTCTTTCTGAACAGTATCCTCTGCTCACATGGATCTACCCCATGTTGATTGGGCTAAAGAATGAACATTTAATTTTTCTGTGCTTACTATTGTGAAAGTTTAACTTTCAGTGCAATTTGATGCCATTTAAGCTCTGTGTGAAAGTTATTTACATCCATCCAAGGAACATTTACAGAGTTCCTACTAAATATGCATGATTGAGTGAGGTGGGTCTGGTGGATACAGCAATGGTATTAGCCTATTTTGGGTAGGGCTGCCAGATAAAATAGAGGGTGCTCGGGGCGCCTGGGTGGCGCAGTCGGTTAAGCGTCCGACTTCAGCCAGGTCACAATCTCGCGGTCCGTGAGTTTGAGCCCCGCATCAGGCTCTGGGCGGATGGCTCGGAGCCTGGAGCCTGTTTCCGATTCTGTGTCTCCCTCTCTCTCTGCCCCTCCCCCGTTCATGCTCTGTCTCTCTCTGTCCCAAAAATAAATAAAAACGTTGAAAAAAAAAATAGAGGGTGCTCAGTTAAATTTGAATTTCAGATATAAAACAATTTTTTAAAAACAAATAATTTTTAAGTATAAGTATGTCCCATGCAAAATTTGGGATATACTTATATTAAAAAAATATTTGCTATTGTTAAAACGGAGATAACAGGCCTCAAGTGGAGTCATTGGTGCTAAGCCCACATCACCAAACTGAGACTTAATACCTAACCTAATTTCAGTTTCAGCCTCTCCCAGAAATGTAATCTTAACCAGTCAGTCTGGAATTACGTGATCAGCACTGGTGAGGTAATTCATCTGATGGCCCCTTGCTATCCCTTAAAGAAAGGTAACCTTGCCTGAAACAATCCAGTCTTTGCTTGTTCTTCCCCTCTGCCTATAAAAATCTTTCATTTTGTACAGCACTTAGAGCTCCTTTCTCTCTGCTAGATGGGATACTGCCCAATTCATGAGTCATTGAATAAAACCAATAAGATCTTTAAAATTCATTCTGCTGAATTTTGTTTTATAACACTGTTTATCTGAAATTTAAATTTAACTGATATCCTGTATTTTAATTCGTTAAACCTAACCTTAGTTGTGGGAGACTAACCTATAAATACTGACACAACAGTGGGGTAAATGCTATGGTAGAGGCTCTAAATATTCCAGCTGTTACCTCTGTGGTGTTCTCAGAGAAGAGAGTCTGGCAGGGAATAAAGGGGCAGCCGGACAAAAGGGTATGTCTCCAGTCTGATGGGTCAAAGAGCTAGGGTTGTCATGTCCTGTGTTTGAGAGATAGGGAAAATCCAACAATTTTGTGAAGACATTGTACAATACAATATGTAGATGAATTAGAATCCTTTCTGTTCCAGCTCCCCCTCCCAGTGACAGTCCTTAAGAAAACCATTGGTGTTGACATTTTAGGTGCCTACTGGGTCGTGTTTTTATTTAGCAATTTAGCTTCCCTGTCCTTCTGCCTGTAGCTATCAAAAGTATGGTGAACAAATACTTATTTGTTCAATAAGTACAGTGCTAAAAATACTGTATTCTGGTAATCTAGGTAAGATGGGGAAAGGGCATGGGACATATTGTACAAAACAGTCAAACAGATTCCTGCTCATGATCAGTCTGGTTGTGTGTGTGTGTGTGTGTGTGTGTGTGTGTGTGTGAACAGGGAGTGTGGGGTAGAAGTGGGGGTTGGGGCTGGGAGAACCAAGAACAAAATACTAAAGAGCCAGTTATTTCAAGCAATGTTGAAAAGAATCAAAGTACATTATAAGCAAAGACCTGGAATTTTTTGGGCAGGATTTAGCCCTGATACTTAAGTATTAAGGCAGCGAAGTAGGTTTCATCCAGCAAAGTTTCTTGGAGAAAATAAGTTTGAGTTTGGTCTTAGAGATCTGGAATTTGAGTGGGTGTAAAGGAGGAAAAAGGCACAGCCCACAGGAAGAATAACATATTCAACCAGCACATTTTAATATACTCTGTACAGGTGTGTGTGTGTGTGTGTGTGTGTGTGTGTGTGTGTGTGTTGGGAGGATCAATGGAGCTGGTTGCATGAAGGTGGGAGTGTGAGGAGGTCCAAGATGACTCCCAGACATGGAAGTAGAAAGGTTATTTGTTAACTGACTAGGTTTCAGACTCAAGGAGAAAACTAAAGGAATTCATTTTACCAAACAGGAAAACTGATAAATGGAGATTTCTGGGGCATATTGGTAAAAGTGGGGCAAAGCTGTGATTTGAGATAATATCTTGGATAATTCAAGAGCTGTCCCACTTTTAATTGAATTACTCAGGAATTCAGAAAATTGCTTCGCAGAAGTTGTGTTCTTACAATCATATTCTGCCAGAGGCTTCCAGCATGTGGTATATTAGGAAAAATATTTACATAGAAGAAGATAAAGACTCATTTTATTTTCTTCCTAATCCGTGTTATACCTTAACTGCTTTATGGAAAAAATCCTTTTTGCTTGGCCATCTTTCTTGCATGGAAACACAGATGATGACCATTGGCAAATTTAACTGCAGTCTTCTGCCACAGCAGGAAAATACGTTATTTGTTAGGCCGGGTGTTTTATTAAAGATTTCTGCAGAGGCTGAATATCTTTATCTAAAATTCACAGAAAAGCCTCAGGCCAAGATCCTAAAAAATGAGAATTATTTACTTGGAATCTTCTTAGTTCACTGTCTCTTGCTCCTTTTCTTTCTCTCTCTTTTCTTGTCTTGCTAATTGTTTTAGTGCGGTTCTGTATAGTTACAATAATTCCTACCAATCTACTACTTTTAACCATCCTTAATTCAATACAGAAAGAGAAATTGAATTTTTTCTCTTTATGGAAATCAGGAAGGGGAGGAGATTTACCTCTGAATATTCTTTTTCCTGAATTAAGAGGGAACAATAGTCCAGAGTTCTCAGGAGTAGATAATGTGGAAAATCCAGACTCAAAGGAATGTTTCAATGGAGGTGCTTTTCCTGCACATTTATTTCCCTTCGTGTAGGTTATCTTTATTGTGAAACCACAGTCCTTGAAAAGATCTCCAGAGGATGTCTAGGAATGGCTTGCTGCCTCAGGCAGGCACAGACCATAAGTGTGGTGTGAAGGTAGATTCTGGGCCTGAACAACTATTTCAAGAAGGTCTTTATATTTCATAAATTTAAAAAGTTGTGTTGGAGATGGCCTGCTAACTTTTATAGTCAACATTTATAGCCAGTTACTAAATCACCCTTAAAAGCTCATCACAGATCCATTTTTTAGAGATGTCTGTTATCCAACAGGGTGCTTGTTTTAACCACATTCCCCTTTTACACTTAAACCACATAAAAACAGGGGCGCCTGGGTGGTGCAGTCGGTTAAGCGTCCGACTTCAGCCAGGTCACGATCTCGCGGTCCGTGAGTTCGAGCCCCGCATCAGGCTCTGGGCTGATGGCTCAGAGCCTGGAGCCTGTTTCCGATTCTGTGTCTCCCTCTCTCTCTGCCCCTCCCCCGTTCATGCTCTGTCTCTCTCTGTCCCAAAAATAAATAAACGTTGGAAAAAAAAAAAAGAAAAAAAAAACCACATAAAAACATACATCTACTTTTCCAAAGATTTGCATCTCTGTTAAATTGCACACACCATATAGCATTTTTTGGTAGCCTTAGTGTTTAATACTAAACTTGTGTTTACATAGGCAAAGTGCATGTGAAATTGTAACCACTGCCTGTTAATTCAAGCTTAAAAGCACTTTATTTCACAAATGCAAATAACTAATTAGAAATAGTTTTGGGGGGGTGTATTATCCAAGTAACTTCTTTACATCTTCTTTTTTCATAACGGAATACATTTGACCCTTGAAAAACACAGGGATCTGTTAGGGATCTGACCCCCAACACAGTTGAAAATCTGTTTGATGCCCCCCAAACTTACCAATAACACAGTCAACTAACACATAGTTTGTATGTTATATGTATTATATGTATGTGTGTATTATTTTTATAATAAAGTAAGCTAAAGAATAGAAAATGTCATCGAGGAAATCATAAGGAAAGAGAAAATACATTTACAACGCTGTACTGTACTTATAAAAAAAAATCTGCATGTAAGTGCAGCCACACGGTTCAGACTCATGCTGTTCAGGGTCACCCGTAGTTCCCTGTGTCCAGTGTGATGATAGAAAAAAATGATGAAGTTGGCCTCCAATATCTTTAGCTTCTTCTCTTCTTGAGAGTCTCTTCTTTTTTGTTGTTTGTTTGTTTATTATTTATTTTAATTCACATCCAAGTTAATTAGCATATAGTGTAATAATGATTTCAGGAGTAGAATCCAGTGATTCATCCCCTATATAAAACACCCAGTGCGGGGCGCCTGGGTGGCGCAGTCGGTTAAGCGTCCGACTTCAGCCAGGTCACGATCTCGCGGTCCGTGAGTTCGAGCCCCGCGTCGGGCTCTGGGCTGATGGCTCAGAGCCTGGAGCCTGTTTCTGATTCTGTGTTTCCCTCTCTCTCTGCCCCTCCCCCGTTCATGCTCTGTCTCTCTCTGTCCCAAAAATAAATAAACGTTGAAAAAAAAGTTTAAAAAAAAAAAAACAAAAACAAACAAAAAAAACCACCCAGTGCTCATCCCAACAAGCGTTTTACTTAATGCCCCTTGCCCATTTAGCCCTTCCCCCTCACCCCTCCAGCAACCCTCACTTTGTTCTCTATATTTAAGTCTCTTATGTTTTGTCTCCCTCCCTGTTTTTATATTATTTTTGCTTCTCTTCCCTTATGTTCATCTGTTTTGTATCTTACATTCCACATATAAGTGAAGTCATATGATATTTGTCTTTCTCTGACTGACTAATTTAGCTTAGCGTAATACATTCTAGTTCCATCCATGTTGTGAATGGCAAGATTTCATTCTCTTTGATCACCTAGTAATACTCCATTGCATATATATACCACTTCTTTATCCATTCATCTGAGACTCTCTTCTGCTTTCAAGTGTCCAGTGTCCCAGGGTCTTCTGTATTTCACTTTTCAAATTAGTGCCTAGAAAGTGTCCTGACAGCAGTTATTTACTGTGTAGTGTGAATCAGGTGAAAATCAATGAACTGCTTTAAGGGGCTATTGCCATTTCAACCCTTTCTGATTGGAGAATGTTTGGGTATTTCTGGTGCCCCTGAGCAAGTGAGGGAAATGCTCTGGGGGCTGAGGAGGGGGGGGTCTTTGTAACCCCATCCCACAAGTAGGCTTGCTTTCTCTTTTCTTTTCCTCTACCCTAGGTAAGGGAGGGAGAACTATTACGCAATCCTATTTACTAGCTCTAAGAATCTCCAGGCTCTTTCTTGTTCTGTAACAACAATCTGTGTGTGCATATGTGTAATAGATGACAGGCACACTTCACATATGTTAATGCAGCTGATTCACAATGATGATCCATGGGGAATAATTATTATCACGCTGTGTACAGATGAGGAAACTGAGACATGAAAAGGTTAAGTAACTTGTCTGAGAGCTACCAAGTGGGTGGAGCCAGGTTCAGTCTGTATACTTTGCATAGCTGCCCACTAGTAGCTAACTAGTCGGATGCCTTTAGTTTTTGCTCACAGGTGTTATTTTTATTTTGTTGCATGGTTTATACTGTTTGTTAAAATGTTTTTTTTTTTACCCAAACTAAATATCATCTTTTAGTGAGTAGCTGGTCTTGGTGTCATTGATTGAATTTTTCTCATACAGAAGCCCACGTTTTATTAACAGAAACATGTGACATATTTAATTTTAGCTTCTCAGAAAAGACATTTAGTACCCCACTAATGCTTAGTTTGTGGCCCATAATGACCTCTTCTGTCAAATCTATACTTGGTACCTATGGTTTTACTTTATATTTCCAAACCTTGTGTAGTAGACTTTGTGGACATTACGGTAATGGGATTTTGTGTGTGTGTATGTGTGAAAGACACCAAACGAGGAGTCGTTTGTCCTTTTACTGAAATAAAGATTTGAATTTCAAAGATTGTAAGGCTGGTGCCTGTCCTGGCTTAGTATCATATCCCAGTGGTACTTTATTTTTCTCTGAAATGGTATTAGCAAATTTGGGAATTTCAGACATTCTCAGCAATCATTTCTCACTAAGTCAAAAGACATTGTACAGAAATCACAGGTTTTAGGTGTATCCTGTTTTTGATGGACTATTTTTCTAGTGGTTTCTTTACAGTTACTTTTTTGTTATTGTTTTATTCTAAGTAAACTTTTATGGGAGTAAAACATTAAAAAAATTTTTTACAATGTTTTTTGAAGTTTATTTATTTATTTTGAGAGAGAAGGTGGGGGAGGGGCAGAAAGAGGGAGAGAGAATCCCAAGCAGGCTCCATGCCGTCAGCACCAAGCCATTGCAGGCCTCCACCCCACGAATTGTGAGATCAGGACCTGAGCGGAAATCAAGAGTCGGATGCTCAACTGACTGAGCCACCCAGGCACCCCACCAACATTTCACATTCTCAGTCTTTTTTGTTTTAACCATTCTGGTAGTACATAGTGATATAATATATGGTTTTAACCTGTGCTTATGATGACTGTCATAAAATTAAGCATTTCTTCTTTTTATGACAGTTGCTTTTAATTAGAATTTTGTGACTTTTAAGCAGCTCCACTCAACTTTGTCTCACCTGAAGGACTAAGGTGCATACTTTAGTTGTAGCTTTCATTGTGATGATATGCTATGGTGCCTGGGTGCATACTAAGCCACTATAAATATGTTTTGGGTCTGACCTTTGACCAGTTAGGTGCTAAAGCATATCTCGATAGGAAATTGCTAAGAATATCATGTAGACTGGAATTGAATTTCTTGAGGAAATTACCTCTAATTCTGCCTCTTTTATCTGTACACCTTGTAGATCAAACTTGTGGTTGAAGGGCTGTATAGGCCCTCCCAGGTTGGTTCTTCATGGAGCCATGTAAGGTTATTTGAACTTGGTACTTCTCTGGGTTCCCAGAATTTGATGATTTGTCTTAGTGTTTCTATAGGAATTAATGTTGAGGAGTTGAGTTTAGAATCATCATGTCATGTCTCTTCGTACCTTTCCTGAAATTGTCAGAGCAATGAGACTAATTATTAATAGAAGCCTGGAGCATTCATTGCACTTACTGTTGCTTTTGCCAGGATTCTTTCTCTAAAATAGTTCTTTCTCCTTTTTGTTGTGTCTGAAAATCTCAAGTTTTTCAGATGACCAACATCCTCTTGATAAATTTGTTGTATACCAACAGAGTTGATTATGAAATTCAAGGTAACGTGCTGGCTCTTGATGTGGCCCCAGGTGTCTGTGTGTTAATCCCATTGAGTGATATGTATAACTTTCTCCCCAAAAGGAGCCACTCTAATAACATATTTCCTAGGGAACTTAGAACTCATTCTAAAATGACACATTGGAACCACTTTGGACTTTGGGAACTGTTCATACCTGCAGAGTTGCCTTTTCTTAAAAAGTGTGTTTGTGATACTTTATATTTAGCATATCTCTTCTTAAAAATATTGGTTTTAATGTATTTTTATTACTTAAAAGTTTAGACTTCTCTTCAAGTTTTGTTTTTAGATGTTTTTTTTTATCACACAGTCATGTTTCAACCTCCAGGAGAAAACAACAAATTGAAAAACTCAATATCCTCCTACCAGGTAGCTTTTTGGACGTCTGGGATTTGAAAGGGTGCTTCACTTTGATTAGAAGTGTGTTCTTGTATTCTCTATTAACCAAGCATTAGATAATTATTAGGAACATATTCTAGGGGTGAGTGAGCTTTCCAGGGGTGGCTGATTCATTTTGGGATCCCTGCTGAGATGGTCATTAAGAAATGCCAGCCAGTGAGGAACTGCGTGCCTGCTCTGTTTGGCATTGAATCAAGACCATTTTATTTCTCTTGAATCAAAAAACCCAACACACACACACACGCACACACACACACACACACACGCACACATCAAAACAGTGATAGTGAAGAGATGTGTCTGCCTGCAAAGTAGTCTAGGCTTGAATAAATTGCTGCTCAGGAAACACCAGTCCCAAGAAGCCGTCTCCATCCACCTTCTAATTCTCTTGATCCATCTTGGTTCCAAAGTAGATGACAAGTTTACTGTTTTTTTGATCTCTTGTCACTAACTTACACCTGTGGTTAATTTTGATTGTCCTGCTGGTTGGAGTACTTATGCTCCTCCGTGTTGTCACATGCTTGTCAGACGTATGCAAAAACACAGCAGTTAGTGATGTTTTTCACTGTGTATTCAGAGATCTAAGACTTCTTGGGTAAATAATTCTTAAGCAACAGTCACCTTTTGTGAGATGAATAAATATGGCAATTTAGATGTTTATGAGCTACTGTAAATCTTTTCTGCATTGTGCTTTGGAAAAAATGTTTTCCTTCCCATAGCTCGTAAATACTTGGAAATAATTGATTTTAGATGATTAAACATAGCTTCTCCAACTTACTTATTGGGAGAGTGTCATCTCAAATTACATTTTTTGATTACAAAGAAATGAAACAAAATTTACATTTTGAAGTAATTTGTCATTAGCCAAGACAATAATCTGCTTGGATTTCTTTTTTTTTTTTTCTTTCTTTCTCTATACACCACATTGGAAGTTTCCACTTAGAAATTTATACATTGTTCACTCTCATAGGAGTGAATCAGTAGGCAGAAGGTAAGAAGACAAGTTAGCTTTCCTTGACAGTGTCTCTCAGTTACTACAGGGAGGGAGGTGGTGGGGAGAGGAGAAGCTGGCTAAATCATTGCATCTTTTTAAAAAAGTGTTTACTTACTTATTTTGAGAGAGAGTATGGGTGCACGTGCTGTCAGTGTCAGCATAGAGCCTGACTTGGGGCTCGATTTTATGAACTGCAAGATCATGATCTGAGCCAAAATCAAGAGTCAGATGCTTAACCGACTGAACCACCCAGGTGCCCCAATCATGGCAGCTTGATAGTGGATCTTAAATTCGACATGATACATAACATAACATGATACATAACTTGACATGATACATAAAATATAATTTATGTATCCCATTGTCAGAGATTCTGACCCGGTAGGTCTGAGGAGGGCCTTAGAAATCTCTATTTTTTAGCAAGCACCCTGCTAACTCTAATGTGCATGATCCAAATCCATACGACGTGAAATACTGATCTACGGGCTCTTATTAGAACATGATGTAAGGTTCCTGACACAGGTGAGAAGATGAGCCATTATGAACTATATTTTTATAATTGAGAGAGAGAAAAAAAAAACTGCCTCTTTAGATACAAAGTCCTAAACTGGATGTGTTAGGCTGGGTTCCCTAACAGCAGAGCCTATGACTGGCATTTAGGTGTGTGTAAGTTACTGGAGTGGTCTCAGGAACAAGAGAGTAAGGGACATAGGATAGGGCTAGGCAAGGAGCTAAGCAGGGCTGTGGTCTCAGTTAGAGACCTGCTTTTAACCTGATTTCATGAAGAGCTCCATGCATGAATTGTCCTGCCTTGAGGAACGGAGGCCTGCCTTTTGTATCTCACGTCAGTCAGTCTCTGGTTACAAGCTGCCCCAGGATGGATGAGTGATATAATCTCCTGGATAAGTCCTGTTCTGCAGAGGGCCATTCTCCTGGGAGGAAACCTCTGGGGCTGATTAGTCACCCACACTTATGGCAACTGGGGATGCCAGGTAAAAGGGATCCAAGAAGGCACCATCAGCATCCATTATGTTAAGAGTCACAATGTGGCTCCTATTCTTGGTCACCCTGGCCACTCTGGCTGTCGTATGTTACTTTATAAGCTTTCTGCTCTTAAAGATGCTTTTTTATAATTGTAAGGGGAAACATAGATGGCAAACATACTTGGCTTTTTGTTTTTAAATATTTTCTTTTTTTTTTTTTTAACGTTTTTATTTATTTTTGGGACAGAGAGAGACAGAGCATGAACGGGGGAGGGGCAGAGAGAGAGGGAGACACAGAATCGGAAGCAGGCTCCAGGCTCTGAGCCATCAGCCCAGAGCCTGAGGCGGGGCTCGAACTCCCGGACCGCGAGATCGTGACCTGGCTGAAGTCGGACGCTTAACCGACTGTGCCACCCAGGCGCCCCTTAAATATTTTCCTTCCTGTGCTTAAGGAAGGATTGTCATCCTGCAGCAAAGTGTAGAAAATATGGCAACCTCCTTTGTCAATTTTGTTTCCTATTCTTAATAAGAGAAACAATGACTCCAAATATTGAATTATAGATCCTCCGGCTGTAGTGAAATCTTAATGTGTTTTACTCAAAACTTCATTTGCAGATGATTCTGTCTCATGCTTCTTGTAATGATATTGCTTGTGGGGGATGTTCCCTTGTTTAGGACTTTCACCAAGAAATATGATGTTCTGGAAATTATTGAACTGGTTGTCATTGGTCACTTGGCTTTATTAAATAAAACAGCCTCTTCTAAACTATGTTCTGCACAGCACTAGTACCTTTTGTACTGTGTTCTATAGAAAATAAGTTCTATGGTCAAATAATTTTAGAAGTGCTCTATTTACCGTGTTCCCCTCTAGGAGATGCACAAAGCATTTTGGCCAATTGAAGGCTTTAAATATCCAGTGGGAAGGAAAACTGCTTACCTGTGTTTAACCTATTGTTTCTCAAACCTGTTTGCTCATGGAGGAGCCATTGTCATGGCTGCCTCCTTCTTTTTCATTTTTTCAGAATACATGTTACCATCTTAGAACGAATCCTCCATAGAACACAGTTTGGGGAACACCGAAATAAAATATTCCTTGTCGTGTATTATCAGTGTGTTGGTAAGCAGCAAAGAACTGGTTGCACTCCTATGTTTTGTAAAACCAGCTGCAACACCTGATCTGCATGCAAGGCGAGTACAAAGCAGATTTGGGGGTCAGAGTAGTCTCTGGAGAAAGAGGACAGGTTATTTGTTTTCCATACTGAAGGGGCCATAAAAACAGTAACACATTTAATGAAGCCTCACCATGGATATATTACTCTCCATAAAACATTTTATTTAGCCTAACCTACAATTACTTAATGGACAGCGAGTTTCACAAACAGCTAGTCCCCAGCCTCAAATGTTTATTAAGCGTCTCTTCTTTTGGACCGGCTTTGCCAGGGAGAGTCATGCAAGATTAAAAAGATAGAATATTAAAAATTCAGCCAGACACACCAAGACTGCCCTGATGATAACAACCATGGTGTAATGTTTCTGAATTCATACGGGTTCCCATGTTCTCAGTAAAAAATACCCTGCCATTTCCCAACACTCTTTCATTAAAAAATTATTTGGATTGTCATGCGTATGTGGCATTTCCTTTTTGCATAAGATGGGCCCTCTGTGAGTTGTATTTTCCTAAGGAATTTTGAAGTGTAAAAGACAGAAGTGAATGAATATTTATTTCCAGGAAAAAAGTGTGAATCCTTACATTTTGTATAACACTTTGCAGTTTACAGAGAACTTCCTCCTCCCTCAACTATCACTTTCATTCTTACAAAAATCCTATAAGAATGGCAGTATTACAGGCACCACAAAAGTGGCCAAGATCTCTTGGAAGGCTGGCCAGAGCAGCCTTACAGAATTCAGCTTTAGTTGACATTCATGTTGACCATTGTCCTAAGCAATAGCCCCTCCTGGGTCTGTTTTCTTGCAACATAAGGAATTCTAGAAGGAAACCATGCAAGACTTTTTCTCATTTGCTCTGATTTTCTTCATGCTTAATTATGCTTAACCAGCTTATCATCTAGACTCAGCCACAAACTTACCACTTCCTAGCCATTGCTTAGTGATAGTCACATCTTGGATCATGAGAGGTGGTGAGATTCTGGAGTACATGTGTGAGTTATGTGGTGTAGAATGTATAAGTTGGTGGAGGATGAAGTAGTCAGAGGTCATATTTAGAGTCCTGTATTCTCTGATGAGGAATGTGGATTTTCTCTAGTTGGGAGCTGGAAGAGTCTGGGATCTTGGATGCCTTGGGCAGGGTAGAAGAGAATCTGATAACACAGATACCAGTGAGGAGGCTGATACATGGATAAAGTACACATGATGAAGGTCTGAGAAATGGATATGGCTGAGGCAATGGAGAATATTCCTAAGGTAGAATTGACTGGTCTGGATGGTAAGGGAGATACAGGAACTAAGGGTATATGTGAGATATCTAGTATGAGTGGACTTTAATGCTATTATCAGAGAAAAGAATGTGGGGGAGAGAACTGGGTTGGTAGGGTAGGGGTGGGGAAGAGTATAAAAGATAGAAGTCATTTTAAGACTTGGTAAGTTTGAAATGAAGTATTTAGAAAGCAGCTTGAAATATCAGTCCAAATTATAGAGAAAGGAGACAAAACCTGAGATTTAGATCTAGAATTCAACAATGGATAAAGCCCTATTCATAGAGCAGAGCATCCAGAAAGAGTGTGGTGCTAGTCAGCCCACACAACTCAGATATGTTAGAAATGTCATATGTTTTTATCATTCATAAGTCAACTTCACTTCATACTGAGCACCTCTTCCTTTAGTCTCGGGGAAATCTTAATTTCATTTATTTGAGTTTCCCTTCCTCTGCCAAGGCATTAGGATGCAGAGTGATTATCTGGTCCTTGGTTATCTCTCCAGGTAGGTTCCTGCCATCCTTCCTAGATCCCTTTTTCTCTGCTATGGCTATGCCTTGTGATGCTGCCTGGAGTTTTGTCTGCCTAGCCTAAACTCCACCTAGGCCTTCCACTTGGAGTTTTGATGTCAACATTATGGGGGCATAGGGAAGCATGGCTGCTCTGGGACCCTTTGGTATCTCTCTTCCTTCATTCTTTTACCCTAGGGATATCTTCCTAGGGCAGAGAGGAAAGGAAGGATGAATCCCCCTCCTTATTGCTTCTCACACACACTCTCTCCCATCTTCTCCCCAAATCACTGAGTTCCATTAAAGGCTTAAACAGGTTTTTTTTGTTTTTGTTTTGTTTTGTTTTGGTGGGGGGGGGGGGGGAGGTGGGGTGGGAAAGCCAGAAGGACTTGCTGGCTATTTCTGTTTTTGGCCCTGATGCATACCTTCTGGAAGTCATGGCATATCAAGACTGCTACCAGTCTGAAATGGATGAAAGCAACAAACAAATACAGAGAGAAAAAACATTAAATCTGAAAATACCATCTAGCCATAGTGTTAAAGTACAAGGAAAAAACAAGCAGGCCTGTGGGTTCCAAAGTGATAAGCCAAGACAGAACAGAAAGATGGCATGCAGGGAATAAGCCAGAAAGCTTCTAGAGGATGCAACAAAACACCACTCTCAGTGTGCCAAGACAAGGTACTACCCCAGCTGTGATGAGAACTAGATATTCCAGAGGAGGGCAAGTAGGTTCAGAGCCCAGGGTTTTAAAGTATGTTTATGGCCCAGCCTGTGGTTGGGAAGAAGCATCAATCAACTTGGGTTCAAATGAAGCTGCCTTCATCTTGTGTGTAATTATGTGATGCCACATACAGTGTTCTCATCCCTTTCTCTGTTTCTCTGATGGTTTCCTTCCCTGGACTACAAGTTCTTTGGGGGCAGGGCAATGCACTTTACATTCTTATATCGCCAGCCCTTAGCAAAATGTCTGTCACATTGTAGATTCCTTATTTAGATTTAATGAATGACTAAGAGCCAAAGTTTTCTAAGAGGGTCAGTATTTTATATGTCCAGCAATAGGGCTGAAACAATCCAGGGTTTCAGATGAATTTCCTTCTAATGTTGTGTTTGACAAAAGCAGGAGATCTGGGTTCTGTGCTGGTAGGTCTAGTAAATTGGTTTCCTTATTTCCAGTGAGAAGGATGGTTAACACTATTGGCAGTTGTTTGTTTAGGTTCAGTGGAGTAAAAGATAGGGGTTAGACATGGCTATTTTTACCCCCTCATTTGTACGCTAATGTAGACATTGAGGTCATAATGTATTTAAGAAAAATGTTCCATTATGGATGCAATTCAGAAACAAGTCAATTCATCACAGATCTATATACTCTATGCACACAGTACTGAGATAAATTGGCATACAAAGAGAAGGGGGACAAATACACAGGTCTTATTTTTGTAAAAATCTTCCATGTAGTAGAGAGGATAAGCAGGTAAAGAAATAGCTATAATTCAAGAAGAAATTTTTAAAAAAGCAAGTGCTGGCAAAATAAAGAAATGGAAAAGATAGTGTTTACATTCAAATAAAATCATAGATTATGTAGCATTTCCCAATGCTTAGGTATCCCAAATAAGAGTTATTTCAATGAATCTTGCAAAGTAGAAAGACAATTTTTGTAGTATACTTACCTTTGCAAAAAAAAAAAATCTTCATAGCACAAACCAATACAATTTAAGGGAAGGGTCTAGATTACACCAATGGCTTATTTCTCAGCAAAGAAGAGAGGTGTAAGGAGGGCAGAGAAGATTATTGAAGAGCCAAGACTCACTGTTTCCGTTTGTGGAGAAGTGTATGATTTTTGCCAAGGAATTACATACAGCAGACTGACTCCTTTTTTAGCTTCTAAATCAAAGTTGGAGAGGTACATGGTTTGGAACCATTTCAGTGGTGTTTGAAGTGGCTCAGGGACCCTTAGGTGAAAGGTGGTGTGTAAATCCAAATAAATATTCTTGTTGTTTCATTATTGTTGTGAAGAGTTATGTTGTCAGGAATACAGGCTGTTGGAATCAGATTGGGAGCAAGGAGGGGCTGTGTAGTCAACTAAAGATTGTATTTCACAGCTGTAAGTGCCCAAAAGAGCTTCTGGTAGAGGATCGTCAACTGTAAATTTACAGCCTGCATAGGCATTCAAGCTTTGTTTTAAAAAAATCCCCTGAAAATGTGTTATTTTAAATGTCTGGCTTCTATTAGACTCTTATTTATATATTTTTAGCATGTGTGGGGGGGGGGTGGGGAAGGGGCTGAAAAAGGAGAGGAGGCTATCAAAAACACTTTGAAGGACCTCTAGATTTTTCTTTATTTTTTACCCCCTAACAAGTTAGCTCCTTTTCACGTTTCTTATTTAACTAGCCATTTGAGTTGAAACACTAGTGAAGTCATATTTATTGAGTTCCAGCATATTTATTGAGCTAGGGCTGGTGCTTTGGGACTAAGGTTGATCTTTGCTTTTCTGGAATCTCTAGCTGGAGGAAAAGGATAAACCTATGAAAAACAATAGGGGGCTTTCCTTAGGAGAGGATATATCATTGAATAATGGGATGTGTGGTTTGGGTATATAGGCTGGAGAGGGCAGGTTAAGGGCTCAAATGAGGTCTCTGAGAGGTCCTGCTGTTAGAGAAATGGAAATAATCCTCCAGGGGAAAATTCCCCTTATCCATTGTAACAGAACCATCAGAGGAAGGGAGGAGGCACAGAAATGCTGCTTTGTCTCCCAGGAGGTGATGGGAGCTTCCTCCTTGGTACCCAAGCCTCAAGAGCATGCCTTGACTTTGACTCCTCAAGGTGACGATGTGTCCAGGGGCCAAGATGAAGGATCTGGCCATGGAGAAAAGCAGACACTAAAGCTGGGAGCTCATTTCACCTGGGTCCCTTGTTCTGCCTAAGCTGTGGAACTCAAACCTGGAGCTGGCAGCTGTGGACTCGCCCACTGGTCACGGCCCCTTTCTTAGACTTAGTGGAGATGTCTGAGGTGTGGCAGCACATGAGTGGTGTCCTGGGAGTTTCTGGGAGGTGTGGGAAGTTGCTTAGCATGATATTCTCTCTGATTGGTGTCTGGGAAGACTGCCCGTGGCAAGAGCACTCTAAGCTGGTCAGGTGAAACTCTGTGCCAGAGTCAGAGGCCTGAGCCGGCACATTTGTACCTCATTCTGGAAGATTTGCTTTTCCAAGTCACCAGCCCACAAGGGCAACAGGGCTACACAAATAGAAAGATACTGAACTTGGTGGTGTTACTCCATCTGCTCACACAGCCCATTGGGTGACTGCAAAATGCCCCAAGGGGATTTTGAGAGTCCTCAGGAAGTACTCACATGTGCCTCCTGAGTAAGATCAGTCAGCAGTCACTCAGTTTACACATTTCAGACTCCTGCCCTGCTCTAATTAGTCTCTGAAGGCATGTCCATGTTGTCTAGCACACCTTGGTCTCCCTCTGGACACTGCTCCAATGTCCTGGAGCGCTCAAGGTGTCCAGCGGGGGAAGGGTCTGTGCCCAGGGATTTCCCCCCTTTCAGGACACATTCTGTTAGAGGGATTTCAAGACAGAGCATTCTTTGGGCTGAGTGCTCCTACATAGTTCTTAGTGAATTAGTTCTTGTGTTTTTTGCTTATTACAATTGGCCCTTGTACAATGTGGGGGTTAAGGGCACTGGTTCCCTCACCTCCCCTTAAGGGCAGTTGAATATATGTGTTTAACTTTTGATTCCCCTAAAACTTAGTTACTAATAGCCTGCTATTGACCAAAAGCTTCACTGATAGCTTTGTCAATTAACACGTTTTTGTATGTTATATATATTATATACTGTGTTCTTACAGCAGAGTAAGTTATAGAGAAGAAAATGTTATTGAGAAAATCATAAGGAAGAGAAAATACATTTATAGTACTGTATTTATTGACAAACATCCACGTATTAGTGGACTTGTGTGGTTCAAACCTGTGTTATTCAAACAGTCAACTGTACTTCCCTTTTCCGTAGCCCTCAGGCAGGGGTTCGGTGGGGATTTGGGGCGAAAACAGTTCTAAAGGGCAGCCTGTGTGCTATGCATGAGGAAGCCTCTCCTTGCCTTCTGAGCTCAGACTAAGGCTCTGCCGTTGGGTCCAGTTGACTCTGTCTGGCTCTGTCTTCGTTGTGATACCCTACTCCGGAGGCTCCTCACCCCCTCATCCACCTAGTTCACAAGTCTGCCCCCATGAGAATAATAGTTGGGAACACACTTATCTTTCTAAGAAAGAGAGAGAACCAAGGCTACCTTTATTTTTGAAAATTATTTAAAAATTAATTCAATTAAACTTATATGTGCATTAAGGCTTAAAATGAAAAATTATAGTCATCTACTCATATCCCATTCAATCCCAAATCCTAATCCCAGATGTGACCACTGTCAAATCTAGCTAAATATTTTTATGTCACACAATTTGTGTGTGTATGTGTGTGTATATATATATATATATATATACAATTTCATTTATTTTACTTTATATATTTATTTTATTTTTTAGAGAAGTATAATTGACACATAACATTATGTTAATTTCAGGTGTACAATATACTGATTTGATATTTGTGTATATTATGAAATGATCACCACAATAAGTCTAGTTACCACCTGTCACCATACTAAGTAACAAAATTTTTTTTCTTGTAATGAGAACTTTTAAGATTTATTCTTTTGGTAACTTTCAAGTATGCACTACAATATTATCGACTATAGTCATCATGCTGTATATTACATCCCCATGACTATTTTATAATTAAAAGTTTGTACCTCTTTTTTTTAAAAAAAATTTTAATGTTTATTTTATTTTTGAGACAGAGAGAGAGAGACAGAGTGTGAGCAGGGGAGGGTCAGAGAGAGAGGGAGACACAGAATCTGAAACAGGCTCCAGGCTCTGAGCTGTCAGCACAGAGCCTGACACAGGGCTCGAACCCACAAACTGTGAGATCATGGCCTGAGCCAAAGTTGGATGCTTAACCGACTGAGCCACTCAGGCACCCCTGTACCTCTTTTTTTAAGAAGTTTGTACCTCTTGACCCCTTTCACCCATTTTGCTTACCTGTTGCTTCCCCTCCCTTCTAGCAACCACTGTTCTGTTCTCTGTATCTATGTGCTTTGTTTTGTTTTGTTTTTCTTATTTGTTCATTTGTTTGTTTTTAGATTCTGCATATAAGTGAAATCATATTGTCTTTCTCTTCTGATTTACTTCACTTAGCATAATTCCTTCAGGGTACACGCATGTTGTTAAAATGGCAAGATTTAATTCTTTATGGCTGAGTAGTATTCTATTTGTGTGTGTGTGTATTATATCTTTATCCATTCATCCATCAATGGACACTTAGGTTGTTGGGCACATTATCTTGGCTGATGTAAATAATACTGCAGTGCTGTTATCCTTGCTAACACTTGCTATTTGTCTTTTTGGTAATAGCCATTCTAACAGGTGTGAGGCTATATCTCATTGTGGTTTTGATTTGCATTTCCCTGATGATTACTGATATTGAGCATCTTTTCTTTTTTTTTTGGCGCTGTATTATTTTTTTTATTATTATTTTTTATTAAGTATAAAGACTTCCAATCACATCACCTAGAGATCATTTTACCCACTGCTCTGTTTAGCCACCAGTCTGTTGTTTCTTTCTTCATCAGTGGTGAGGCAGATATCTTTTCTGTGGAGAAGAGAAATTCATGGTTTATTGCCTTTGCCAATAACAAAAAGCTGGGTGACAAAGCTGTTGCCATTGATGTCTTTCACATGAACTACATCAGGAGAACCAGAGTATCCCTCTCTGTTGGTGATCACACCAATTCTTCCCAGGTTAGCACCTCCAGTCACTATACACAGATTATCGGTATCAAACTTGATGAAATCAGTACTCTTTTTAGTCTCCAAATCAGTCTGAATGGTGTTATTCACCTTGATAAGGGGATCAGGATAATGGATGGAACGAACATCATGATGGATCACCAGATGAGGGATTCCTTTTGTCCCCACAAAGATCTTTCTTGCTTTGCACAACTTACACTAGGCCTCCCCAGGTGTGATCTGATAAACAACAGAGACCCTTGGTATTATAGATCAGATGGAAATTCTTCCCAGTTATGTCAATGCTGATGCCATCCATAAAAACAGCAGGGTAGGTTATATCAGTTCGAACCTGGACATCAATCTTAATAAAATACTGCATACAGATCTTCTTTACTTCATCTCCATTAGGGTACACTTAAGTCTGTTTCTTAGGAAAATGATGGGAGAGAGACATTCTTTCAGCTTATGGGGACCAGTAGTTGTATAAAGGACAAACACATTGGTCGGTTTATCCAGTATCCAATGCTTTGGAGCTGCTACATGCTTCAGATGCTTTTTGGGACTATGAGCCATGGCTGTACTAGGCATGAAAAGAGACTGGTGGGCATCTTTTCATGTATCTGTTGGCCACTGTATATCTTCTTTTGAAAAATATCTATTCATATCCCCTACTCATTTTTTAATGAAAATTGTTATTTTGCCATTGAGTTGTATGAGTTCTTTACATAGTTTGAATATTAATCCCTTATTGGATTTGCAAATATTTTTTCCCATTTGGTATGTTGCCTTTTTATTTTGTTGATGGTTTCCTTTGCTGTGCAGAAGCTTTTTAGTTTGATGTAGTCTCATTTGTTCATTTTTGCTTTTGGAGTCAGATCCAAAAAATCATTGCCAAGACCATTGACCATGTTTTCCTTTAGGAGTTTTTTGGTTTCAGATCTTACTTTAAAGTTTTTAATTCACTTTGAATTAATGTTTGTGTGTAATCTCAGTATTTTAGTTTCATTCTTTTCAATGAAAAGTTTTCAGTTTTTCCAACACCATTTATTAAAAAGACTATCTTTTTCCCCATTGTATATTCTTCCCTCCTTTGTCATAGATTAATTGACCATTCATATTTATTTCTGGGCTCTCTATTCTATTGCATTGATCTATGTGCCCGTTTTCATGCCAGTACCATACTGTTTTGATTTCTATAGCTTTGTAGTATAGTTTGAAATCAGGAAGCATGGAATTATTGAATCACTATGTTGTATATCCAAACTAATTTAACACTGTGTTAACTAACTGGAATTAAAATAAAAACTTAAAATTTCCCCCCCAAAATTCAGGGAGCATGATGCCTCCTGCTGTGTATTTCTTTCTCAAGGTTGCTTTGACTATTCAGGATCTTTTGTGGTTCCATAGAGATTTCAGGATCGTTTGTTCTATTTCTGTGAAAAATGCCGTTGGAATTTTGATAGAGATTGCATTGAATCTGTAGATTGCTTTTGGTAGTACAAATATTTAAACAATATTAATCCTTCTGATCCATGAGGACAGAATATCTTTCCTTTGTATTTTCTTCAGTTTCTTTCATCAATTTCTTATAGTTTTCATTGTAAAGCTCTTTTACCTCTTTGGTTATATTTGTTCCTAGATATTTTGTATTTTCTGATGCAATTATTAGTGTGATTGTTTACTTAATTACTCTTCATGATAGTTCATTGTTAGTGTATAACAATGCAACAGATTTCTGTATATTGATTTTGTATCTTGTAACTTCACTGAGTGTTTTAATTAGTTCTAACAGTTTTTGGGTGGAGTCTTTAGGATTTTCTGTATATAAAATCATGTCAGAGGCAAATAGTGACAGTTTTACTTCTTTCCGATTTGGGTGCCTTTTTTTTTTTTTTCTTGACTGAATTGCTCTGGTTAGGACTTTCAATATTATGTTGAATATAAGCAGCAAAAATGGGCATCCTTGTCCCTGGTCTTAGAAGAACAGTTTTCAATTTTTCACTGTTGAGTATGATGTTGAGTATGAGGGGTGGTTTATCAGAAATGACCTTTATGATCTTAAGGTGCATTTCCTCTATACCTACTTGGTTGAGAATTTTTATCATAATTTAATGTTGGATTTTGTCACGCACTTTTTCTGCATCAATTGAGATGATCCTTTGATTTTCATCATTCATGTTGTTAATGTGATACATATGTCGCACAATTTTGATTTAATAGTTTTGGACATCGTCTCCTAATTTTTTGTCACAGTGACGAGGGCCTATTCTCACACACACATCCACAACTCCTATTCCTCCGCCCTGCCCAAATGGTAGTGTCACAAATTTTGCTTGAATCAGTCATCTGTGCTTAAGTGTATTATGATGGTGGACATGCTGTTCACTGTCAAGCCCGGTAATACACTACAGTTATGCCTCTTATTTTGTACAGTCTTTTTGGAATTAATACTTATCACTACATTTGTTTCATTTCTTTGGGCCTATTGTAATTTTCCTCCAAATGCTCTAATGTCTCTATCACACACACCTATCAATATTTTCCATATGCACAAATAAATCGATTTCATCTTTTCCCCTTAAAACTGTTCTTCCTGTTGTGTTTCATCCTTCTACTCCAATCCAGATGTGTTGCTTTGTTTTTCAATCCCATTTGCAGCTCCTTTGGGATGGATTCCTGTGTTGGTTTTTTGTTTTTGTTTCTCCAATAGCTTCCTTTCTTGGTTTGCTAGAATGTGCACTCCAGCAGCTTCCAAAGAAATAGTATGAAGAAAGTAAAATTCTTCAATTTCTGAAATGTCTGAATATCTGAAATTGTCTTTATTTTATGCTCAGACTTGACTGATAGTTTGAGTGTAGGATTTTATTTTCTCTCAGAATTATGAAGTTGTTGCTGCATTTTCTTCTACCATACATAATTACTATTGAGAAATCTGCTGCCATTCTGATTCATAATTCTTTTTGTGTGAACTGTTTTTCTCTATGGAAGCTTAAAATAATGTTCTTTTTCTTGCTGAGACTTTTAAATTTCACAGCAATGTGCTTTGGTGTTTTTTTTTTAATTGTGATTGACCTTTTTAATCTAAAGATTAAATTGCATTATACATTTAATCCTTAGTCTTGGAGAATTTTTCTTATGAGAAAAGTATGTCTTTCCTCCCCACTGTTCTTTCTAGAACTCCTCTTCAGTAGATACAGGGCTCTCAAATTGATCCTCTGATTTTCTTACCTTTTCTTACCATTTATCTGTCCCTTTATCTATTTGTTCTTTTTTTTTTTTTTTTACTTCCTCACCTTATTTCCCAGGTTTGTCATTCCTGCTGTTATGTTTTTAATTTCTAGGGACTGTTTATATTTTTCTGATTCCCTACCCCCAACCCAAACACACATTTTTATATCTTTTTGTGGCAGTCTGATCTTGTTTCAAGGATTGAAAATCTTTGCTTATTTTTCTGAAAATAGGATTCATCGTTTCTCTGTCTATTGTCAGTGTTTCCTGTATTCCCTCTGCCTGTTTTGATTCCTCTCATATTGGAAGCCTTCCTCAAATGTCTGGTTATCCTAGTCTGTCCATTTATATTTCAAGTGAGAGCTCTAATTAAGGAGCTTAAGGAGATTGGAAGATCTCTGTGTGTTGGGTTGTGTGTGGTGAGGGGAAAGCGTTGTGCAGGGTGCCAGAGGGAAAGTCAGCTTTGACACTAGGAACCTAACACCAGTTTTTCCCTCTACCAGTATCTGATTTTTTTTTTAAATTTGGTTTTGTTGTTCTTTGGGGTTTTTGTTTGTTTGCTTTTGGGTTTATTTGTGTGTTTGTTTGTTTGTTGGCTATTCAGTTTCTCCAGAGAAACATTCTTTCATTTCCTGCCTGGGGGGGTTAAACATAGTTCCTGATTTTTTGAAACAGAGCTGGGAAAAGAAACTAAAGAGTCCCACCCTTCACAATGTGGCATGTCACTTTATTACTTCATTTTTCTTCATGTCTATCTATCCTCAACCCCCAACACATAATGTGATGACCGCTGAAACTTGGGTTCAGTATCTTCAGAAAAGAATTCTCTGGACTCTGTGTGGAGCATAGGTAGTAGTATAGAGGAGGATATAGTGGCTGGTTATATTGGGTGGGAGAATGATACGGGATTCAAACCAGCTTGTGTGTGGATTTGGCACCATGTCTTGTTTTCTGCCCTGACATACATACCCTCCGGTCTCTTCTGATAACTTGGGCCCCATGTCCCAGACTTACTGTTGTCCTGAATATGAGGCGATCTCATTTCTTTTCAGAATTTTCCTCTGTAGCAGCTTAGCTGTCCTTTCCTCCTCCTTGTGAATCAAAACCACACTTCCATCCTTTTACTGGTTTTTAACTATTTATTGAAATCTTTTCTCTGCTGGCATCTCTTCAACCGGTCATTTTTTTTTTTTTTTTTTGTGGGCTAAAGTCTTTTAAATTCCTATCTTGTCATTTGGTGGAATTCTGGACACCGTCCTACGCATGCATCAGTGTGCCATGTTTAATCTGCTGTACTGCCTTTTGAAGACCTCTTCTGACTTGCATTCTGTTAAGAATCCTAGTTCCTGCTCACTTCTGAACTAACTGTGTAAAACCTCCAGTAAAGCACTTAAACTCTCTGGGATTTAGTTTCTTACTTGTAAAGACAGCAGTAAAAAACCTGTAAACAGCAAGGCAAGTATCTGTTTTGTCAATTTTGTGTTACTGTGTGGCTGAAATGAGATTTGATATGTGAGAGTGTTCTGCAAAAGACGAAAGTGGATGAAAATTAAAAAAAAATCATAAGTAAAACTAACAAATGGAGGGAACCTCTTTTTACCAATGGCAAAGAGCTCCTCCCTCTCATTTATCCTGGCTTCCCCTATGTTGATATGGATGGATGGTAACCTTCTTACTTGTTTTGATCCAAATTCCTTTTCTCTAACTTCAGCATAGCTCAGCTTAACATGATTTCTGGTTTTATCCTCTCCATCATCTTTGAATATCTTGAGGAAGGTATAGGAAGTTTCTAGTGTTCTTTGGTCTCAGTTTGGGCTCTCTCTTAAAATTTTTCTATTTAATTGCAAATTTATGTTCCACCACTGTAAATCCATGTCCTCCTACATTGTCTGTCGGGTTATATTACTTGTATAAATCAAGGAAAATAGCAGAGAGAAATGTGTCATGATTTTATAACATAAATTGCAACTTGCTGGAATCCATGGTATTATGAGGCTATACCTTCACAATGGATTATTGTGAGGATGAAATAGATAATATGAGGAAATGCTTTGCAAAATATAAAGGGCTACAACAGAGCATAGCTATTTCTCTGGGCCTCAGTTTGCTCATCTGCAAGATGAGTTGTTCTGCAATGGGAGTTAAACTCACTACAGCACATTTCTCCCACTGATTACAACTTAAAACTCAGGATAGAATTTAAAACTTAGCTCCCTGAGGATTCTGAAAAGCCTACGCATAGTTTAATTAAGTAGTTAACCACATAGTGTGTTTAGAGAGGGACACCAAATGCTTTGCAGCTCTGCTGACCTGACCTATAGGTTTTCTGTCCAGTGACCGAAAACCCAATGTGGCAGTTAACTTCCAGGTGAGTGTTACATATAAAGAAACAAAATGCCAATACTCCTGGGAAGGTTAACCTCCCAGGACTCCTCTATTAGTACTTCATTATAATTTAGTTCAGCAGAAGGGACTTGAATCCTGTGAACAAGTCCAGATATAAGCACTGTATGTCCATTGAAGCAAGCACCAGAATATGATACTGATCCTGTTTATGCTTCTAAGTGGGAAATGCAGTAAGATTTAAACATTCTAGAAGTGATAGTCTTCAATAACAAGTTGGTGATGTAGCTCCATCAAGGAGACCATTTCCTGCTTTAAATAAAAAAACTGTTTTCTTTGGTTTTGTCTGTGAAAAGAGAGAATTTGAAGAATGCTAGCAATTTCATACTTTGGATAAGAATTAAAATATTATTATAATAATGTCTAGTAATATTAGTTTATGTTTTTGTAAATCCAAATGGTTGGATGCCCTTTCTACATTAAAATAATTACAGTATTAATCAATATTTCTGATCTTTGTCTCAGGTCAGAAAATGTTGGGGTGGCTTTTATGACTAATTATACCCATTAGCTAGAGGCTTGTTTCCATGTTTGTGTTTTAAAAAGTAAGTAAGAGATAATCCAACATTCAAAAATCAAAGTAATCCACCACATCAACAATCTAAAGAAGGAAAATGATGCGATCATATCAGTTGATATAGAAACATCCATCATGACAAACTCTCAGTAAATTAAGAATTGAAGGTAACTTCCTCAACTTGATAAAGAACATCTGTAAGATATCTCTAGCATGAAGCAATGTGGGTGGGTGGCAGCAATGTGGGTCACCAGGGGAATAGTGCCTTGGCATTGTGATGGCAGGGGTGGGGAGAGGGAAAGAACTGAACATTGTTTGGGGGAAGACACTGAAAATGGAGAGCAGAGTATTGAGATGGTGATGATGAGTGTTTGGTCAGTCATACCATATTCATGATTTTGCCAGGAGCCACCCTTGCATAGGAAGATTGTGGTATTGCTGTTGCCTTCTACTCCGTAGACATAGCTGTACCTAGACATGAAGAAATCATGCCAATAAACACAAGAAGTGGAGGGCCATGAAGTCTCCTAGGTCTGTTTAATTTTCCATTTTCAGGATCGATTTGGCCCAAGAATTCTGCCTGTGTTGTCAGAATTCATAAACACCAACTTAAAGATAGTAGGATTACCTATTCAGTGTGTGATGCCGAGACCAGCAGATACTGGCCTAAAGTGTTCAGTTACAATATGTCTTCCTACAATAAGGACTTCCACAGTTAAGTTCTTCCCCTTTTATGGTTTCTGATACAGAAGCTATTGGATGTTTTCCCAGTGTTTTGCTGATTTGGCCCACCCTTCTAAAATCTCATCCTCATTGGGCTTGAGGGATGTTTCCAACTCAGTCAGAAGCTCCACTCACTTGACAACACCCTTGGAGATGAGAATAACACTTTAAACCTTATTTTCCTTCTTTGGTGTGGTTCCCATACTGGATTCAAAGTACTGCTGTGTGATGACTTACAGCAAAAGATGCTTCATAAAAATCAATTATAATATGTTTTACAGCAGGTTAGACTCTTTTAATGTATCTTGTTTGTAGCATTGCATCAAGGACATTAGTAGAATTTTAGATCTGCCAAAATATAAGCATAAGAACCATTGGTGGGGCAAAATTTCCTTGTCTTGAAATCAATTATGTTACAAGAGGAAAGAATAGAACACTTTTTCATGCTAGCTCCAAATCCAAGAAAAAGGAGTCCCAACTCTACATATTCTTTGCGATCTCTCAACATGACTAGGTTTTGGTTTTATTTATACTCCAGAAGTCACTATGAAGATTTTGTCTTTAATATCCCTAGGATGAGGGTCAGCTGCAATAAGTTGGAGCTAGGCTTCCAACTTATGTTTCCAGGATGAAGAGCAAATTTACTTTCTTCTTTGCTATTATTTTATGTAAGGCAACCTTTAAAAATATATGTTAGTCTTCCTTTGGCTGCTGAAAAGACAAGTACATAAATCAGAAACTGAACTTGCTACCAAAAAGCATATTTGAACAAGAAAGAATATGGAAACCACTGATTTAAATCTGATACTCTCTCACAAACACACCAGATGTTTTATATACCAAATTATCCCTTGGTGCTGAAATCTAGATCTTCTGACATCCAAATATTGCTATCGCAAGTGTTGAAATAGTCTTAAGTTTAACATGTGTAAGGAAACCAAACCTTTCTCCAGATAAAACTATGCAATTTCAAACCATCCAAAGAACTGTGATTTATTTCAAGGATTGAAAATGTGTGGTATGGCATAAAAAACACATGACATAAGATGTTTAGCTTATACTTAATATGTTTATTTTCAGAGGTTCACCACTATTAATCCATGACAGGTGTAGGGTCTATGATTTGAAACAATTATCTCTCAAGCCATTCATATCACTACTTAAGAGATGGCTTCATTCTTCCTAGTTACCATATGTCCTAACCATGCAAATGAGAAGGAGAAGAACATCTGGTCGACCATTGTTGTCTCGCCTGTCATGCAAGACATGTGGTATTGCATGTGCCCCTTATCGGGTTCCTTTGGGACATCAGCACAGTGGATGATTTCATATTTTATACAGCTGGTGCATTTAGGACATACCATCAATCTTAGTTCGGTAGCATCCTTACACCTTTGGGTTTTTCTTGGGCTTTTGGTGACGAATTCCATTTTTGGATTATGCAAACATCTCTTTTGGAGCTTCAAGTGAGAGTAGCATATTTATGTAACAGCATCTCTGTATAATTTGACAGTTTATGGGTAGAAATGTGGCCTCGGAAGAGACAGTTCTCTGGAAATCCTGCTTTAGGATATCTATGTTTTGGTGTTAATACTGACTTTATTTTGGCTGCCTTGGGAAAAATTCACTAAGCTCTGTATATCTTTATTTAATACCCTGTAAAATACAAAGTAGCCATCAAATGATCATTCTGCCATTGTATTAATCACTGGATGGAAGCTATCATACCCATGCATGCCATTATATACAAAACACATCACCTTTTTTCTAGGGTGCATGTTTGAATGATAATTATTTTAAAAAGCGTGATTTGAGAATCACAGAATTAGTTTGGTAACATATTTATACTATGCTGCCTCTAGTTTGGTCAATTTGGTCACATCCCAGGGCTCTGACAGCAAACCTAAGCATCGTGAGGTTATAGTTTCTTGGGATCACTGACCCATTCTTTGCCACTGCTAAATGCATCCTCTGAAGGAGTATTTATTCAGGTGAGGAAGCCTTAGTTTCAATCTAATAAAAGCACACAGGTTAACATGACACAGTCAATACTCCTGCACTTACATATTTTTTTATTTTTCTGAACTGAGGACAGTTTTATTGCTCATTTTTTTCTAAGCCTGCGTGTTTCCTGAACTATGCTCAAGTAGAATTGTTTTTACAATATGAGGAATAACTAAATTGGGAACTTTAGTTTCAGATGCAGTACAGATACAAATATGGATTTGTATGGATATATATGGAAAGCAAAAGATTCAGTTAAAAACTAGCAATAATCTAGATCTTCAGAGCATGATGAAATAATAGCCAAAAAAATACAGCATGCATTTTCTTTGTTATCTTTTTCCCATTAATATTCACATGATGAAAAAAAGGGGGGTTTTCTTTTTTTTTCTCCTGCATAATCAAGTCTTTAAGAAGCTGTGAGAGCTGGCCTGTATTTTTTTTTTTTTTAGCCTCTGAATGCCAGCCGGCACACTGGGGGCAGTTAAATAATAAATAATAACAAATACTGGGTTTATTGACTCCTGAACCCTGGAATCAATCAATTAATCATGATATTATGGCAAGTTCAAAGGGATAAAAATTCTAAATCTGACTGCAAGATGCAAATGGCTAAATCCCCCAGTAGAAATAATTGCAAACTATTTTGATCAAATATAAAATGATGACCAATTTTGCCCTTTAGGGCCCAGTAACTTAAGTTTATTTAAATGCTATATAGTACATCCTATCAGGATCTAATGATTTCCTAAACATCACTTGTTAAGATAAAGCATCACAATCTAATCACTCTAAAGACTAAAACCACAGATTCAGAGTAGTGAGCCCCACCTAATCTTAAAGGACCATTTCCCTGAAAAATGTCCCCTTGCCACAGATGATTTGGATATTTCAGTACGTCTTAACCAGGCCAATTTCTTCTGTTTGCATTGAAATTAACTTTCTTTTTTCTAACTTTAGGTACTAAAGTAAGAGATTTTATGTGAACTTTTTACCAGTCTACAAGAAATAATGTAGATGGTACTAAGAAAAAAGTGAATCACCCGAGGGAGAAAGAAGCCTTAGGTCAGAACTTGCAATATATGGTAATAACACTCAGCCATAATAATGTGCACAAAGGTCTCCCCATGGCCACAGGACCTTGGAATAATAACTGGTAGAAGTTTATGCTGGCTGTTATGGATTTGCTTTCTGTTTTCACTCACCCGTTGAGTAGTGTACCAGATGTGTAGTTAATACTCAGGGGAGATTTCCCCAAGTACAGAGAACCCTCCTGAGTTTTGCCAGGGGGTGTGGTCTTTCCAATAGGCCGCTCAGAACATGGTAGGAACCATACCAATAGTTTCTTTTGGATGATTGAGATGCTACCTTCAGGAAATGTATTGTCCTTATGATTCTAGTGTTGCCTGGTAGTAAATAAGGACATCTGGAAAGTCTGTTGTCAAGGCTTCAGATAGTATTCAGGTTTGAGATCTGGACCTTGTTTTCTAGGATTGTATCTTTTTAAGAGTCAGATTGAATTCATTCAATCATTCAGCAAACATTTGTTGAACATCTAATGTGTGCTAGATGTTGCAGATTCAAATAAGAATAGGATTTGATCACCATACTAATGAATTCATTGAATCATCTCTTAGAGTTGAGTGGTAATTTCACATGCATTATCTCCTTTAATCAAATGACCATTCTCAGAGGGATGTATCATATTTTAAGATATGGTAGTGTAGCTCAGTGAGTTGATAGAGTTTGCTTAAATTTCCTTAGTATTAAAATGTGGATTTAACAGAATTCTCTGGCTTCTTGGTCTTGTGCTATTTCTTCTACATCATAGCATATATTCCCCCTCTGAGTCTTGGTTTCATCTTCCATTACTTAAGGCAGAGAAACTGTTTTATCAAATCTTCCTTTTCACTATACACATTCTATGTTTTATGCACAACCAGAATTTGGATACAAGGAATTAGACAAGACTTCAATTTTAGTGACTCATCAACCTCTTTCAAACGCCTTGGGACTTTTGTAAACCAGTTGGCACAATACCTTCCTAGTCCTGGACAAATCCAAATCCTCAAGTCTGATGGTGATTTTAGCCCTAAGAGCCTCTTGGTGTTAGTCTTCTATGACCTACAGAAGAGTAATTAGAGGTGGGTCTGGTTCTGAGCATCCTTCTTCCCCTCCTTTTGTAGTCTGCCCCTTCCCCACAATGATTGGATGGTTAGTCAATAGTGTTTGCTAGGGGTAGGGATCTCCTACCCCTTCTGTTTCTAAGCCATTAATATCCCAGCTCTCTTCCTTGTGTGTCTCTCATAAACTATCTCAAAATGCTAGGAGAATAGGATCTCCTGGGATGACACCATCTAATCTCTTGTTATGTGTTGAACTGTATCCTTTCAAAACTTTACATGTTAAAGTCCTAACCCCCAATACCTCAGAATGTGACCTTCTTTGGAAAAGGGTCAGTGCAATTGTAATTGGTTAAGTTAGGATGAGGTTATACTGGAGTAGGATGTGTCCCTAATTTAATATTATGGTGTCCTTATAAAAGGGGGAAATTTGGACACATATATAGCCCCAGGGAGTGAAAATGAAGGCAGAGATCAAGGTTAGGCATCAGAAGCCAATGAATGCCAGAGATTACCAGCAAACATAAGAAGCTAGGAGAGAGGCATGGAACATACCTTCCTTTATAGACTCTGAATGAACTAGTCTTACTGACACTTTGGTTTCTGATGCCTGGATTCCAGAACTATGAGACATTAAATTTCTGTTGTTGAAGATACCCAGTTTCTGGTACTTTGTTATGGCAGCCCCAGCAAAGTAACATACCCCTTATATAATAGAACTGGCTTGCAGATAAAGGTTTTCTCCTTGGCCCAGGATGATATCTCCCTTAATTTTCACTATTAATAGAAGAATACCCACTCATACCATTCTACATGGGGCTATCAGTCTTCCTCAAAAGACCAAATAATTCCACCAGTTGTTCAAAGCCTGTGCACATGACCTGCGGTGCTAGTCATCACTTCTTCTCATTTGTTTTCCTAAGGGCCTACACACAGTGTGCACTGAAAACTTTGTTCTACTGTTTGACTCCACAGGCCTTTGGCTACTTGAATATCTAATGGTAATTCTGCAATTCTGAGTGTGCTTCTCATTATAAGAGAAAAAAACAAGGCCATGCTTTCATTTGCAAAATCTCTTACTATTTGAGATGCTACTTGCCTCCCCCCTAAAAAATACCAATGAGTGTTTTCCATTTCCCTCCCAAACTGGACTTAAGGCTCTCTCCCTCCATACATAATTAAAATGTCCTTTCATCCTTTCATACATCAAACATTTATCAAAGACCAACCACATGTTGTGGTTGAAGAAATAAAGTTGACTTGACTTTGCAGACCTCAAAGTCTAGTAGGATAAATGCTCAGTCTGGTGTGAGAGTCAGACATGGAAAGAATTGTTCTGTAACAAGCCCATGGTGGAGTGATTACCAGATGAAACCAGAGGCAAAACTGGTTGGATGTCCTTGGGAGAAAAGTTTTGGCAGTCTTCACAGAGGGAGTAACTTTCGAAGAATGAGAAAGATGATGGCAATTGGGGGAAAGGCAGAATAGGGGCACAGGTTGGGGAAGGGATCCCGGGTAGAGGTGACAAAAGCAGAAGTCTCCAGAACTTGGAAAAACCTGGCTCTATTTTTTTTTTAAATTTTTTAACGTTTATTCATTTTTTGATGGAGAGAGAGACAGAGCATGAGTGGGGGAGGGGCGGAGAGAGAGGGAGACACAGAATCTGCAGCAGGCTCCAGGCTCTGAACTGACAGCACAGAGCCCAATGTGGGGCTTGAACTCATGGGCCATGAGATCATGACCTGAGCTGAAGTCAGACGGTTAACCAACTGAGCCACCCAGGCGCCCCAAACCTGGCTCTATTTGACTAGAGTGTATATAAGATACACATGCATATATAGGTTTGGCAGGAGATGGGGCTCAAAAGTGAAGTTGCGGCTCAAAAGTGGATGGTTTTCCACACTTTGAGTGGGAGAAGTATGGTTAGATTTTTTTTTAATGATCACTCTGGTGGCAGAGTGACACATGATCTAGGGCACAGACTGGAAGCAGGAGGCCAGTGGTGAGGCTGTATTTTTTGAATAAAAAAAATTATAACATGTTTCAACAAATATTAATGTAGTTGTGAACCCAGCAGGACAGGATATTTAACCTCAGAGTTATTTAGAAAGATTTTCTGTGGCTGTATCTAGGGGTTACATAGGAAAGAGAGATTGAAATTGTAAACCAGGGCAGTGCCAGTTGGAATGGAGAGAAAGGGATACATTTATGAGTTAAAAAGGACTGAATAAATGACATATTTAATATGGAAGTGAAGAAGAAACAGGACTCAAAAGTGGCAGCATCCAGATATTTGATTTGTCCATAAAGATAATGGCAGATGGAGATACTAAGAAGAAATGGTGATGACTTTCCTGAGAATGCTAATGGATTCAGTTTTAGAAATACTGGGTTTGACATACTCATAGAAGATATCTAGGGAGAGAGAACTATAGGCATTTGAAAATATTGGACAGGAGCTCAGAATGGATAGTTAAGAAATTATTATAATAATAACAACAAAATAATATCAACATTTTATTGAACTCTCATGATATGCCAGACACCTGCTCAGCCCCTGTGTGTATTATTTCATTTAGTTCCTTGAACAATGCTATGAAGTATTATCTTCTTTTTATAGATGACAAACTTAAGATCACGAAGCTAGTAGATAACAGAATTGGGATTTCTAACCTGAGTCTATGTGATCTCAAAGCCAGTGTTCTCAACCCTTCCCTTCTACTACCATCACTGCATGCATGTCCGTGAAGCTGTCAGCTAGGTAAGGTCATTCATTGCCTGTCCTTGGAAGGGAATCCATAAATGTCTGCTAAATAACTGAATGAGGCTTTGGATGCCACCTGGCTAGGTAGCAGGAAGAAAAGGGCTGCAGAGCTGATTGAAAGACACCAACAAACAATAGGCACCACTGGTGAAGACACTTTGTCAGCTGCTACTCCATGGAGTAGAAGACATAATAGCCTTCTCCGTTGGAGGAATAAGTTTCCCTGGTCCTTCTATCTCATAGAAGCCCCCCCGAAGATGGTTCTTCCACCTAACTAGGATGAACATCCCTTTGAGCATCATGTCCTCCAAGATGCCCTGTATGATTCTCATGAAGTCCTGTATACTGCTTTACCCCTCTTCACCCCCAGTTGCCCAGGAGATCTGCTGAGATTCTGCTATGACATTTCTGCATAGAAGACAAAGATTCAAGGCCACTAAAATCCAAAGGAAACTGAAAGCAAGAATGAAAATCTTAAAGTAGCACTTATCATGGCATTAATCAAAATTTACCTACCAAGAAGACTGGAAGAATTTGAAGTTTCAATCTGATACTGAGACTTACAGGGGCCCTCAGTCCTCTGAACAAGTTCCTGTGGTTCTGCCAGGAGAAAACCTTACTTTTTAAAGTCATTTGTCTCAAATTGAATAATGTCAAGCCTGAGGATATTCACATAAGTGAATATGAGACTACCTCTCTGATTTTTGTGTTTTGATGAGTCTGATGTTAAGAATGTGCCTTGACTCTTATGTGGATCCTGAGAAACTTAACAGAAACCCATGGGGGAGGGGAAGAAAAAAAAAAGAGGTTAGAGTGGGAGAGAGCCAAAGCATAAGAGACTCTTAAAAACCGAGAACAAACTGAGGGTTGATGGGGGGTGGGAGGAAGGGGAGGGTAGGTGATGGGCATTGAAGAGGGTATCTTTTGGGGTGAGCACTGGGTGTTGTATGGAAACCAATTTGACAATAAATTTCATATATTAAAAACAAGAATGTGTCTTGAATATAAATTGACTTGTATTGATTAAGATTGATTTTTACAATTGACTCACTTTCAGGGAAGAGGGATTGATAGGAGGCCTCGTGAAAATTCAGATTCATATAATTAAAGTTTGCTTAGAAATGAAATCTGAAGTTGGGGCGCCTGGGTGGCTCAGTCGGTTGGGTGTCTGACTTCGGCTCAGGTCATGATCTCGTGTTGTGAGTTCAAGCCCTGCATTGGCCTCTGTGCTGACAGCTCAGAGCCTGGAGCCTGCTTCAGATTCTGTCTCCTCTCTCTCTGCTCCTCCCCCACTCACTCTCTGTCTCTCTCTGTCTCTCAAAAATGAATAAACATTAAAAAAACAACAGCACACACACACAAAAGAAATGAAAGCTAAAGTTCTGAAACTTTGTGACCTACAGCTTTGATGTAGGTGCAATTATCACTTTCTTTTCTGGACCTTACATTTCAACAGCCTGATCTTTTATAAGAAATGTATTCACTGAAGCAGTAGAAACTATAGCACTGACAGGTCACTTTGATTGAATATGTGTTTTTATTTTAATTTAATAAGTAAATCAGGAGCCCCGGGTAGCTCAGTCAGTTAAGCGTCTGACTCTTGATTTTGGCTCACAGTTCATGGGACGTGGGATCCAGCCCTGTGTTAGGCTCTGTGGCACAGAGCCTGCTTGGGATTCTCTCTCTTCCTCTCTTTCTGCCCCTCCCCCCCAAATGAATAAATAAATAAACTTAAAAAATAAATAAATTAAGGTCGGATTTCTTGCTGTTAGCAATGTTTACCTCCCTACAATAATGGCTGTAATATGTTATGTGTGAGATCTTGAACTTCTTTTAGAAAAAGGGTATTCTTTTTTCTCTCACTTTTAAAAGGTAAAGTTTATTAGATCATGATGTCTGAATTTATCACTTTGTCAAAAGAAAAATGTGGAAGCTTCACGAATTTGCATGTCACCCTTGCACAGGGGCCGTGCTGATCTTCTCTGCATCACTCCAGTTTTAGTATATGTGCTGCTGAAGCGAGCACAAGGATATTCCCTTTGGAAAGCCTCATTAAAAATATATTTTCTTTTCCTGATTTTCGTACTCATTTCATGACTAAAATAGAACTTTAGGGGCGCCTGGGTGGCTCAGTCGGTTAAGCGGCCGACTTCGGCTCAGGTCATAATCTCACGGTTTGTGAGTTCGAGCCCCGTGTCGGGCTATGTGCTGACAGCTCAGAGCCTGGAGCCTGTTTCGGATTCTGTGTCTCCCTCTCTCTGACCCTCCCCTGTTCATGCTCTGTTTCTCCCTGTCTCAAAAATAAATAAAATGTTAAAAAAAAATTTAAAAAAAAGAACTTTATAACTCAATAATTGCAAACAACTTTTAACTGTAATTATGAATATTATCTCTTAGTTCCACAGATGATTAATCCTACCTTAAATCATATTTACCTGGAATTTTAAAAATTAGTGTTTTATAGGCCTTATGATCCTAAAAGCATCAGTGCACATGTACAGATTACATATATGGCCATAAAGTATACAGTATAGCAGAATTTCACTGAATAAATAGTTATTTGAGCCTGTAAGGTTCAGGTATTTATGACTCTTAATCTCTTAGGAACAGTTATTTATATGGTCATTAGAATAATTCACTTACTTTTGGTGAAAATAACTGGACACTCTGAGATAATTTGTGATCTAGGATATTGGTTCTCAAATTTCAGTGTGTGTATCAGTCAGGGTCCAGGTTGGAGATGGAAACAACACAGTAATTAAAACAGAAAAAGCTTAATTAAAGAATTATTAACTAGCAATGGGGCATAACTACTAAGGAGTAAAAAGAACTCTAAAGAAAACAAGAATGGCAAATACAGGGAGTAGTCACTAACTCTAGGGTTTAGGTAAGGCACATACACGGGGAATGAACACATTTGCAAGAGGGTTCTCTCTCCCCCATTAAGAGTCAGACCTCTTTGGAGAGGATGTAACTGGTTTACACCCAGAGGTTTACTGCGTGGCTGAGAAGATCACTGAGGTGCCACAGGCTGAATGAGTGGAGCCAGTGTTTCATTTGAGAGCATCTGCAAAGACCTTGAAGTGGCTTAAGAACTAACAGCCATTTAAATATTAGAATGCTTACAGTGCTTCACTAACTCCTAGGCTTTTTTTGAAGCTTCTATAGATACTGAAATAAGAAAAAATGTCATACATTTGTGCAAAACATTATGCAGATTGTTTCCTGTATGTTTTCTCATTCAAAACCCACAGGTCCATACACTTTGATATGCCCTCCCCTACCATTTCCTAAGGATTAAGGCCAAATTCCTCAGAATGACTCATGCTTTCAATGCATGAATCTAACATATTTCTCTAGACTCATTTCTCATCACTTCCTACGCTCCATTCCTAAAAGTTATAATGGATGCTTTTTAAATCTCCATTTAACCCCCTTATTGGATTTATAATATTCCCCAGTGTTTCTATGAAACACATGAAACTGATGTTTATAGCCTACAAAACACACCTGGCTTGCAGGACAGTCTCTAGTATGCCCTAAACTTCTGCTTCTGCCAGTTGGAGTTGTGTACTCATAAAGCATCAGATGATTGTATATGTGTGCTCCCAGATCTGTTTGTTTCAGTTAAATTTATTATTATAATCATATAATTAAAGTGAATATAAAGCATTATAATATTAGTGCAAAAAGAGAAGTGCATATTAAGAAATAATATTGAGAATTTCTGCTTCCAGCAAGCTGGCAGATGAAACAGAAAATTCTCTAATAGCTTCTATACATCTGGATAAAATACAATAAAAATCCTTAGAAATGTTAACTGTGTTTATGAGAAAATGGAAACCTACAGTTCCCCCTAAAGAAGAAACTGTAAATCAAAGAAGTATGAGTCTGAGCTGATACTTAGTCTTCCCTGGAGGTTGGAGCAGGAGGGTTTTAATGTCTGCAATAGAAAATGAGGCTAGTGTTGTATAGGCAGAGTTTGAAATAAAACCCTTGGATGAAGCCTGGATTTTGAAAGCCTGTACCCTCTGTGTAAAAGTGGACTGTTGGGTTCTGTACTGATGGTGCAGAGCCTGCTTAGGATTCTCTCTTTCTCTGCTCCTCCCCTGCTTGCAAGCCTGTGTGCATGTGCTCTCTCAAAATAAATAAATACACTTAAAAAAATAAAATAAGTGCATTTTTTCAGGAACTCCCTATTGTTAAACTATTAACAATACTTTAGGTCAAAAACAATACTAGAGGTTAAAAAACCTTAGTTGGACAATAGGTAGGTCTCCAGTATTCTATGAGTCTTCTTTAGCATATGAAAATCCCTTTGGAAACTTCCTCTTGTCTCCATCTCCCCCAACTCCCAAGTATATAATCAGTCTCTCCTCACAGTCTCAGGGCAGCTCTTCAGGCCCATGGATCCTGTCCCTATGCTTTAATAAAATCACCTTTATACACTAGAAAAAGAAAAAAAGAAAAGAAAATAATTAAAAATGTAAAAGTAAGCATTAAAATCATAGAAAGTAAGATACAATGAAGAGACCAGACATATTTGCAAATAAATCAAATAGAACTCCTAGTAATAACTACTGTAGTCATTGAAATAAAAACCCCAATGTGTGAGTTGTAAAGGGAATGCTTAGCACAGCGCAGTCTATTTCAAATATGTGCCAGTACAGGTGTGTTAGCTAGCAAGCCCCCAAGTAGCAACTTCTGCCTTCTTCTGCCCCTTTCCTGTTCCTCATATGCTATGACAACAGGGGTATACAGATAATTTCAAATAGAATATGTTACTAAGGTTTTAAAGCTTAGTCCGTTAGCCCTTGGTAACCAGACATCAAAAGATGTATTTTAGTTGAGTCCAGCAGTATTGAAAAACCTATAGAGATACATGCTCAAATCGGTTGTACCATGACTGGGATCGCTGTGTTGCTAAGACTTTAATTGATAAATATAGTGATAGTGGGGAGTTTGACCTGCTGTGTCCAACCTAGCTTCACAATTTAGGGAAAAGATTGAAGCTCTGGGTGCTACATCTCATCTATTTGGAATACTGTTCTTTGGACAAGTTTTTGAGAAAGTACCTCAGCTGTTTTATGTTGGCATTTGAGAGGTTTTTGTACAATGCACTGTTTAAGCAATTGGTTTTTTCCTCAGAGGGTGTACAGGATTCCTTTCAAAAAGTTTACCATAAGTTTATAGCATTGGATAAAGCACCAAGTCTTTACTTGTCATTCTCAAATACAATGGCTGAGAAGTTGAATGTAAATAACAGAGTTAGCTACAGTAGCTAGATAAGAAACTTCAAATGAAAAATATAAAAGAGAAATTTTTAAATTTTGAGGATAAAATGAGAAACTCCAGCATAGTTCTAATAAGAGTTCCAGAAAGAAAGGAGGGAGAATAGTGAAGAGGCAATACATAAGGATATAATGGCTGAGAATTTTAAAAATTGATGTAAGAACATGAATAATGAGTCAGAAGCACAGTGAGTACAAGACAGAATAAAAATACAAATAAATTCACAACCATATAATTGTAATGAAACTATAGCAACGAGAAAATGGAGATTTTATAAGCAACCAGAGAAAAAAGTCAGCTTACAAAAGGAATGACCATTAAAGAGACAGCTGAATTTTTTAAATAAATTTAAAAAATTTTTAAAAATATTTATTTATCTTTGAGAGAGAGAGAAAGAGAGAGAGAGAGAGTGGGGGAAGAGCAGAGAGAGAGGGAGACAGAATCTGAAGCAGGCTCCAGGCTCTGAGCTGTCAACACAGAGCTGGATGTGGGGCTTGAACTCATGAACCATGAGATCATGACCTAAGCTGAAGTTGGATGCTTAACCATCTGAGCCACCCAGCTGCCCCCGGATGGCTGAATTTTTAATATGAACAACTGAAGTCTGAGGCCTGTAGAGTGATTACATAAAAAATACTGAAAGTATATAACTGTTGTCTAGAATTACCAGATATTTTCAGAACATGATGAAGTGAACCTAGCAATCATAGAGCCTCACTACAAGAACTTATAAAGGTTAAATTTTAGTAGGAAGGAAATTTAACCCAAAGGAAAGAGTGGGAAATAAAAAGCAATGAGGATCCAAGAAATTGGTAAAATATTAATAAAGCCAAAGAAGTATTAATGATATAAAACTATAATAATGATGTTGAAAATAAATGGAGGGAGGGAGAGTTAAAAATCAAGGTGGAATTTAAAAACTAGGCAAAAATAACATGTAAGATTAAAGAAGATATCAGAGTTAAAATAGTCTAAGCTCCTTTATTTGGGAGTGCTGAAAGTATGTTGATTAATTCTATAATTTGGTAAGCCCAATATACATTAAAATATGAATAATCATTAAAAATAGCAATAGATGATATAGCTTCCAAAGTAATATAAAGAATAAAACAACCAATGCAACAGAAATTAGGAAAGTAAAAAAAAAAAAAAAAAGGAAGTACACCAAAAGCTTGCTTAATAGAAATTTCAAAATAATAGAATAGAAATAAACGGAAATATTTCAATATTACAACAAATGTAAATGAACTAATTTAGTAGCTAAAAGCAGAGAATCTTTGATGAGATCTTTAAAAATGTAGCTCTGTCATATTTAAGAGACTCACCTAAAACTTGACACATAAGGGCTAAAATTAAAAGCTAGAAAATGTATTTTAGGTCAGACTAAGTACAAGAATATTAATACAAGTGTGTTAGTAACAAGTACTCTTTAAGAATTAAGAACATTATTCTTTAGTTATTAAGAATTAAGAGCATTGTTACATGAAAAGAAAGAATATCTCACTAGGAAAATAGGTCAATTTGTATGTACCCAACATCATTAAGAAGAGGGTAAGATCCCCAACTCATTTTTTGAGAGGCTAGTATAGTTTTGATAGTAAAATTGAAGAAAGAAAATATGTGAATAGGAATTTATAGGTTATGCTCACTTATGAACAAGATGAGTATAAAATATTTAAAAAATAATCAAATATAGGAATATTCAATATATAAAAATTTTACTACAATATTAAGGGAGAACAACCATTTAATATCTCAAAATTTGCAAAAAAAATTTGGGGAAACTATCAACACTCATTTATAATAAAATCTCTTAGCAAACTAGAATAGAACAAAATTTCTTTAATCAAATAAAATGAACAAAATATGTATGGATACCATACTTAGAAGTATATTAGGTAAGAAAAAGATAAATATATCCTCTATTCTTGTTCATATTCAGCATTCTATTAGAAGTCCTAGACAGCATAATACAAGGAAAAAGAAGATTGGCATTTGAAATTGTTTGTAGTGTCTATATAGAAAATGAAAGCCTTGACAAATGATTACAATTAATCAATAGGGAAAATAATACTGCTTGATTTATCAAAAATATCAAAATATTAAAGTGATCTCTTTGCCCCAGCAGGAAATAATTCGAAAATATAATAAAAAAATATTATTTGTAATTGTAAGAAAGACTCTAAGGTACACCATACCTTATTTTCCCATATAAACATACCTATGGTAAAGTTTAATTTATAAATTAGGCACATTAAGAGATTAACAACAACAATGATAAAACAGAAAAATTTCAACAATACACTGTAATAAAAGTTATGTGAATATGCTCTCTCTCTCTCTCAATATCTTATACTGAACTTACCTTTCTTTTTCTTGTGATGATATGAAATGATAAAACACCTATGTAATGAGATGAAGTGATGTGAATGATGTAGGCATGGCATAGCATTAGGCTACTATTGACCTTCTGTCAGTGTGTCAGAAGGAAGATCATCTGCATCAGCATGGCAATTGACCATGGATAACTGAAACCATTGAAAGTGAAGCTGTGGATAAAGGGGCGGGGGGTTGTGGGGATTACTATAGCATGTAATTCACAGAGGGCGAAACCTTACTGGCCAATAAACATGTAAGAAATGACCAATCTCTAAATATCTGAGAAACTTAAAACGACAATGATATACCATTATGTTATTAGTAAGATTAGTAAAATTAAGAAGTCTGATAACTCCCAAGTGTTAGTGAGGTTATGGGAACATTGCTGGCGGGACCATAAATCAGACAGCTACTTTGAAGAACTATTTGGTAATATTAAGTAAAACTGAAAATACACAGACTCTATGGCCCACTTCTAGGAATTCACTAGGGTTACCGCATGGCAGAAAACATGGAGTTGTGCGCTGTGCAATCTTATATATCATAGAGCAAGTCACAAATGTACACAAAGAGACAATTCTAAAAAGTTGGAGGAAGTCGGGACTCATTAGAAATTGCCCTGTTCTCACACAGTTTCAAGAATCTGAAACTGGAAATTTTATTATTTTATTTTATTTTATTTTATTTTATTTTATTTTATTTTACTTGCTATTATTATTATTTTAATGTTAATTTATTTTTGAGAAAGAGAGAGACAGAGTGTGAGCATGGGAGGGGCAGAGAGAGGGAGACACAGATCTGAAGCAGGCTCCAGGCTCTGAGCTGTCAGCACAGAGCCCGATGCAGGGCTCGAACTCACGAACCCAGGAGATCATGACCTGAGCCAAAGTTGGATGCTCAACTGACTGAGCCACCCAGGCACCCCTGAAACTGGACATTTTAGACATATTTTGATATTTATGTAAGAAATACAATGTATGAATTATCAAAAGACATGTACTGAAAAAAATTTGCTCTATATCAAAAGACTGAGGAATAAATATACCTTGATATGTTTATATAAGTATGTAAAGTTCTGAGCAAAACAAAATGCAATTCTTTTTTGTTTTATAAAATGTTTGCATTCTTAGAATATAAAAAAATATTTCTGGATAAATGAATGGTGCCCAAAACAAAAGAAAACAAAACATATCCTTTGTGGTTTGTATGTAAAACTGAGTTAGCATAAGGCTCAGAAAATTTTAAACAGGTTTGTTAGTCTTAAATGCCTGTCATGACATTAGATATTTGAAAGTCATGTGAGAAGTGGGACAATTCTTGGTGTAGAGAACTGACCCTGGGTGAGGATGGTTAGCTTTCCTGACATCTACCCACTAAACAGTCAGTTGTGCCCCAGTCACAGAGACAATAAGGCTGCTAAGGGATAAGCTCCACTGTTCAGTTTAGACCCAGCGGGAACATTTTCTCCTTTCTGGAGAGCTCTTTATTATTAGTTTCTCTGTGCCTCCATAGTGCACATGACCTCTATTACATTTATCCCATTGCACAGCATGAGCTTTTTACGTATCTGTTCTCTCCTCCAAATCATGGCTACCCATGGGATCATATGTTATTTATACACCCAGAAGTACTCAATAAATGTTTGTTGTACAAAAAATAATGTAATCAAATCTAGCCTTTTAGGATTGAGTTCCTTTCTTTTTTCTTTTAAGTCTATATATTTATTTTAAGAGAGAGAGAGTGCATGTACGTAAGTGGGAAGCGGGAGAGAGAGAGAGAGGGAGAGAGAGAATCTCAAGTAGGCTCCTCATTGTCAGTGCTGAACCTGACTTGAGGCTTGGTCTCACAAGCCGTAAGATCGTGACCTGAGCGGAAATCAAGTCTGCCGCTCAAGCGAGTGAGACACCCAGGCGCCCCTGGTTTGAGTTTCTAATATGTGACTGGACTGCTTGCTGCTTGTCTTTTATTCCTCCCTTCCAATGGAAAGCTTTTATCTATAGAATCCTAAAAAAGGAGCTGTTTAGCAGAAGTCATCTTCAGTTTTCTAAAAATGTCTGTTGTGTGTTTATGGCACCTCAGATCAGTCCTTATTAACTGAATGTGTTTATCTACAGAGAAAATAGAGTAAAGAGGGTAATAGCTCTTGTTAGAGAAATATATAAATATATCTGGCCAACACTTAAGAAGTACTGGAAAAAGTATTTTACATGCATTCTTCACTCTGTGGGGCAGACACCCTTATTTTTCCCCCTTCTTTTGGTTTTACCTTTTTTAAGCAACTCTCATTTGGTCAGCTCTATCCAACATTGTTATAAAGACAAACCCTGTGGATCTAGGTAAGACTTCACATTCTAAGGTACATGGATTGATGGGATGGTCTTTCTAGCTGAAATACAGATTTGTCACAGTCTTTAAATCATAAGTGGCATTAATTGAACCTAAGAAGAAATCAAGGGGATTCATGAACACATTTATAAATTTTCTTCTTTCTGCATTTTAATTATACTGGCATTTTAATTGCATTGTAATTGCACTTTAATTGCATGTATTTGTATAAATTAAAAAATAATTAGAGCTCTGCAGCACTATGGGAAACTAATTTATGCATATAGACCTTTAAAGATGTACATGTAGAGAATTATTTCATAATTCTTACCATGTTAGACACTTTAAAATTGTCCTTGCTGCAAAGGTCTATAGCTATCTAGATTGATTAGACTTCCCTGTTCTTTCTGTGAGTAAGAAAGCAAGACAGAACTGGAGCTTCAATGGAGGGCAGTTCTTGGTTTAATGGGACTCCCAGCTTGGAAAGTTCTTTAAATATTAAAAAAAAAAATATATATATATATGTATATATGTATACATATATATACACACATATATATGTATACATATATATACACACATATATATGTATACATATATATACACACATATATATGTATATATGTGTGTATATATATGAAAACATTATTGATAGATAGATAGATAGAGATATAATTTTTTTCCCCTAGGTTAGCCTTGAGAAGTTTCTGTGATCTGACCACATGTGGGTGGTAAAGACAGAGGATGAGTCGCTAAATTAGGGCAACAGAATCAATGAATTTTTAATAATATTCCTGACACAGCTTATCATGGCAAAGCATATGCATGATGTAGTGGCCATTCATTCAACAAGCATTTACTGAATGCCTACTGGGTATCTGGCATTACCAAGTAATGGCCCCACCCCATTGCATAGGTCATTTACCCAAAAGCAATTTGAATTTTCCAGCCTTCACTTCTATCTCCTTACTCAATGTCTTAGCTATCACTGGAAACCTGAGTGTTACATAGTCATGGCAAATTGTGAATTGGGCCCTCCCATATCCTCCTTTTCTACCTCAGAATATGCCCCTCTCTTCATGTACCTAGTATCTCAAAGAATTCTTTTCTTTTCTTTTCTTTTCTTTTCTTTTCTTTTCTTTTCTTTTATTTTGTTTTATTTTATTTTATTTTATTTTAATTTTAATTTTAAGAGAGAGAGCATGAATCGGGGAGGGGGGTAGAGGGAGAGAGAGAGAATCCTAAACAGGCTTCTTGTTCAGTGGGGAGCCTGATGTGGGACTCAATCCCACAACTGTGAGTTCAAGACCTGAGCCAAAATAAAGAGCTAGATGCTTAACTGACTGAGCCACCTAGGTGCCCTGAGAATTCTTTGTGGTAGGTTTATTCCTTAAAATTTGCATTTTAATTTCTTTTTGGAAAGGAAAAAGCTAAGAAACTTAGTAACTAAGATTGAAATAATGACCCCAAATGCTTTTGCAAGCAGGAGGATCCAGTATAAGTAATGTCCTGTCCTCTCCTATCTCAGGGTCTGTACTTGAGCTATTCTGTCTGCCCTTCTGGGTGATCCTCCTCCTACACACAGAATTCATTCTATCCCTCTCAAGAAAAATTCCTGCTTGCTCTCTGTGGAATTATTCCTTTTGTTCTTATGGTACATTCTGTTTGTTCTTATAGAATATTCTGCACTCTTCTCTTCTGTAACACTTAGGTTAGAGTTATATTCTGTCAGTTCCTGGAGGTCAGGGATGGTGTCTTATGTATTTTTTGTCTACCATGGAACCCAATGTGAGGCTTTGTCTCTGACAGATATAACCTGAGTCTGGAATTCAAAAGGCAAATATCTTTGTGTGTGTGTGTGTGTGTGTGTGTGTGTGTGTGTGTGTGAACTATAAGCCTCTATTGAAATCTTCTAGGGTCTTTTATTTCTTAGGGGAATTTGTAGGCTCTGCTCTGGGCTGTGGCCGGGTTCCCCACCCTTGTTCTTTTGTGGGTCTGGTCTTTAGAAAAGGAAACTCTTCAACTCTTAAAACATTTTGCAGCTAGATGGTGTTCCAGGCCTTGGAAACATGACCCTCTTTAAAGTATATATGATGTGGAGAGCAATGGAGGGGAGTTATATCTCCTTTGCACAGTATCCTTTGTTGTGTCCTGGAGATAAGAAAATCCAGACAGGAGTATTTCCCATTCAATCCAGGTAATGCTTATCACAAGAATCTTCTGTCCCTTGCAAACACCTAGTCAGTGTAGGGTGACTGCAGACTCCTGCCCCCTTGGACTGAACGTTATTCAGGTCTAGACACTGTCCCTGAAGTCCAGGAATGATAGCACTTATCTTTGGCCTGGCCAAAGTCAGGATAATGCTAGATGCTATTACAAATGGATCCCACAGTGTATAATATCTCAAACACAATAGTTTATTTCTTGCTTAGATAGTAGTCCAAAGTTGTGATTCTTTGTTGGTGGATGTTTCCTTCATGAAATGATTCTGGTGCAGGCTTCTTCCATCCTGTGGCTCTGTCAGTGCATAGGGGTTGACATCTGCATCCAGCCAGGGGAATGGGGGAAGGTGTGAAGGTACAATAATTGCTTAAAAGCCTTGAAAGTGATGCACATCATTTCTGTTCACATTATATTGTTTCTAGCAGCAAGAGAACTGGGAAAGTAGTCCTTGACTGGGCAGCTACTCTCCAGAGACAACTCATAACTCTGTACCATACAAGGAAAATTCTGAATTTGGGGTACAGTTAACTTCCAAGGTTGCTCTGCTGGTTTTCTAGGGCGAACACTGTTTTTTCCAATGGCCCAGATGCCCAACTTACATCAAAGGGTTGTCTGCTGCTCACTGCCACGTGGTCATCTTATTACCGTTGAACCACTGAAGCAATTCCTGCTTCCCATCAGGTATTGGCAAGTGTCCTAAATGTACTTCTGTCTCAGTCTCCATCTGTCTTGGGCAGAGGGGAAGAAAGCTGGCCTCTCTAATAGGTACTTAGCAGGACTTGGTGATGCAGTTCTCACCCTTATACCAGGCATTGTTCATCTCTCCCCTTCTCATGAGGGGCACAGCACAGCATAGTCTTGCATGACTTGGATAGTGGGACGGGACACTTTCTAATGAATTTCACCTAAGCTCATGGTGCCTAATTTAAAACAGTTGCTTTGGCAGATGACCTCTGTCTGCCTCCAATTATAGCTCAGAGCTGTGGACCTCTTTGTTCCAGTTTTCTTAAGCAGACTACCTTAGCCCTGGGCATGTGTGAAAATGGTCCTGGGCCCCTGGACCTGATCTATCCATTCTTTTCTTTTTAGGCATCCTCTTTCACAACTGCTGGACCTCACAACTTATGGCCTGTCTTGGAGCTAGAAAGATATTTAATTGAATTGAATTTTAGAGTTTTCTTGAGAAAGGGGAGGTGTTATGTATTACAGAAAATACTTCATAAGAATTTTACTGAGCAAATACTATGTCCTATGTGGTGTGAAAAGAGCTATAAGAAATTTGAAGAAGCATAAAATATGGTCTCTGCTTCTGAGGATTTTCTAAGTTAGTTAGCAAGAACTGCTAATCACCCAGAAAACAGAAAACTAGTGTAGTGAGTAACAAGGTACTAATTTTAGGCTACCACCTAGATAGAAGTTGAATTGAGGGGAGGCATCTTTATTAAGTATCCTTTCTGACAGTCTTCCTTGCCATCCTTCATTTGATAAAGTACAAAAATAAGGCTATCTTTTGTTTAACATACCCAATGTGATAAAAAAAAAAGAGAGAAAGTTTTAACTGTTGTTATTTTATTCTTCAACTTTCAGGAGTGTTCATTTTTTCCAACTCCAAGAAAGTGTACCCAAATTTAGTTTGCACTTCTAAAATTTGGGGGGACTAGAAATATTTATTTATTTAATTCTTGCTCATAGTAAAAATACAAACAACACTAATGAGTTTATGGTGAGAAAGAAGTTTCTCCTTTTCCCTGTACTTCAGACCTCCTTGGACGCAACCATGATTATTACCTACCCCTATGCTTCTAGAGGTATTCTGTGAGTGTAGATGCTGAATATCTCATTCTTCCTTTCCTCCCAACTTCTTCCTCTCCATTTGCTAGATTGGTCGTTCTCCTTTTACTGTGCAAAATAAACACCTGGGGAACTTCTTAGAAATGCAGATTTCTTGCCTGCCCTCCCCGCCAAGAGATTCAGCGGGGCTGGATGAATTCAAGAAATTTGCATGTGTGACTAAGTGATTCTGAAGCAGGTGATGCCTGCACCTACTTTGACATACTGTTTTAGAAAATAATTAGGGTCTCACTGCACTGGGACCTGTGATCAAGTCTCAGGCTGCTGTGGTAGATTTTATCTATTCCTATCATAATGCCATCCTCCTTTTTCCAGTCTTTGACCTTTACTGGCGTTACCCTTCCTTTGGTCACCATGGTGATGCGCAGAGGTCTTCCACATGTAATTAGCCCAAGGATGTGGATTTGTCCCATTGCCTCTCACCGATTACCTCACGGCTGAGTTGCAGAGTGTCATTAGCTGGACTGAGAAAACTCCATTTGTTTTCTTTCTTCTTCTAGTAATATAATTGCAGTTAACAGCAGTTTTCTTGTATCTCTGAGGAATAAGTAACACTCACAAAATCATAGACTTTTGAGAGACGGCATTAACATAGATATTGTTTCCACACAACCTGTAGATGAGGAAACTGAGACCCAGAGAGATTAAGAAACATAATCAAGGTCACAAAATTAATGGCAGAGCTTACCAGAAACCTGGGTCACTAATTCTGAATCTGGAGCTCTTTTCTCATCTTCGTGGCAGCTAAAACCTCAGGGTCCCTGAAAGGCTTTCAAAAGTTCCTGTTCCCCGGTCTGCCTACCACTTTGAAATATGTCCTTCTGTTACCTGTCCACCCCTCCACCCCGACCCCCATGGGTCACACTAGCCCTGGTTGGTTGTCTTGCTCAGGATAGTGATAGTGTGAATTATTTCTGAGCTCTTGGATATGGCAAAATTTCATCTACTTGAACTCAGGTCACCAAATGCAAAGCAATTGTGAACGGAAAGGGTTGTGGTTACTTTAAGTTTCTGTGGGAATGCAGGAGCTCACAATTCTTATTCTCAGCTTCCTCAAACAAAGACCCAAGGATCAGTCATTATTTTTCAGAGGTTGGGGGAGGGTTGAGGTCATGAAAAGGTTGCTTGGTTTACAGTCTCAACCTGTCTCCCTCCTCCTATTGACAAGGCATCAGGATGGTTTATAGATTGTCACCTCCCTTTAAGGCCTGTTTGCTAATGTTCTGAGACATTTATCCAATCTCAAGAAACTCAAGGGACCCGATTTTGACTTTGAATTATATATTATCCATATTTGCGATGGAATGGGCAATTTTAATGGAAAAATCTCATCAATCAGGCCAGGGATTAAGAAAGGCTTTAATTTGTATATTTGTTGAAATCATCTATATTGATGTAAAATTTATATAGTTCCATGAATTTAACAATATTTTAACTTGAATGTGATTAACACTCTCCCACCTCCACATGTGTCCTTCCATTTTTTTTAACCTTTGTGAAATAGTAACTTACTGTACCATACCTTTGATAATGTCCCCAGAGTTTAGCCAAGAGAAATATCAGACTGTCCTTGGAGAACATGGCTGTCTTGATGAGAACAGAAGGATTCCCGGAAAAAGGTCTCAGTTCCTGAAATAAATTACAGTAACTTCAGAAAGGAAATTGTCTATTGAAAGAAACGTTTACTAGACTAGTGACTTTTCCCACATTTTTGTAGTTTACAAACTATATTCAGGAAAAGGAAATTAACTGGAGGTTTTGGATACAAATGGTGAGAAATGGGAATTAGCATTTGCAAACCTTTAAATACATATAATATTGTATTTATGTAATTAGAGCTGGTGGTGAATCACTCTAGTACCTTAACTGATTAAGTTGCAGTCTTTCAAACAGGTATTTACATTAAGCCTGAAGATAGGTACAGGCATGAAAGCAATAGTATTTTTTTTAATCTGTTGTAACCTGCAGCCAGTAAATTAGTCTCTCTCTAGCTGTAGGATAAGGAATGATGCTATTTTGATTATGTGCATTATTCTTGGAATTCTGCTTCCCCGGGTAAAGGTTGTCAAAGGTTGTATTAGCCATGCATTGAAGCAGGGACCGCGTATCCAGGCACACACCCAAGGTACAAGCCATGCTATACATATCTGCTCTCATTACCCCATGTATCAGTGCTTATAATTTTTAAGTACCAAAGTTGTCCATTGCTGTTTATGGCCCACTCACTTTCTTTTGAGAATGATGGTTATTATTCTGACATTTTGTTTCATATATATTTCCTCCTGCCCTTGAAATCCAAATAGGTGTTAGTTTTCTATCCATATATTTTCATACCTACTGCACCATTGGGCTGGGCTCATTTACATTTAGTTGTCTTGGGAGGGTTAATGATTTTATTTTCAAAAGGTCAACTGCTGACACACAACCTATAAAATAGTTAGCTGTCCAGAGTTCTTTCCACTCATTCCTCAAATACTCAGTTTTTTTTAATTCACTACTGAAAATCAGTTGCCTCTAGGAATTTCAATATTACATTACAGCATAACAAACTATCCAATATCACTAATGGCCTATTTAGGAATGAAATGCTTTTCTTTTGGTTTTAAGCAATTTCTAATTTTGACGGGGATCAGGCACCATCTACAAGGAGGAGTTAATAGCTCCCTGAAGGGACACATCACTAGCCAGGTCGTAAAAATCATGCATGGCTTGCTCGTTCAGCCATAAGGCAAGAGGAAAACAAATACATCTATTTTCCCCCAGCATTACATTTGTGGTCTGAAGATGCTTGGAAAATTACAGTCATTATATTATTATTGTTGTTATTTTTTTACAATATTTCTGAAATCTGGTTAATTATCTATTTTGGTCTATCTGGTATTTATGTATTTGTATCCTTTCCCTAAGAATTTACTCTCTAAGATGTCTTCTTTCAAAATCATATCCCAAACAGGATGTAAGTGCTGGGATGAATATACACCATTTGAAGCTTTGCCATGTGAAGCTATTGTCTGGAAAATTCAGGCAAAAGAAATAGTGAGGGGAGAAATTACTCAACATATTTGTTTTGGCTGCTCAATCAGATTTGTGGGATAATAACTTTACTTCTTTATAAAAAAACACACCAATCCTCTCCTATTTCTGTATCGTAAATGTACCCCAGTTTGACTAAGAGAAAATTGATCTGAACACAAATGTGTCTGCTTTGTCATAGTAAAATGTGCTCGGGTAATGAGCACCTCAGGAATGGATGGAAGAACACAGAGCAGCAGAGGAGGAAATAGGGCTGGGGGCAGGATTTGGATCCCACCTGGAAACCGAATGATAACAATCAGCAAAACCATCCCAGTATCAGAAGAGAAGGCCAGACGGTGAGGTGCAGAAGACTTGCTGTAACTAGACGTAGCTGGGGAGGGGGCTTCCCAAAATGACCTAGAGATGTTCACATTATTCTCCTCTGAGGGAAGAGAGAGAGGAGTGTTTATTATTAGGTGGCTGCAAAGAAGCACGTTGGATTCAGGTCACCTGGAACCCAAGCAGATTCGGAAAGGATGTAATTTTCCTCATGGGGAAAGGAACTAATGTTTGTTGAACTCCTACTAATGGGCCAGGTCTTCCATAGATGTTATCTCATTTTATTCTGAACAGCATCCCTATGAAGGAAATTACAATAATAATAGCTATAATCCTTTGCATGCTTATTATATGCCCCACATACTGGTAAGTGCTTGTTTTTCATTGCTTTGCATTTGCAGCCCTTTATAATTCAGGAAACAGACTCAAAGATGAGGGCAACTTACTCAAGGATGCACAGTTCATAGAGCTGAAATTTAAGCCCAAATATGTCTGACCCCAAGCCTAGACTTTCTGGCTTACCATGATGTTTCCTCAGTGAATGAAAATCCACTGGAGATGGAAGAGCCATCTGTTAAATTCTGGGTTGTATCTGGTGGGTAAGCTGGGTACCTGCCATTTACTTGGGTGGGCCAAGTCATTACTGAAATCCCTCAGAATAAAGTCAAGATAATAGTCTAAGGAATGAGGGTTTCCATGACTTATGGAAGGGCCAGAGCAAAGAGTAGAAATATTTGGCCAGACCCCATCCCTAGGTTACCATCTAATGATAAATAACCAGACACACGAAAACAAAAGGCTCCGAATCTTTAACCCTTTGATTGCTAGCGATGAAAGCAATCTTAGGAGAATATTGTAAACCTTGATTGGATGGTACTTTGGAAAATGTTATTTCATTCAGCATCCCACACCGCTTTTGGGCTTCACATCTACCACATAATGATGAGTCTAATTCTGTTTCATAACTGTTTCCAAATGTGAGAAGAAGAACTGGGGCCTCTGAAGAGGAGGACTTTTTGGATGGAGCCTGTCGTGTTGAGCTCACAGGTGGTTTGACTCTCAACACAGCCTCAGAGGCTACTGCAGCAATATTTGGAGATAAAGCCAAGGGGAGGAAAGCTCAAAGATGCCAAAAGAAGGGAGTCAGTAACTAGAGCAATGTAGTCCCCTATCCCTCATAGATTCCAGTGAGATTAAGAAAAACTTTCATCTTGGATTTCCTTGGCCTCCGATGTTCCAGGATGTGGTTGTGGTTATGCCAGAGTGTAGTTATTTTGAAATTTGAGGTTTATGCCCAGCTACCACCAAGAATTCTCAGTGGGTGGCATTGACCATGCTGTTTCAGACTTAAATGGGAAAAGAAGTGGTTTCAGAAAGAAGCTTTTGTCTAAAACATGCAGTATTTTCATGATTATTATAATTTTTATAAATGAGGTGGCATCATTAAGCTACACTATGTAATGGCTTTCAGTTAGAATTTTGTGATGTGCTTTAAACAAAACCATATATCAGATGTATAAAATAAACTTGCTAAATTCTGGGCTCTCTCTTCCCTCTTCAGAATGCCCCAAATTTCATGCTGTACTTTTAACTTATGATAAAGACTTTATTATCTGACATGTTGGAAAAAAGAGAGAGCAGCATAGGCGTTCAGACTTCTAGTTATCGGTGCTTGAATTTAGGCTAATTTCCTAAATTTCAAGATGTACCTCATGCCCTGACTGCCACATGAAGCGGAAAGTCACAGATGTCCTCTGAACAATTATATAAAGGTAAAGAGTTGCAACAACTCTGTAGTTGAGAGAGCATGAGTAGACCACCCAGGCATATAAAAACCATCTCCTGTAAGTCTGAAAACCCAAACACTCTAAAATTCATCCTGAAACCATGTAAGAAAATCAAGCTTCCCTTTAGGAATAGTTAGGATTGAAAATAAACAAGTTCTTGTGAAAGCAAAGGAGCTACTTGGCAGAGGAGAAGAATAAACTGCTATCCAGCTATCAGAGGTGTTTATGAAAATGTGACAGGGTAGGTCAATGCCTGTGAAACTGGGTCAGTCTCTAGGTTCATAACCGGAGAGTGCTTGTTGCAGGATAATTTTTTTATTAGGGCTTAAAAATGGAGCAAAAATTTATATTGGAGGACAGAAGACAAAGCCGGCCTCTGGAACCATCTATGTGGTAAAATGCTGGATACCATGGCTCTAGCAATAATAGAAATTTTCTGTTCTGCTTTCAGAGTTAATTTTCTTCTCCTCTTGAGACCGAGAGGAATTACAAAAATATTTTAGATCAGATTTGCAATTACCAATAAGTTACCCACCCCCACTTTTTCTTTATCAGCTTTGCCCTTTCAACAGGCAGTCCATGGTAAAATGAATAAATTCAGCATATTTTCCTGTTCACCAAGCATAAATTATTACTAACTATGGTGAGAAGCTATTTGAAAAGCTGCTTTATTTTATAGAGGAGTCTTCTTTTATCTATAAATGATTCTGTTTGAAATCAAAGAAGATACTGTCCTATCTTTGTGACCTCAGGAAACTGAACTATGATGACATATTTCCATTCTAAAGAGGGCAATGAGAAGATTCATACATAAGCTGAATAAACTCTACTAATCTATTCCTGCTCTTGGATCAGATTCCCGGTCTTTGAAATACTAGGAGAATTACCATAGCATTAGTATGTGATACGACACCATTGCAAATTATCTGATGAGTGTGTTCTAACTGGTAAGCTTCAGCCTTGGGTTGGGGGGTTGGACTCTGTGACCTCAGAGATCCTTTTCAACTGAAACGCTTTACAGGTCTTTCCTACCATAGCCCTGCAGTAATAGGCTGTTGCTCTGTTATTTCTGCTAGGCTTTTGGCTCTAATGCATTAAGTCATGATTTCCCTCAAAGATGCTCTGCCGTTCCCACACCTGGAAGGATTGTAGCAATTTGATGAAGTATCAGTTTGAGGTAGTACTAAAAAAATGTGTATCAATCAAATGACTATAGCTTTTATTCAATGACAAACAGCCTGGAAATTCATAAATAGTTTTTATGCAACAGCACATTTATTCAGTCCTCATTTCATCTGATGCCTGTCTTCTGCCTGATGCTTTCATCATAATAAATTGGGTATTGAACCGCAAAGTTGGCATTTAGCATTAGCATGTTATATTGCACCCCTTATCATTTTGCTATTTTCTTCATTGATTTTTGTTTCTATTTATTTATATTTTTATGTCGGAAGAGAGCAGTAAGGATCAATGATTTCTGAAAATGAACATTTTTAACGAAGCAGTTTTGACTATGACTTCTGAGTATTTGGGCATTGGCACTCAAGGAAAGAGATTGGACATTTTGAACCTTGTGTGGTAAGGCAGAAAATAATACTGAATCAAAGACTCTTGGCTCTGAGCAGGGCTGACTCACAACCTTGGCTCTCCCATTTAGCAGGAAGCAGAACTTAGAGGAGACTGGCTCACTTGCCCAGAGGCACGTGCGTGAGGTTGAGCAGTGGGACCAACTGCCTGACAGGCCGTGTTGGTTGTTCTCTCCGCGAAGTGAAAAGCATGTGAAAATTATTCATCCTCATATGTTAGGTCTTAAAATAGTTCGTACTGTCGATCCGTTTATAAGAAATGTGCAGCTGTTTTTCTCAGTCCACCTGGGTGAAAGTTCAAATGACTGAAAACTCTGTGGTAGAAACACATATGAAGTGTAAAATTTTGGGGTCAACTTTCACTACTCTCCATTTCTTGCCTGATGATATCTCTTTAGTCACAAGAGTTTTTACCCTTGAACAGCCTCTTATGGAAGCCACTCCATTACTCAGTTTAGGATCTCAAACTGCTTGCTGTATCACTGCCATTGCCTTCCAATGGCAGGAAGTGGTTAGGGTTCCTTGGGTGCAAGCAACAGAAATTAATGCTGGGTAACGAAGAGGAATTATTGGGAGGAGACACAGAATCAGCAGAGGATGCACAGTTGGGTTTGTGAGTAGTAGGAATCTCTGTAAGGCCAGGAATCAGGAAGCGTAATACCTGCATCAACTGCAGCCATTGGTGATGTGCAATTATTCCTTCTGACCTTGCATTCTGCTTTCAGAGAGTGTCCAAATGACTGACACTCTCTATCCTTGGAGGTGTTGGAATGAGAAGAAAGAAAATCTGATCCCATGGTTTCCTGGATCCCTGGAATTACTATCCCTCCAAAACTACATATGGTGGGATGAGGTCATTACCCAAATTGAAACTAGATGGTCATTAGAGAGTGGGAAAGGATGCTGGGTGACAAATGTTTTTGAGAGGGAATTTTTCCCCCTTTACTTCCTCATCTCTAAAATTCATTTCAATTCAATTCAACAAATATTTATAGTAGTCTCAACTTATCTGCAATTCCCCTTTCCATGGTTTCAATCTCAATTCAGAAGCAGATGATCCTTCTGACATTGTCAGAAGGTCTATAGCTGCCTAACTCTATATCACAATGCCTGTGTCATTCACCTCACTAGATCTCTTCATTTAGGCATCTCACATCATCTCAAGAAAGCCAAGGGTGAATATAGTACAGTAAGATATTTGGGGAGAGGGAGAGGGAGAGAGAGAGACCATAGTCACATAAATTTTATTTTAGTATATTATTACCATTTTTCCATTTTATTATTATTGTTATTAATCTCTTACTGTGCCTAATTTATAAATTAAACTTTATCATAGGTATGTATGTATAGGAAAAATCATAGTATATATAGCGTTGGTATTATCTATGGTTTTGGGAATCCACTGGGGGGTCTCAGAATGCATTCCCTGCAGATAAGGTGGGACTGCTGTATTAATTATCAATCCTGCACAAGGTGTTGTATTAAGCATTGGGAATTCTGGGAAGAGAGGTCTTCTATAGTATGCTACTGATTGTGTTGCATTTAGTGGGGCCATGCACTCCCATGACTTCTTTTTTTAAGACCTTATTTTTCAAAGGGCTCTATTTTAGAACAGGTTTAGGTTCACAGTAAAATTGAAAAGAAGGTTCAGAAATTTCCCATATAATTCCTACCTCCACACAAGCATAGCCTCCTCCATCATCAACATCCCCCACCAAAGTAGTACATTTGTTGCAATTGATGAACTTATATTGACACATCATAATCACTCAGTGTCTATAGTTTACATTAGGGTCCACTCTTGTTTTTGCATAGTCTATGGATTTTTGACAAATACATAATGACATGTCTCTACCTTTATAAGTATCATACAGAATATTTTCACTGCCCTAAAAATGTTCTATTATGTGCCTGCTTATCTCACCCTTCCCCTAACCCCTAAACACTGATCTTTTTATTGCCTCCAAAATTCTACCTTTTCAAGAATCTCATACAGTTGGAGAGCAAGAGGTGTGTGTGCAGGGATTGCTGTTATATGTCTTCCCTTTTCCTCCCAACTACTTCCCTCTATCCCTGGAAGTTCACATGGGAGGAGAGGATAAATGGATATTTGGCATACTCCCCCTCCCCACAAATTCCATAAGAAGGAATGACAAAATGCCCTGTGAGATTAGAGCTTTGTTCCAAGAACTCTAAATCCTAGAGACTCTATGACCTTGTCTTAGATTTCTCTTTTTCAAACATTGTTCCATAGCCCAAAGTCCATTCTGTTGGTTGGATTGTTTCAGCAGATATCTTTGTGCTAGGAAGTCTGTCATAATCTTCGGTGCTTATCACATCCAATGTTAATGATTTCTTTCCTGGCTTTTGGGGTCCCTAATAACTATCTCCATCTCAACTCTATGTTTTCTCTCACTGCCCTTAACATTGGCTTTTCCTCCTGTACTGGGTTCTCCCCTTCCCTCTTTTATCATGTACTGCCCTCATGGTCATACTTTTCCTTGTCTGTAATGATTTCCTTTTACTTCCTACTCAGGTTGGCTTAAGTACCACTTCCTTTAAGAAGTTTTCCTTGACTATTTCTATCCCACAACATTCTTTTATTCCTCCATATCCAACAATGATTATAATCTGTATCACACAATTTGAACTTGATTATTATATTATTCTATATTTTTCTTACATTTTTTCTTATTAAATCTTATGCAAGTTTGCTGCTCTGCCCTGCAAAGATAGGAACTATTTCCTTTATTTCTTTGGCATCTCCCAAACATGTACAGTTATGCTGAAACCTTAAAAAATATCCTGCTATAATATATAGACTTGTCGAATCACTATGTTGTACACCTGAAACTAATGTAACATTGTGTATCAACCAAATTTCACTAATAAAAAAATACCTTGATATTTTCTGCTGGCTTCCCTAAATTTCACTGAGCTGTTACCCTGGGCTATATTATAGTCTTTTTCAAAGGCTACTCTCTACTTCTATGTTTGCAGTGATTTAGGGGAGGGGAATGTGTATTGACCCGTAAGTCATGTTTTAGTGGAGAATAGAACTTCTTTTTTCTTCCCCAAAAGGGTCACATCAGAGTCAACCCTTTCTGGAACTTTCTCTGTTCTCCCCACTATTTCTACTTTTGGGTGAATGAATGGCCAATACAAATGACTGAAGCTTGATATTCTTTTTGGAAAATTTTAAGAGGATGAGCTGTGTTCCTAGAAAAAGAATGGGCATGTGTCTATAGCTGTTTCAGAGAGAGAGAGAGAGATACAGCAGAGAGAGAGAGAGAGAGAGAGAGAGAGAGAGAATGGGTTCCATCCTTACTTCTTCATTTCCTTGCTCTTTGGTCAATGAGGAGGGCCACTTTCTCCTTGCTTTCTACACCAAATACAGGGTCTTTCTATATTGATGATGGTGATGGGGGTAGCGACAGGCATTTGTGCTTTGTGTTCCAGCTTTTCCACCTAAGGGGCTGATCAGGTCTCCTTTTTCCCATTGGCCTGTCTGTCCTCAACTTGGAGTAGGAGATATGAAGCCAAACAACATTGTCCAATCTAACTTTTTCCAGGAAATCTAAACCTTGGGCATGGGGCTGTTTAGGTGGTTGCTTAGTCTACTGATAAAACCAGTACTTGGATTCTTGGTCAGATGTCTGTTCTGGCCTGTCTACTCTCGTGGCCACAACAATGGAGAGGAAGACAGGTGAGTGCTAGTTTGGGAGCCCAAACATTGCCTTAAACCCCTAACATGAAATAAGTTCAGGTATTGGGCTAACCAGATGGCTGTGTAATTTCAGAAGAGAATATCCTATTGTCTTAAATAGGCATGATCTATGTGGCATCAATGTGTGTGTGTGTGTGTGTGTGTGTGTGTGTGTGTCTGTGTGTGTCTGTGTGTGTGTCTGTGTGTGTCTGTGTTTGTTAGAGAGTTCTTTTCCCCACAGTTATACAGAGTAGCAGTGGGGTGATATTCTCAAGCAGGCCATCAAAACTACCAGACCCTAAAGCCTACATTGACTTTGAGGGGACCCTGCCAATGTGTGCAAGACGTGCTAAGATGTTTCTGAGTTTGTGGTCATCTTTGTTAACTCCTTTCAAAACCTCTTGCCCAAATTCAGGCTTTATTGAGCTCCCACCCAGCCTATGGCAAAGACCACATTTGCAACATGTTCCATATCCTGGGTTTCCCTGACCAGTGTGGAAACCACTGATAGTGATATATTGTTAGCAGCACAGTGCTGGAAGGAAGTAGACCTGAAATTAGCATCCTTTTTAAGTGTGAGGTGTGAGTTTCAGCATACACTCACAGGGACACAGATATATACTAAAACTGGTATTATCTCAGAGCCCACCCTCCTCCCCCTTATTCTTTGGAAATAGGGCTGGCATGTCTCTAGCTTAGTGATTTTGTGTCTCTTGGCAATTATTTCCTATATTGGAAACTTCTTTGCTTTTCTTCCTTTCTAGTGGCAGGCACACTAATGACTGGGCTTGTTCAGGATTCCTGTGAGGCCCTCCTGAATTCTGTGCCTCCTCCTGACCCCAGATGGTTCTCTGTATAAAACAGAGAGATGGTGGGATAGAGCATAGAACCCAGTGTGCCTTTAAAGCAGGAAACATATTATTGGCTTTTGTTAACCTCCTGGCTGAGAGCCCTGTTTATTTTTATTAATAAAACATTACATTCATAAGCAAAAGTAGAATAACAACAACAACAATAATAATGTACTTTAGGATTGTGTTCAGCCAAGTCTTCTGTTTTCCTGAGATGGAGTAGCAAAATACACCCTCTCCCCTTTGCCCCCTTCTACCATGGAGGTGAATGGGCTTTGAAATCCCTTTGATTCTGAATAAGCAGCAGAATGAAAGGGGCTTCATTTAAAATGGGGAGGCTGAGCCAGCTTGCTTTCTCTCCAGTTTCCTCAGTGAGCTCAGCAGCCGACCTTTTGGCTCAGCAACTGGCCTGCTAGTTAAATGCAACCACTGAACAATCACTTGACAGGATTTCCAGCTTATTAAGAATGGAGTGTGGCCACAAGGGATTCAAGCAAAAAGGTAATAAAAGAACACCTAATAAAAACTTTAAAATGTGTGCATACACATTCCAAGGTAGAGTGATCTTTAACCCCCACTAACTGCTGAAGGGTTAGGCTTTGGAGTCCAAGGATGAAGAGAAGAAACTAGGGTTGTAAAGCTAAAGATTCGAGGATATTTTTGAATAGTGGCCTATTTTTTTAATTGGTTTCTAAATGATGGAGCAGTGATGTTAATAGTGGTGCTTATACCTAATTTTCATTTTGTGTATTTCAGGATGTAGGCATAGCTATATCCATAAGTAAAAGAACATAAATTGTTCAGATGTTTCATTAACAAGACCATGTCTCCTACTGTTAATGAATGAAGTATGCAGTACATGTAGGAAAATCAGAATGTCAGCTTCTATAACCTTTCATGACATATATCTTATAGCAGGGTACAATTTATCTGCCCCTGCCCTCACCTGCTAATGAATGAAAATATTTGAAAAATATATTTTCTGAGAAGCTCTTGACATTGCTTACTACTCTATAGTTTCTTCTTAGGTAACCTTAAAAGGGATCTGGTTGTCAATGTAATGATCAAAAAACTATAGATGCCCCTCAATTTTGTGATAAAAGTGAATGTTTCTGGCTGCCTATCATTCAGCTACCTTTTATACATTGTCACATTTTTCTCCAGAGGAGAAATACTGGTTCTCTTCACATGGAACACTGTGAGATTGTTGGTGCCATGTTTATTCACTTCTGTTTCTGAATGTGAGAAATTAGAAAAAAGGTCAACATAGGATTATTAGGTGACTTTCAGAGTCACCAGTGGTGACAGGCAGCTTCAGCAGAATAGCTAGAGTCAGGTTCCGGAAGTCAGAGTTTCTGTATAAGGCATTAGAATGTGGCAGAATGTGGTGCTGCCTAGAACCAGAAGGCAGGAGACCCAGCTAGCTCTTTGCTGCTTATACCTTGTTTCACTTCAGATAAGGCATTTCACAGGTTTGTCCCTCAGTATCTTCATCTGTGAAATGGGGTGTGTGAGGTGGGGTTATATAATCACTAAGCCTTGGGCTTTGACACTCTGATCATTTGATTATGAACTTCCAAAAATCTCAAAGGCCCTCCGAAGATCAGCTAATTCATTGCCTTGTGTTACAGTAATTCTGTACCAATAACACGCTGGATAAAAGGCAACCTTGTCCAAAATCAACGATAAAATGAGACCTCACTTAGGGAGTGCTTTCTATGAGGGCTTCTAACAAATATAATGGAAAGAAAGATCTCTATTCTTTGTGCCTAGAGGATAGAGAAGAGGATGCTGTGCTTCTGTAAGTCATACTGTATATAGAGACAATGGACTGCGTGGAGTTTTGCTCACCAGTGTATTCTGAAGGCCTCACAAGGTGCCTATAGTAAGTGAATAAATATCTGTTGAATGAATGAATGAGTAAATAAAAAATTTAGTAGGGTCTTTGTGTGGCTAAGGATTTTTAAGAGATCTCTGTCTTCCTAATGGGTCAGTTTCTGATCCTAGGAAAGCCCAGTGTGACATAATTTATAAATGAGGAGAAGGCTAGGAAAGGAAGGATAAAGGAATCAACACTGCTCTGAATAACATGAGTCGCCTGCTTTGTGAATGAAGACTGAGTTAGGAAAATATTTCTCTTTTTTCGCCATTGGTTTAGAGTGTTACGATTTCTGAGAATGAATTTTCTCCTTTAGTTGTGTGTGTGTGTGTGTGTGTGTGTGTGAAAGAAAGAGAGAGACAGAGAGAGACAGAGAGACCCAAAAGTTACCTGCTGACAGCAGGGATATCATAAGGTATATCGTCACCTTACCTCTTAAAAGAGAATCTGCATTCATGATGGGGGTTCTGTTGCCAGAAAGTCTTGGGATATAAAGAGCCAAAAGCCATTGTGTTCTATCATCCTGAAGGCACGTAGTTCTTAATCCAGACTGGGTATCTCAGACCTGGGAAATATACTGCTGCAGAACAGGTGGATCCTGTGGGTAGAGAATGGGGTTTCTCAAAAGGTGGCCAGAGAGGAGAATGGGTTAGAGAGGAAGTTGCACTTGAAGACATGGGAACATGGGAGCAAAGTTAGGATCAGGAATTTTTTGAGATGGCCATCATGATGGCCATTTAACTTCTTGGGTATTTTTCTTTTGGAATATAGAGCACTTTTAGTGCAAGGCTTAAAAATTTTTCTTTCTGTTGAAATTTCCCTTAATTATTCTAACCTTTCAAGAGATTCTGATATTCCCACTTCTCCTGCCATTTCAGGAGCTTGAACAGATTAAGAAAAAATATAAAAGGGCATTTTTATTAGAGAGGGTGCTCTTATTTATTTATTTAAGCTAACTTTTGGTACTTAGGAAGGTCCAGGGGGGCTAAATATATACAGCTGAATCACTGTGCTCAAAGACCGTCTGATCTGAGCTGACTGTCATTATGATCACAATTCTCTTTCAAAATAAATGCCTATAATTTTTTTTTACCAAATCTTTAAACGTTTAACATTTCATCATGCACTTAATGGCATAGATATGGAAAAAGCATCTGTGGCTCAAGTAGTCAATATTACTAGAGGGCCATTATTTGCCTAGACAATCCTGAACGCCTCTTTGGCCATAACTGATTATTCAACAGGACCAGAATTCTCAGCAACAAACGAGCACAGGAATATAAAGATCAAACATTTGTTCGTATTTGAAAAGGAAATATTTTGGAAAGCAGAGACATTTTCTGGCATGTCTTGCTTTTCTGATCTCCAAATTCAGCTGTATAGTCCTGAGCTCCATGGTTTCCACTGCTTACACATAGATCATGAAGATTTGGAAAGTAGAGTCTTCCAGTCCAGAAACTCTGTTCTTGCTTGGTAAACCAAAGACCAAACAGTGCTGGTAGTTTTAAAGCGACATTCAGGCATAAACATAGAAGTCAAGTCAGGCCTGGACACCAATAGCAGCTTTTTCAATCAGGCAAAATCATTTTTTAATTACTGCAGCCAAACATAGTCAAAATAGAAAAAAAAAAAACTTGTTTGATCTGTTTCTTGATTTTGGTTGTTGTTGTTAAGATGGCTTTTTATTCCTGTAGAAGACATTACCACCACCTCTTATTAGCCTAATTTCAATGAATTTTTTTAAGGGATGAATTAATGCCACATTTTGTTTATAATTATAAGGATCAATGCCTGCCCCAGGCCCCCATAAAGCCAGAGGTCCATTTATTGAAGAATGGAAAACAGAAAACGAAGCCACTTTGCCTGGAGGGCTTCCACAGGCTGGTGGTTTGAGAGAGGTTTTATCTCTCTAATGAGTATAATATTAAAATTATGTGGGTTCAAGAGGTTTTATTTTTGCAGTATTTGAACTATATATATGGACATCTGCAAATGCCAATCATATGACTTATGTAGGCACAATTAATTGTTTGTGCTCACACATATGCTGACAGCATTTGTTTTATGCACCTGCTTCTTCTCCAGTTCCAGTTTGCTTCGATCTTTTGATTTTGTTTTAATGCACAGGCGTTTGCTGAAGTGTAACCACTTACAGAGCATCTGGGCTCACGTGGGTTTTAAAACTGAATCCACATTTTAACAGTTTCTCACCTCTCGATCTGGATTAGAGAAAATGAATACATCATAGTAACCAATATTAATAGTTCTTTCACATTCCTAAGTGCTGACATTTGCTTCTTGGTTATAATCCTCAATTTGGAGTTTGGCTCCCTGCTTTGTCTCAGATTCCCACGGGCCTTACAATAATGCTTATCATTTGCATAGCACTTTTAAAGCGCCTTTCAATCATTAGTTAATTAATTCATATGATGTCTTTTCACAATTTCCATTTAATGCATAAATAAGCAAACTGGGCCAAACACAGGTTAAATGACTGGGCCAGGACCATATGAGGATTTGGCTAAGTCCTTTCATTCGTTTTTTTTTAATTTTCCAGAAAGGAAGATACATTTTCAACTCCAGTATCACACAATCAGGAGCAGTTAATGAACTTAGGCAATCTGGGGAAGTATTTGCTCCTTCTGTAGTGTTAGGCTTTCAAGTGGAAATGAGAATGGTGTGACTTCTTAAGATCATGGCAACCTCCCTGATCTACAGGATCAGGCTAAGACTTAGAATACAGCTTGATGAGAAGCTGTTTTGTGATATTTTTTGAAATCTAAGAATTGTTGCCCAGGAAGGATGCGGATAGTGTAAATCAAAGACATAGGATAGGAAAGGCTTTGGGTTATGGTCTTCCCAGGAGATCTTTCCAAAGAAAATTAGGGTGGCAGCTGTTTTGCAGATCAAGCAAGTAAAGCTTAAGATTGATAATATGCATTTTACCTCTTCAGTAGCCTAATGGTGATGATGGGAACGAAGGGATGCAGGCTGAGAAGACTCTCCCAACTTCTTATCAAATGCTTAAGATAATCATTCTTTTTCTTTTCATCACACTTGGGATCTTCTGGGTACCTTTAGCATCCAAAATACACTGCAGGGCTTTGGTAGAGACCTGCTTAATTGGCTGTTACCCTGAGCTCAGAATAGCATCTGAGCTAGGAAGAAAAGCTGCCGCAATGGAAAAAGACGAAAGAAAAGATGGAAAACAGAGACCTGGGTTGAGGACATGTGTCTGCACCGGGGGGAATCGACTGGACAGAAGAAGCAAGCTCTCAGAGAGTAATAATCGCTTCTGAGATGGTCACTAGTTGGCCTTGGCCCATATCCTGAAAGTACTAAATGGGATGTTGTCTGTTTCCTAGGGCTGCTCTAACAAGTTACCACCAGCAAGGCGGATTAAAGTGACAGAAATTTATTCTTTTATAGTTCTGTACGCAGGAAGTCCAAAATCAAGGTATAGCCAAGGTTGGCTTTCTCCTGAGGATCAGGAGGAGAATTCATTCCACACCTCTCTTGGCATCTGGTGGCTGTTGGCAAACATGTTGGCATGTACATGCATTGCTCTAGTCTTTGCCTCTGTCTCCTCGTGGTTGTCTTCCCTCCCTGTCTTTGTGTCTCATATCTCTCTTTTTCTTTTTTCTTATAAGGACATGAGTCATTAGATTTAGGGCCCGCCCTAAACCCAGGATAATTTCATCTTTCCTTAATTAAATCTTACAAAGATCCTCTTTCCAAATAAGGTTTCATTCACAGGTATGGGGATTAGGACTTTGTTGTGTCTTTTAAGGAAACACAGTTCAACCTACTAGAGATGTCATCCTTCAGACTTTGGGTCTGGTAGAGGCTCAAACAGTCTCCAGATTTTACATAGCTGGGTCTCTCCTGTGAATCCATACAGACAATGAGTGTTTCTGGAGGCAGACCTAACAAATGCTTCCTTCTGCTTCTGTCCTATATTGTCCTATCCATCTAGCTCTATGCCCAACTAGAGGGAGGAATTGTTTGGCAACTCCAAGAATCCCCACTGCATCCAGTTGTCCACAGGAGATGCAGCTGTCCTCTTGGACAGTAGAGACAGCCTCCATTCCATGCATACCAGCCAGCAGATGCCTTTCCTTCCTCCTGGCTCTGATGCTGTCAGTGGTTCCTTAGATTGTCCAGTAGAGGAAAGTAGCTCTACAATTCCTGGGTATATGGGCCTTGTGGGTGGGGGATATTTTTTTTCTGGCCATGGTAATTCATAGGACATTGATCTAGATACCCTGGCAGTGACTCTGTACCATACTGATCCTCCTGTTCCTTTTTAGGTTGTTTCTTGCTTTAAATCTGCCAGTGGCCTTCTTGGCCAGATTAATTCTCAAACACTTTAGCAGGTCACAGAGTTCTTTATGATAAACTATACTGGGCTGCCAAGGAGCCTGCTGTCAGTGGTTCAGACATGACTTCTGCTAAAAGGAACTCCGGGTGCCACAGCCCCTAGGTGGGTACTCTACTATGTGGCAGAAAACACCTCCACTGAGCTCAATGCTTACTGAATTGACACTTCCAGATGCTGCTAAAACAATCAGCAAAGCTCAAGGGACTTTACTTTTTAAATATGGGGCATGAATATTTTGTGGTTTATTGGCTCTAAGGAAATTTAACCTCTTTATTTTTCACCTGAAATCTCATCTTCTAGAATATAGACTCTGTGCTAGATTGGGTTTCCTTCTTGGCAGTAAAAATCTTTTCCCCCTGAGTGTTCAATTATTAGTCCCTTAAACTCTGCTTATTTAAAAAATTTACCCCTAAGCCTTATATTTCTCCCATTTCCCCTAAACTTCCTGTGTTCTACCCATTCAAACTTGGAGTTTCCTGAGTGTTCATGCTTTCTTTCCTCTGTGCATTTGCCCACACTGTTCCCTCTTCAGGAGCACCACCTGCTCTGTGCATACTTCAGTATCCTTCAAGCTTAAATGTTAGGTTTTCTGACTCCCCCAGCAGGCCTGGGAACTCCTTGGTTGGCATCACCATAGCAGTAAATAAACATTAATAATGGAACTTAGCACATCTATCCAACTCCAGACAGGAGTTTTTAAAACTGTGTCAATATGCCAGTAGTAGGTGGTAAAATCAATTTTTAAAATGAAATAGAACACAGGGCACCTGGGTAACTCAGTTGGTTGAACGTCAGATTCATGATTTCTGCTCAGGTCATGATCCCAGGGTTCGTGGGATCGAGCCCTGCATCAGGCTCTGCATTGACAGTGTGAAGCTTACTTAAGTTTCTCCCTCTCTCTGTCTCTCTGTCTCTGCCCCTCCCCTGCTCATGCTCTCTCTCTCTCTCAAAAAAAATATCAATAAGTAAACTTTAAAATAAATAAGTAAACTCAATAAAATAAAATAAAATGAAATAGAACAGAAAATATTAAGTATATTTCATTTAGTAAGGGTCTGGTATGTGGACTTCTGCTGCTGCTGACATTGGTGTGTGTGTGTGTGTGTGTGTGTGTGTACTGGGTCTAGGAGTATTTCTTACTATGGGTCATGAGACATTAGACTGAGTTACCTTAATCATCTCCGTATAGTTTAGGACTGGTCCAGTGTTTGCATGAAGTTGATAGGCAGCAAATGTCGGGTGGCTGAAGGAATCAGCGTAGCCGTGAGAATCCCAGGCACAGTTCTCAACACATTCTCAGTGAGGACCATACACTCCATTTGCTGGCCCCACCCAGGTTTGCTAATAGTCAAAGCCAGAAGTTTGTAATAAGTCATGCCTGTGTCTGCTGCAGTTTACAGACTCAGATGCAGCTAATATTTATTTAGCGTCTACCTCCTGGCCACATGTTGTCTTATGACATGTAGTCTCAGAAACATGCCACAGTCATGATGTTCCTGTTTAGTTGGTAAAACTGACACACACAGAAGGGGAAACGTTGCTTTGAGCTACACCACAAATCCTCAGCAAGGACTGTGCTTGAATTCGCATCTTTTATCACTCAGGTGAGTGTTTATTCTTTTATATAAGGAGATGTGGCAGTTAGGAGCATAGCAACTTCTGGAAGGCTGTGGAGGAGTGTTGGAGGAGGAAAAGGGCAGTACAGGACACTTGCTCAGTTACAGCACTGAGGAAACAGCCACACGGAGAAGAAACACACCACCACACATTTGTGACAAAGACTCCTAAAACCTGTGAAGAAGCGATTTGAGTAGGTACATCAAAGGTCCATTAACCGAAAGGCAGAAGACTGGGCTCTCTAAGTACGACGGGCAGTATTTGTCATACAGTTGTACTGTCACGGATGGGAGCCATCAGCAGCTGTTGTGTGCTGCTTCTACATTAACCACACAATCGTGGAGATTGATTTGGGAGCTCATCTCCTGAAGCCCTCCCCTGGCTGCCTTCACCTGCCTTCTCCCCCTTCCCTCACTCCTACTCCCACTGTCTACTCACCCCCACCCCCTCCAGCCTACCTCCTACCTCCATCTGGATGCCTCGGAGCAGATGTGGACAGAGCCATATGTTCCATCCCTCTGACTAACACTGCTGTGCTTTTAGATTGGCTCAGGTTGGATTGTGATTAGTGTGTATTGTTATCATCACCAAGTCAGATAATGGGGACGGTTATTGATTTGCCCCATCCAAACCTCTTTGTTAGGAGACTTGCACACAAGGAAGAGAACTTGCTAAAAGACAAATAAAAAATATTTGTATCTATTCACCTAAAATGAGGAAGTACAAGACTGTGTCCTTGCCTCTGTCCTGTTGAACAGTTTTATCAGGAACTTGGATCAAGACATAAAAGACCTGCTGGTCAAATTTGCAGTTGGCACAAAACTGGGCAGGATGGCTAATAGGCTAGATAAGATCAGATTTTTAAAAGATCTTGACAAGTGGAATGAAAGGCCAAAACCAACATGAAAAATTTAATAAGAAACTTAAAGTCCTGCACTTGGAGTTAAAAAAAAAACCCATCTGCTTCAAAAGTATGGAAGGAAGAGATCTACCTTTGTAGCCATCCTAATGAAAACAACTAAGGGCTTTTAGTGAACTACATCCACAATCTGATGAGTTAACCATAAGTTAACCATAAAGATGATGCTAATAAGGCTATACTAATAGAAGCTCAGTCAGTGTCCATCCCAGTGATCCCTGCACGGGTCTGACCATGGCTGCAGAACTCTCAGTGTCTGTCACATTTAAAATCAAAATCAAAATATATGTCACTTATTGGTTGAAAATTCTTTTCTCAAATTCCTCTTCAAAAATTACTAGAGTAACAAGGGTTAACTGCAGCTAGTGAAATATTATTAGGTGTATTAAAAAAAACCAGAGGGGGCGCCTGGGTGGCTCAGTCGGTTAAGTGTCCGACTTCAGCTCAGGTCACGATCTCGCTGTCCGTGAGTTCGAGCCCTGCATTGGGCTCTGGGCTGATGGCTAGGAGCCTGGAGCCTGCTTCCAATTCTGTGTCTCCCTCTCTCTCTGCCCCTCCCCCGTTCATGCTCTGGCTCTCTCTGTCTCAAAAATAAATAAACATTAAAAAAAAAAAAAACAGAGTATTCTTCCAGCATTCCCTAAAGCAGGTAACCCATGTTAACAGCCTGGGGTGCATCCTTCCACACTAGTATTCGTGCTGATACAAATATACCAAAAATAAACACATATGCATGTAAGGATTTCATTGGGAGTATTTATTTTTTTATAAAGTGGATCCTGAAAAACCCATTACTCTCCAACTTTGTTTCTCCACTTAAGGATAAGTCATTGACACCTCTTCAGGTTAATACATACAGATCTCAAGTATTTAAAAAACGGTGCGTACTATTCCATGATAACAGATGTGCTACCATTTATTAGCTTTTTTCAGTGTCCCATTTTAAGAGGAATACTGGCAACCGTGGGAGGGGATAACTTTCCAGGTTGGGATGGCAAAAGATGGAGCTAGAAGCCGTGACATACTAAGAATGATCGAAGCACCTGAAACTATTTAACTGGGAGAATGGAAGGTGGGGGGGGCGGCAAGCAGGAGGGTTCTTTGGGTTCATTGAAGAATATTGGGATTTTGTTCAGCGTAGGGTGGGACAAATCAAAGATTCTATGTTTCATGTTTCGTTCCTTGTCAGGACAGGGCTGGGGAAGGGGAGAGGAAGGACTCTGCTTCCTTCCAGTGGCTGGAGGTATGTGCAAAACAACAGCTTTTGGGGTGAATGAGACTGCCCTACCCCCACCCCCATCACCAGAATGCTGGCAGGCACCAAGCAACCTCCACAGTAAGCACATTATAAAAACATTAGACAAAAATAACAAAAATAATGACATTAAAAAGAAAAATCATTGTATAAACCAAACAAACCCAGCCCTAGAGCTGAGACAGGCACCGGCCAGGATGTTGTTGGCATGGTTGGGAGAAATTTGATTTCGATGAATTTCATTGTCAATGTAACCAGGGCATGAATCACCCTCCTTCGCCCTTCCTTATCATTGTAATACCACAGATTTAGGGAACATGGCATGGAGAGATAAAGAAGTTCACAAACAGCATCAGCCAGGAGCCCCCTGGGCTCCAAGGCAGTGCAGGACTCAGCCAGGAGGCAGTTCTCCAGTGTTAGGGGCCGATAAATCTGAAGGCAGTTGAACCCCTGAGGGATTTGAAGCCTTCAAGCCTGAGACCAGGGCTATTGCTTTTCCCACTTCCAACCCCTCACAGACCACCTAACTGAAGGTTGGGAAATGAGTTTTCTCACTCAGAAGCAAGAGCTCTCGTGGAAGCAGGGGCCTGGCAAAGCCGGTGCTGGAGAAAGTCAGCTCTCAGTAGGCTTCCACGGTTTATTTCCCTGATCCTGCATGTCCTCTCCTGAGGTGCTTAGAGAAGCCACCCCCTGGCAGAGGCACAGGGATGCAGTGCCAGCATAGGATCTGGAGGTGGTACTGGGTGGGGGGTGGGCAGGGTACTTACAGCCTGGTGATCAGGGAGTCCCAGAGAGTGCTGAAACCATGCTAGCATTTTATTTATTTATTTTCTGTTTTTTTTAAATTTATTTTTGAGAGAGAGAAAGAGAGTCCCAGGCAGGCTCCACACTGTCAGTGTGAGCCCAATGTGGGGCTCAGGCCCACAAACCATGGGATCATGACCTGAGCCAAAATCAAGAGTCAGAGACTTAACTGACTGAACCACCCAGGAGCCCCTTATTTTTTAATTAACACGTACTTGATCCAGGCACAGTGCCAGGCACTTCGCATGGGTAATTCTGAGCCATACTCCCAACCCTCTGGCAGGTACACTGTACACATGAGGAGACTGAGGCTCAGGGAGACGAAGTTACCTGGTCCAGGTCACTCAGCTAGCCAGAGGTAATGCCAGGGCTTAAATTCCAGAGTCTGTACCCTTTCTATTAGGAGTTGATGATGGCACATTGCCATGAGAAGGGTCTTGGGGAAAAGCGGGCCTTCCTAAAGCCTGTGCTTTCTCTCTTCTAATTATAAACCCAAGCAATTGAAAATGCTCAAGCTACCCTCATTTATCTAGAGTTCATCGCAGCCCTCAAGATTGCTTAGGGGATGGGACACCTGTTTTATTCATACCGGTGTATCAGGCTATTACCATCCACACAGGTAACTGAAACAGGACCTGAAAATTAGAATTGGAAAAATCTGCAAGGTACTGTGGTTGGCTGCCTCATGGAGGCATTTTCTCAGACAACAGTCCCACTGGTGTTTTTTCTTCACAGAGAGGCAATGAAGAACTATACGCCAGTGGTCTGGAATACAGGCATTAAGTTTGAATTCTGGAGTCAAATGATTCGGTTTTACTTATGACTTGGGTAAGTTACTTAACCACCTACAAAATAGAGATAATAATAAGATGAAACAAGATCTTGTATGTCGAGTGCTCAGCCCAGCGCCTTATACAAAGTTGTTGTCCTGTAAGTAAGGGTTATCTACTGTGGGTGTTATATTGTCCTGGGATACGTAGATGACACTGCAGACTCACTGTCATTAAGATGTGCACTCGGAGTTGTTTTTCCTATAGTAGGAACATGTTATAGTCAATCCATTTCTGCTCATAAATCTGGCATCTTTTGGGGAATCATTTGGAAATTGTACGGCCTGGGTAGAGAGAGATATGTCAGGTATGAAATAATGCCAGACTCTGAGGTTTAGCAGACCTGATCACCAGTCCTGACTGCCAGTCACCACCTGGATCCTTTTTGCAATTTACTCCCTCCTCAGAGCTTCCAATGAAGGATCACAGGAGCCACCCTAAGTAGTCATTGTTCACCACAAACACAAAGCATCCAAAGTTGTTTTGCCCTCAGGAGATGCACAGTGGTCCTTAGTTCCTTTCTGCCATGGCTGAACCACCAAGCTTGCCACACCATCCCCATTGGTGAGTATCTTCCAGGCTTCCCCAAACCTGTTTCTTGTCCTTGACAAGGAGGGCATGACATCCTTTGGCACATAGATGACCTTCCAGGCAAAACTGGGGTTGAAGATAGAAAAGTCTGGGTTTTCGAAGGGAACTCAATATCAGCAATTCGTTTTATTTCATTTAAAATTTTTATTTAAATTCTAGTTAGTTAACATACAGTGTAATATTGGTTTCAGGAATAGAATTCAGTGATTAATCACTTACATACAACAGCCAGTGCTCATCAGAACAAGTGCCCTCTTTAGTACCCATCATCCATCTAGCCCATCTCCTACTCACCTCCCTCCATCAACTGTTTGTTCTCTATTGTTAAGAATCTTTTATGATTTGTTTTTCTCTCTCTCTTTTCCCCCTTCCCATCTATTCATCTGTTTTGTTTCTTAAATTCCACATATGAGTGAAATCATATGGTATTTGCTTTTCTCTAACTGGCTTATTTCGCTTACCATAACACATTCTAGATCCATCCACGTCATTGCAAATGTCAAGATTCATACTTCTTGATGGCTGAGTAATAGTCCATCACACACACACACACACACACACACACACACACACACACACACCATCTTTATCCATTCATCAGTCCATGGACATTTGGGCTGTTTCCATAGTTTGACTACTGTTGATAATGCTGCTATAAACATCAGGTGCATGTACCCCTTCAGATCCAATATCAGATCCAATGCTGTTTAAAAACAGCAATTCAAACAGAACTCGAACAGGACTCAAACCAGGTGAAGAAACCCTTTCATGAAGTACTTAAAGGCCTCTTAAGATCTGAGTTTACGTAGAAATTGTGAGAGGGCTACATGTCATTCACTTCGATTTCACAAACATACATCCAGCTGGTACCTTTTCTGTCTGTTTCCAGAACACAGGCCCCATACTGCCAGTGTACATTCTGGCAGGTCAGCACTACCAACTGAGACCTCAGAGTACTCATCTGAAAATGGGGAATTGGGGTAAATGTTCTTGCAGGTCTCTCTTGGTACCAGGATTCTGTGGATCCCATTCCTCCATGTAAGACAGTGTTCATCCTGAGACCTTTTCTGACAGCCCCCACCATCCAGAGATTTCCCACTCCCTTCTGAGAGTTCCCACTCCATATGATGTATACTTCTTTCAAACCTCTGCACCTGATAGCTTACTTTTATGGTCCCCGTACTCACCTGTGAGAAGCTTGAAAGTAGGAATTACATTTGCATTTAGTTCTGTGCTCCCAGAATCCAGCTTATTGGCTGGCACACAGTAGGTGTTCATTTATGTTGAAGGAATGGATGTTGAAGAGGCAATAAAGAAGATGCTTTAATTCACTGTAGTTCCTCTGTCCTTACCTGTAACATGAGGGTAATAAGAGTATATATTTCATATGGCTTTCTGAGAACTGAGAGAACCCATCATTAGTGTTTTTTAGCACAGGGCCTAGCACATAGTCATCAGTCAGTAAATATTAACCATCATGATATAATATTATCAACATTCGAATTTCAATTTTTGTATCTTTATTTTAAAAACAGAAACTGAGATACAGGAGAAAATGGCATGTCCTTGGGATAACCAAGTACAGTGCCAAGAAAAAAGCTGAAATCTTTATTTCTTGTTCTGAGTTTTACATACCATACTATGAGGCTTTTGCCTGAGGGCCTGGGGTTTTAGACTTTTCTCAGAGCTTTTGTTCAGCAGGTTGAATTTGGCTGGGGCCTAGGCAGGAGGATGGTGGGGAAGAATTGTCTTGAGCTACTGAGGAGTTAGCTTTCCTAGCATTTGAGGAAGAAATGAAAAGTACTCTTTAATCACCCTTTGACATGGCTTCTATATACAAATCTTTGAGCCTTTGGCTCAGGAGAAGAGAGCAGGGAAGTTATTCAGAAGGGAAATTATTTTACATAAAAGTAATGTTTGGCAGATATCACAGTGTGCAAGAAATAAATACTTCTTAAAACAGACGGTGAAGGCACATGTCTCTGAAAATTTAGAAATATTCCCAGGAGTGATCTAGATGAAGAATATATGGGAGGAGACATAAGAATCCTCTGTATAGAATCATTCATGCTGAGTGTTAGCGCAGAAACTCGAACTAGCTGAGGAAATGCACATTCAGGAAATCTCCGAAGAAGCTCATTGAATCATAGCTCTGAGCCCAGACTTTTTGCCACTGGGTCGATACCACTGCCTCTATAGGTAGCGACCTTATATCTTGGTGATTGATCTAATTTTAATAATGTTGTAATTGATTATTTTTATGGCTTATTATTTTCATTTGGTGGTTTATTAATTTCTGGAATATACAATTCCAAAAAGACTGGTTCAAGTAAAAAAAAAATCCTGAACATAGCTAGAGAATTTAGGAATAATTAAGTGGATATTAAACAATATTTTTTGGTGAAAAATATTTTTTCTCCTTCATTCCTTCTGTTCTTCCTTTTCTCCTTTTGTTATTTCATTCCACAGAGACTGGCATAGAGTTAACCCAAATACCCCTTTTTCACTTTATCTACTCATGTATCCCATACATGTATTTATTATAAGTACAGAGATTTTTCTTGCTTGCTTTCTTTTAAGCATCCTTTTGTAGATGTTTGGGGGCACTGTATGGTTGTAGGATGCTTTGAGAAGGACTAACCATTCCTACAGATAAACTCAGATTATGCTTTGGGGGAGAGACTTCTTTCCTCAGTGCCTCAGGTTGCTCATCTCCATTACTGATAAGTAGTGAGAATGAATTAATTCACATTCCAGACTGGACTCTTGGGTCACAGTGCAGTTAGGCTGTGAAAGGGCTCCTCCTTCCCTTTCTGCAGCCACAACATGGCACTCCTGAAGCACTTTGAAAGCAGTGACTCAGGAGACCAGCAGGTGGCACATGGAACCAGAATACACACATCATGGCCCAGGACAAAGATGGAGGAGGCTGATTTAGAGCAAGGTCAGTTGGCTGACTTCCTCAGTCTTGAGGTATTGAATGCCGCCCATGAGGACCACAAAAATCTGTATGACTGTGGGACCTAAATGATTAAAATGCCAGGAGGGCAAGACCAGTGTGACACTAAAGGATGGGAATATTCTAGTCATTCCTTTAACCTCTCCTAATCCTTTCTCTTAAACTGAGTTACCTTATATCAGTATTGTAAACCAAAGAACATATACTATAGGTAAAGCAAGAAGCTTAGTGTGAAGAGTTCAACATTGGTAGCCATATAATAAATACTATATGGTTGTGTTGAACACAATCCAGTGGTGTTATTTAGGCATTTCTGATTAGTGTGTATATATGTATATATATATATATATATATATATATATATATATATATACACATATATATATATATATATAGACTGCATTTAGGTATTTCTGATTCATTGATTTGTTCATTTATTTTTTCAACCAATGAATATATATGGAGTACCTACCCTTTGCTTGGGACAGGGCTTAGGCACATGGCAGGGGAGGGGGTGAGTGAGACTGAGTTCAGCTTGGTCTGTTGGTTTAGCAACTCTGTTGGCTAAATTACTAGGAGGGCGGGTGGAGGGTTTCATGTAAAACCAACAATTCAGCCTGATAACCAATACACTCATTAGATTAGAAGGTGTTGGGATGATGGTTTGGATGGTGGGGAAGCTAGTATGGGAACATGAGGGAACAAAGGACCATGGGCTGTATATAAATTGGAAATTATTTCTAATGTGTGGGGTTCACATTCTAGTCCACCCTGCTCCACACATTCTAGTCAACCCTCCTTCTTTAGTTGGTTATACTGTGGATTCTCTATGTTGTAGAAAGCAATATTTTGAAGATAATCTAACCTTTTAAAAATAATATATGTACATGAAGGGTTACTTTTACGTAGAACAGTGCTCAGTTTTTCCCCGTCTCTAGAGTGTGAAAGGAGAAGAGCTTTAACTAGGACAAGAGGAATAGAAAGGATTTGTTGACGTTGAGAACTGTTAATCCCTGATGTGTTACCCCAGAAGATGAGGACTGCTTTGGTTGAAGGCTTTTAAGAAAGCAGAGATTGGGCGCCTGGGTGGCGCAGTCGGTTAAGCGTCCGACTTCAGCCAGGTCACGATCTCGCGGTCCGTGAGTTTGAGCCCCGCGTTTGAGCCCCGCGTCAGACTCTGGGCTGATGGCTCAGAGCCTGGAGCCTGTTTCTGATTCTGTGTCTCCCTCTCTCTCTGCCCCTCCCCCTTTCATGCTTTGTCTCTCTCTGTCCCAAAAAAAATAAATAAACGTTGAAAAAAAAATGTAATTAAAAAAAGAAAGCAGAGATTACCAACTATCTGGACTAGTTTATTTATTTATTTATTTATTTATTTATTTATTTATTTATTTTTAATTTTTTAAAATGTTTATTTATTTTTGAGAGAGAGACAGAGCACAAGTGGGGAGGGGCAGAGAGAGAGGGAGACACAGAATCCGAAGCAGGTTCAACTCCGAACTGTCAGCACAGAGCCTGATGTTGGGCTCGAACCCATGAACCCGGAGATCATGACCTGAGCCAAAGTTGGATGCTTAACCAACTGAACTACCCAGGCACCCCCTATGTAGACTAGTTTAGATATGGGTATCTTAGGGAAAAGGGATAGATAAGTGATTTTTAAAAACCCTGTACATGCTGATTCAGATTAGCAGAATCTGTATCAGGCAGAGAGATAAAGAGAGAGAAAAGAAAGACAGGGAATGACTTAATTATTGGTTGTCAAATAAAGGAAGGCTTATCTACTGGAGAGAAACTGGTCGGTAGAGGAAAGAGGGAGGTAAAGCAAGAGATCTATCCTAGAAGGGAGGACCCTTTTGGCTCTAAAAATTGTGTGATACTCTTGGGGTAAACAATGCAAAACTATGGAATCTCCATAGTTTGGGGAGATTAAGCACAATTTCAACATGTGCCCATAGGGCTATAATTTACGGTAATTGATAGGCATATTAATTTTACTGTGTTTCATTTTTATAATCAGCACTGAAGTCTTTGTTCTCATACTGGAATATTGTAGGCATTCATGACATTTTATATCAAATATGTATATCTGAAATATCTCAAATATCAAATAACTGTGTTTCCGTCACATAATCTTTTCAGTGTTTCAAATATTGCTATAGTTCCTTCCGACATTTTTTTTTATTAAAGAAATAAAGCCTTAGAGATTCTATTGATGCCTCTGGTGTACCCCTGGTATGGAAATGCGTGTAGATAGATGGTCATCACCACTATCAGGGAAGGCATTTCTGAGTGGGGTGGGATGTAGATAAAGTCACCACTAAGACGCTAACACTTTGGAAAGTCCTCATTGGTGGGGTAGATGACCTCATTTCTAAGTTGGTAAGGATGGTGAACTCCTTAATAAAGTCTTTGAAATGCACCAGGTTCTTTTTAAAAAAAAATTTTTTTTAATGTTTATTTATTATTGAGAGACAGAGACAGAGAGCGTGAGCAGGGGAGGGGTAGAGAGAGGGGGAAACAAAGAATCAGAAGTAGGCTCCAGGCTCTGAGCTGTCAGCACAAAGCCCGACGCGGGGCTCGAATTCACAAACTGCGAGATCATGACCCAAGCTGAAGTTGGTCACTTAACCAACTGAGCCACCTAGGCACCCCATGAAATGCACCAGGTTCTTAAACACTCTCAACATAGGCTAACACCAAACTTTGCACAAGTCACTTGGGAATGATGCATCCAGGTATGGATAATATTCCTAAGTAGAAATGGATCATCTCCTACTTCTGACTTTGCAAGCCTCAACCTAAAGTGGGAGAAAATATCTTATACTTTTTATAATGTAGAGTATAGATTTTACTCAGAGAGCGGAGGAAAGAGCTGCATGGGACCTAAGAGCCACAGAGTGATTTTTAGTAAATATGTAACCACTGTGGGAGAATTCTAATAAAGAGTCAAGTGAGAGAATTTGGTGTCTGAATCCTAAAACTGGCCCCTCCTTTTGAGAGAGTCATATCTACAGAGATCAGGAGCCAAATAGGGAATAATAACAGATTTGTTAGTACCTGAGCAAGTTCCCAATTACAACAATACCCATCACCCCCTCCCATGAAAGGTATCTTTGGTTAAGCTGAACTGGAGCATGTGGCTTTTAGGTTAAAGGCCAAAAGAGGGCCCAAAAGCTTCCTCTTAACAGGAAGGACCTGACAGTCCTGATTCCCACAAAGAGGGTGAGAAGAGGGTGAGGAGGCCCAGGCTTGCCCTTTGAAGGTCGAGCCTTCTTCAGTCAGCTTCAGCAAGCCTAAGACATGGTTCTTCCCCCACTTTTTAAAGCAGTTGCCCTACCAATGAAGTTAGGCTCTGGCCAGCAGTTAGCCACTCTTCCTCCTGTGTAAATGAGTGAGTAATGGGGTATGGAAAGAAGGGCTGTGTGTATGAGTCAAAGTGGAAGCAAGGAGATGAGAAGAAGTCCTCCCTACCAAATGCTATCCTCCACATTTCTACCACCATTTGTATAATCTACAGGAGTGTCCAACTGATTAATCTGAGCATTTACTAATAATAGTTTCATTTTAGCAGCTTTAAATGAAAGTGGACTCTGGATGGAGAATTTGTAATGCTTATCCCTGGTTGTTGTTGTTGTTGTTGTTGTTGAACCTTAAAATTCTTATGTTGGACTCAATTTCAGATAACGACCAGGGTTGAGAATAGGTTCATAAGTCATAAGGCTGTTTTCCTATTTTAATGAAGGGACATTTCCTTCCCAAGCATGATGGAGAAAAGTACATGCCAAAATGAAAGCATTTAATATGAAATATAGAAATCTTATTGGCTGGGAATGGGGGTAAAATACTGGACTAAGAATTCTCCCTCAATATTACCTACATCTGCAATGATTGCCAAAATAACTTTCAGGAAAGGCAAACTAGGTTTGTGTCACATATACGGCAATCAACCAAACCCAACACTTGTCTTCCTGTGATCATGGCATGCAATGAAGGGAGAGATGAATCTAACAACAGATTGACAAGAAAAGAAAACAAAATGTAGTCCAGGGAAACTAACTGTGTCTTTATGAAAATGGAGCTTCCTCTTGCTGGGTCACATTGTCCCTGATCAGGTCTAGAGACCAGATACCACTGTAGCAATGCTGGGCTGCACCATCACCACCATCATTAGCATTAGCACCCTCAATGTTCCAGACTTCAACTGGTTAACTAGTAGTGCTTCTACTTTAGTAGGGTTGATGGTAACAACAACAAAAAAGTGTTAGTCTAGAAGTAAATAAAGTCACCTGGAATAAAACCAAAGCTGGGAGCCTCTCTGTGATTGATTCACACACCCCCACCCCCGCCCCACCACCCCACCGATTCCCAGAAATAGTCATCCAGGACATCCCAGGCTTTTTGCAGCATTCCACAAGTCTGCTGGGCATCCACAACCTGGGCTTTTGAGGGCTGCCTCCTTTGAAGGTAGTCACTCACATGTCATCCCAACTTCTGTCCCCTACCCCCACTATGTGCTCATATCCATGCCCAGCTGGCCCTCCTGGCCCTTCCTGTCCCCACTGTTCTCTTTGCCTCTTGCCACTGAGCTGCTGATCACACACGGTGGCTTCCACCCCAGAAGGTATCACAGCAGCGTAAACATCATTGTCAGCTTATCCCTACCTCTCTCTTTAAATCGTAAGGCTGGGGCCCTGATCTGACAGGATTAGTGCCCTTCTAAGAAGAGATACCAGAGAACTTGCTCTCTCTCTCTCTCTTCCTACATACACACAGGAAAGGCCGTGTAAGCATACAGTAAGAAGACAGCTGTCTATAAGCCAGGAAGATGACTCTCACCAGGAACTGAATTGAACAGTTAGCTTGAACAGACTAACATACCAGGTATACTCCTAGTAACGTTTATTGAGCATTTGCTATGTGCTGAGCAATGCATTAAAGCAGAAGTGCAAAAACTCATGTGTTAATTTATTTATACTTGTAACAACTCTGTGAAATAACTACTGTTGGTATGCCCATTTTTGAAATGAACAAACAGGCTCAGAGAGGATAAGAATTTACTCAATATAGCTAGTAGGCCATGGGGTTGGGATTTGACCCCAAGTTAGTAAAAGTCCCAATTCCTTACTTTGCTCTGTTCTCCTCTCTCCCAGGGGATCTGGATCATAAATGCTGAGCAAATGAAATCATAGATTTCTGTAATTCTCAAAGTACTTTTATAGCTTTTCACAACTAAAGATTCCTTTTATTATTTCTACTCACTGTCATTCGTTAATGCATATTTTGATAGATTACTAATCTGAAAATTGATATGAAATGTATAAATTTCAGTGGATTTTTGAAATATTGAAAATAACTTCTGTTTCCTTTGAGCTCCCAGGAGTTTGAAAACCTAATTACCACCCTCATTTTACAAATGAGGAAACAGAAATCCAGAGAGGATAGTGGCTTGCTGGTTACAGATTTAGGAGCACATTTCAGGTTTTCCTCTTCTATCCAATCATTTGTTATCCAATATCATGGTAAATCAACCAATCCATCATTTAGTTGTCATTGAGCAGCTACTTATGCCTGGGAGATAAGATTATGTGGAGGGTACAGAAAAATTATAGCTATAGCTTCTGCATTCAATAAATTTATACTCTGTTTGCAGAAACAACGCTTAGACATAAAAGGAAATGACATAAAATCACAAGATAGTGTGTTTCTAAAGCAGTGTTTCTTATCCTTGGCTACACATCAGAGTCACCCAGGGAGCTTTCAGAAGCTCCAGAACCCTCCAGAATAAGGATTTTCAGGGGCGGGGGTCAGGGTTGAGAACCCCAGTCAGGGTTGAGAACCACAGGGTTCTCAGGGTTGTAAATGAACATATTCTACAATAAAGACTACAAGGTGTAAAGGTGAAGTCAAGGTGGGCTAGAGAGGTCAGGGGACCTCTGAAGAATAAAGAGGCCTTGGGGTGGATGGATAGTGTTTGGCTAAGAGGAGAGGAGGTGGAGGGAAACACATGAAGATGTCTAGGAAGGATGTAGGGCTTGAGAAGAGAGAGGAGCTGGTGGGGCTGGTGAGTGGCCAGTTCTGACCTTGAGGTTCTGGGAGGCAGAGGTGGAAGGTATAGTCAGAATGGGGGGGGGGGGGGGGACTTCCAAGCTTATTTCTGAAAATAAGAAAGGCTTGATGATTTTTGAATAAAGATTTTATATGACATATGTGTAGCATATCAGGGAGGAATTTTCTTTAGAATGTCCAGGATATCTGGGTGATCTCTGTAGAAGCTACCACATGGGCTAGAAGAAGTCCATGCAGATCAGTTCATAAGAAGAATCCTCATTTTCTCTGGAAAAAGGGAAGGCATTAGATTCTCAGATAAGAGGGTTGGGGTGGGGATAATGAACTTAGGAGAATACAGGAAGCAAGGGTGACTGCTCTACCTGGGCCTATAGTCCACAGCACCCCAAAGCTGTGTGAGTGAAGGAAGAAAGTAGGGGTAGCAGAAGTGATAGATACAGGTACCAAAGGGCAACTTCTTTTGGCTGCACAGGGCAGGTCTCTGCTTGATAGGGAGTGACTAGGGTGCACCCATGAGGCAATTCTGAGCTAGACAGCGTAAGAGAAACCTCCCAGGCCTTTCTGTGGTGCAAGGTTATGTCTCCTTGCAGCTCCCACCAGGGGTTTCCACAGGCGTGACTTTCTTGGAGGCAACAAGGATACCAGGTATGGATTCTCTGGGAAACGTGCATTTATTCTGGGGTCCCAGTGCAGTGTTGGCCAGTAGAGAGTTATAGGCAATGGAGAAATGAGGGAGATGCCCCAGGTATTGGCCCATCTGTGGAACCAGAGAAATTTACAGGGGTTGAGATTTACTGCTTTGCACCTTGAGCATACGTCTTGGCTGGTGGTTGAGAAAACTGTTGTAGAGACTGTTTATGGAAGGTAAGTTTTGGCAGCATTGCGTGACTCAGAATGAGGGGGGTGAGACAAGCTTGGATGCTATGAAGTGATGAGGACCTGGATGAGGGCTGAAGGTGTGGGAATGCAGAAGTAGGAAAGGAACTCAAGCTACTATCTTTTAGTAGGAAAAGCATCACAGAATAGATCAAATGAAGTACACAGGCACTCACAAATCTAAAGTAAATATATATGGATGTTTTACTAATGTTTTACACATTAGTTCCAAGGCCATGCTTGGGGTGAGTGTGGCATTCTGCTCGTATTGAGGGGAGACTGATGCTGGAGGAAGGAGAATTAGGACCCTCAAAGGAAGAGCATGCTGTACCTATAGGGATGGATTTACCATGAAGCTGACGAAGCTTAAACTTCAGGGCCTTTTCCTGGAACAGCCTTGTCCAAAGCTCTGTATTTAACTTTCTGTTTGTCATTTTGAGTTGTTTTGCATACAGAAGATCCACAAATTATACTAGCCTCATGCCCCTGCCCCTCCAATCCTAGATCAGCTCCCAATCACCCACTGTCCCTGATGCTCTCATATGTCAAAATAGGGATGGCCGCTACTTGTTAGCATCCTTTATTGCTGTTAAATCAGAAATGAGCTGTCAGCTTAATCGGGGTGTGCACCTGACAGAACTCTGGGGCGCATTCACATTCTAGTATATGTAATTTGGTGGCCATAAGGTGTAATGTCTATATATCTTTGTTGCCTACATTAAAAAAAATTTTTTTTATCTTTGATGGTCTTCATTTTCGTGAAAGGTATCTAGGTGTGATTTTCTTTTTATCTAATAAACACAGAATTTATTAGGTTTTGTCAGTCAGCAAATCAATGATCTCATCATTTCTGGAAAATTCTCAGTTATGTCTTCAAATATTGCTTCTGCCCCATTTTCCTTCTACTTTCTTTCAAAAACTCCTGTTAAACATCCTTATTTATTAGTATCTATTCCTCATATTGCATATATTTCTATTTTCTGGGCTTCATTTAAGACCAGGGGTTGACAACCTACTGCCTGTGGACCAAATCTCTCCCATTACCTGCTTTTGTAAATAAAGTTCTATTGGAACATAGCCACACCCTTTTGTTTATATATTGTCTGTGACTGAGTGGTTGTGACATACTATGTGGCCTACATGCCTGAAATATTTACTATCTGGCTCTTTACAGAAAAAGTTTGCTACCATTTCTAGATAATTTCCTATCATTCAGTTTACAAACTCTCTTTATCTCTGTTTATTGTACTATTAAACTGGTCCACTGAGTTTTTCATTTTGGTTACTGTATTTTTTATTTCAAATGGACCTTTACGTAGCTGGCAGATCACTTTCTATAGTTTCCTGTCCCAGATGTTATTTTCAAGCTTTTGTTTGATGTGTTTAAATATAAACTCTATAGCTGTGAGAGACTAATATACAAACGTTCTGATAAGCCTAATATGTGAAGTCTCTATGGCTCTGTTTCTAAGGTCTGTTTCCTATGAGCTTATTTTCTTTATTTATATTTTTACTTTAATTATTTTAATTGTATATAGCTCATTGTTCCTGAAAAGCTGTCTGTTGAGGTTCTTTGAGGCCTGAGGGGGGAAAAATGTGTTTCTCCAAAGAGGATTTACTTTTGTTCTGCCTAGTGCCTAAACCAAATTCTTCAAAGTTCCCTGGACCACCTGTGCTGCAAATCCATGTTAGGGCTGGTTTATAGCCAGAGTATCTCAGGATTTTTTTCTTTGTTTATTTTTCCTGTTCCTAAAAAGATTAGTGTTGGAGAAGTCCTGCACTAGACTAAACAATCTTTAGTGGTAGGGACAGATCTATTATTGAGTTTCTCCCACAATGCTTGGCCTATTGCTTGTTGAATGAATGAATGAGTGAGTGAGTGAGTGAGTGAATGAACAGGTTCTGCTGATTACATTTCTTAAGTAGTTCTCAAATCTCTCTTTACCTCTTTCCCATTTTTATGGTTCTAGTTCAGGCCCTAACCATTTTTATCTAGACCAAAACAATGTGATTTCCCAATTTAGTGGTCCTCAGCTAAGGGTATATTTCAGAATCTTTGGAGTATGTTAAAAAAAATATGTTTTCAAAATTCAGGGTGAGTTGAGGAAATTATAGTTTAAAATATTTTGCAGATGATTCTAATACATATCTCTAGTAAGAGGCACTCTGGCCAACCTCAGTTTTGTCTTTCTGCAGTCCATCCTCCCTACTTGGTTAGAAATCTATTCAGTGTGGGAATATGACTACTTTGCTCTTCTGCCAAAACCCTACAGTGGGTCTCTGTTGACTATAGAATAAAATCCAAGCTATTTAGTATTGTTTACAAGGCCCTCCACCCCCCATCTTGTACTTTATATCCTGGTGGCACTCAACTTTGTGCATCACATCTCACATACCATCTTGTCTTCCATGTCTTGCTTTTGCTCACACTATACTCTGTGCCTACACGGCCCTTTTCATCCTTCTTTTCTGGCTTCTTCTGTTTCAGCTCAACTCCAGGAAGCCTCCCTAGACTCAGGGGCTGAGTTTATTGTTCCCCCTTCATGTTTTTCTGCATCACGATATATAGCCAACTCTGTTACTTTGAAAATACAACCCTCAACTAGAGTGTGAATTCCTCAAGGGACTTAAGTTACTCATTTTTTGTTATCCTAGCACAGTTCTCAGAACACAGCAGGAATTAAGTATGTATTTATTGCCTACAATGTGTTGTAGATTTATTGTATATTTACCAAACTGTCTAGGTTTGCCCTTTTATTTTTTTTTTTTTTTTTTTTTAATTTTTTTTTTTTCAACGTTTATTTATTTTTGGGACAGAGAGAGACAGAGCATGAACAGGGGAGGGGCAGAGAGAGAGGGAGACAAGATCGGAAACAGGCTCCAGGCTCTGAGCCATCAGCCCAGAGCCCGACGCGGGGCTCGAACTCACGGACCGCGAGATCGTGACCTGGCTGAAGTCGGACGCTTAACCGACTGCGCCACCCAGGCGCCCCTAGGTTTGCCCTTTTAAAATCAGGTGTTTGATATCTGGGAACATGGGCAACGATGCCTCTGGGGCTCTTTAAATTCACAATATTTGTGATCATAGTCTCCAACTAAATTCAGTTGTTTCCAGTTGTAGTAGGGAGAAGAAGAGCTATAACCTGGGGGTTAATATATAAATCCCAGATAAAATAGAAAAGTAATTTTCAAGCAAAGAGGGAGAAATGAAACAATTAAGAATCCAGCATCCATACTTTTGTGAATGGGTATTGTGCAAAGGTTGATTTCCTTGCACAGGTTGCTTGGATGAGGGATACTCGTGTTTTCTGCAGTAGCGTAGGTCTTCCCTTCCCGCAGTCCTGCCTGGTTTTTTTTTCCCCCAAGCCTCCAGGAGAGCAATGAATACTGAATCTTTCCTCCTAGTTGGTGCTGGAAAAACAACCAAGAATGACAGGCTTGTGTGTAGGCCCCAGAGGAAGCAGGCAGAGAGTAGAAGATTGATAGAGATTTTTGCTCCCTGAGATATAAACGATGTGGTACCTTCTCCAGTATGTAACTGGGTGTCACTTAGTTTTCTGATATTCTTCACTCCCTACTCTCTGGGACAACAAGTGGTATTAATTAGGTCTTCCCAAATAATCCAGAATGACAAAGCTGACCAAATCTTCTGGAGTTCTGTTGGGTATGATCAGAAGGATAAGCGCTGGCCATACCATAGCTGGCTGCCAAATTCTTCTCAGGGGCATCTTGCTCAGAAGTTGGGACTGTAACATGCTGGTCCCCAGAATTCAGAACACTTTGATTTCCTCCTCAGTGTACAGTTTTATGTCCTTCTAACCAGGATCCATTTGAGAGCTATAGTCCTTGGGATAGAACAGAATCCAAAATCCATTTGGTGTCATGGACCAGCAAGTACTCAATGTTAATTGATAAGGTTAATTATCACGAAATGGGAGAAAATGTATTTTTTTGGCGCTGTCTCCAATAGCTGTAATCTCCACCCTCTATAAGAGAATAACAACAATAATAACAAAAATAATACAGAGATTCTCAGAGAGAAAACAAACAGGTGGCAGAGAGAGTATCTCACTCCAGAAGTGCAAATGGAGACAGCTGCTACAGAATTCTATTACCTTCACATCCCATTACCTTCTTGAGACCTGTTACCCTTTGGGGGAGATGACAGCCAATGTCAGCTTTAAAACCATGGCAAGGTCAGTTGCCAGTAAAATGTCTGAGAAGGAAAAGGGAGGGGAGAAAAAGTGTCCTTGGCAAAAAATGGTCTGACATGTTGATGAGTAATCAAACAGAAGATCTAGGTTCAAGTGACTGTGCCATTTCTAGATATGTGACACGTTTAATTTCTTTGAGTTTGGCTTTCTTTCTTTTTTTTTAATTTTTAAAAAAGTTTTTATTTTTTATGTTCCAGAGTGAGAGAGACAGAGCACGAGCAGGGAAGGGCAGAGAGAAAGGGAGACACAGAATCCAAAACAGGCTCCAGGCTCTGAGCTTGTCTGCACAGAGCCTGATGCGGGGCTCAAACTCATGAACCATGAGATCATGACCTGAGCTGAAGTCAGACACTCAACCAACTGAGCCACCCAGGCACCCCAAGTTTGGCTTTCTTATAGGTAAAATATAGAGACTAGCAACATAAACTAATTATAAGAATTAATTGAGCTAATGTATGTGAAGGTGTGTTTTTCCTTTAAGTGATCATGCAGTTTAGGACATTCTGTCTTTGAATGGGCTGAGGAGGAGAAGAAAGTGGCCTGGGTCTTCCTATCCCTCAGTCTGTTGCTCATGAATGCTGCTAATGAATAAAGCTGCCTCCAAGCTCCACCCACCCTCTGCAAGAACATACTAATAAATCCAGATTTATGCAGACTGGTGTCAGGGTCTGCATTCATTAGCCAGTTTAAATAATTTTATATCTTAAAATAATTATGGCATTTGCAGTACTGTTTTCTAACACATTCGAGGTCTAAGGCAAAATGCCCCAAAGACAACCACATGCAATCATTGCATTTATTTTACATTTTTAATGAACTTCCCTGTTCCCAGAGCTCTGTTGGCATTCCCCAGCAGCCTGGGTTCTATTTTGTGTTCCTCTATCTTGTGTGCCTGTTTTTTTGTCAGCACGTGCATTTCAACTTCGTCAGAAAACAGAGGATATGGAGAAGTTATCTCTTTTCAAAAGGTTTTTATTCTATCCCAAATTACCAACACAAACATGAGGTAAACAAAGAAAAAAAAAGAAATACAATAAAAGAGCCACATGTGATTTGTTTCTTGACTAAAGTAAGTAAGTAAGTAGTATAGCTTTTGCCTTGTTGCTTGTTCCTAATAGATTTCGAGGCTGGGGGTAGTATCACTTTCCTGAATCCACCATCCCTGTACTGCTCTCCATATTCAGAAAACAGTATTAGAAGGAAAATCTGAGGCTAAATGTCTCTTTCTTCATCTGATCAAACAATCCATTCCTCAAGACAATCCCGACAGTAAGGGTGATTTAATAAGGATTGCACATAAATGCCACTGCAAAGACTTAGGCAATAAGGAACATATAGCACACTTACAGGGCCTAAGACCACACTGCATAATCTTTGTTTAGGCTGTAACTGCTTTAAGGACTTTTCCATCTAAATCCTTTTCCAGTCTGAATCTTACAATAATGCTGGCAAGTTGGGAAGGCAGGCATTATTACTAATGGCCTACAAGACCCACAGGTTCTGGTCCTGCCATCCTATACAACTCCAACTGCACCCATTCTGCTTTCTGTGATCTGTCCACATGAACCTGCCTTCTGTTTCTTGAACATGTCACTCTGATCCTTGCCCTAGGGCCTTTGCATTGACTGCTCCCTCAATGGAATGCACTTCTCTGCCTATACTCTTCCAAAGACTATCTCCTTGCCATACAGCTCTCAGCTAAAATGCTTTCTACTCAAAGAAGGCTTTTCTGGTCACTCTAAAGAAACACTGCCCTCACCCTATTTCTATTCCAGCACATGCCTCTACATTATCTTACCCTTTTTATTGTCTTTAAAGGCCTTATCATTCTCTGGAATCCTTACCTTTATTTATTTATTGCCTCTGTTTCCATATAGAATGGAAGGGCCATTAGGGAAGGGACTTTGTCTGGTTTGCTGCTATGTTCCAGTACCTAGAAGGGTGCCTGGTACAGATTAGAATCTAAAATACCATTTATTGAATGAATTTCAGTTTGGCCAACGAGGAAAACATTGAATGGTCATGAAGATTAAGATTATGATCATGAAGGTCATGAAGATCATGAAGATTAAGTAATTTGCTGGGATCTAATTAGGGCAAAACATCTCTTACCTTTCAGACCTGTGATTTTTTTCTCTAAGCATGGAATTCATTGTTTATACCCGAGTAACTCAGGATTTGCATGTTATCCTTTGGCAGGATGTAGGAGGTCAAGATTTCTCATCTTCAAAGACAGGTAACATGCATGAGATCAATCCAGAGGTCAGACTAGACAATCACACTGTTGAGATTGTGTGTATAAGAACTTAAGTCAGTGTTCAGTGGTGTGGTTTTACCTTACTTTCCTGGGATTTGGGGGTCTGGTTCTCATCTGGAGTATACTAATTTTGAGAAGCAGCTCAAAGGGATGGAAACAGACACAACTCAGCTTGAGTCCTGACCAGGCCATGCACTGTTAGATGATCTTGGAAAAGTCTATTGAACTCTTTCTGGAATAGGGATAACTTAAGCTTCCTGGATGTCCTGAGCTGAATGAACCTGCACATGTAAAATACCTGACCCAGGGCCAAGGGTATGGGACAGGTTCAGTGGATGCTTCAAACTTTCTCTTCATACAGTTTTTGATTGAAACTTCCTCCTTTAGGTTGAAGGCTGAGTTTCATTCTGTGTTTCTTAACGTCTCTCCCTCTCCTTTTTAAATTTAGTATTTATTTCTTCATTTTGAGAGAGAAAGAGCAAGCAGGGAAGGGAGAGAGAGAGAGAGGGAGAAAGAAAGAAAGAAAGAAAGAAAGAAAGAAAGAAAGAAAGAAAAGAAAAGAAAGAGAGAGAGAGAGAGAGAGAGAGAGAGAGAGAGAGAGAGAGAAAGAGAAAGGAAGAAAGAAAGAAAGAAAGAAAGAAAGAAAGAAAGAAAGAAAGAAAATCCTAAGCGGGCGTCATACTGCCAGTGCAGAGCCCAATGCAGAGCTTGAACCCATGAACCATGCATGGGACCATGGTTAAGAGTCAGATGCTTAACCAACTGAGCCATCCAGGTGTCCCCCACCCCCCCTTCCCCCCTGTCTTAACTTCTCAAAGTATCTGGAAATCTGCTTTATTGTAAACACAACTGGCTTTTTGATATCTGGAGATTAACTAATGATAACAGGAAGGAAGGACATGGTTCTCAGGGAAGGGGGTTACTGAAATGTTTCCACTAGGTATTTATCATGGTGAAGTGGAGTTATATGACATGGGGGGGGGGACCTAAAAAATGTGGCTGCTTTGGTGTGAGTCCTGGATAGATGGAGAGCTCTGCTGTCCCCAACACAGGCCTTGTGCCTATGGCTAGCAGCACAGGGGAGGCCACTCAGGATGGACCAGAGGCTCCCCTTCTGGCCAAGGTGAGTGGGTAGAGCTAAAGCAGCACATAAGAGCCCAAAGAAGAGATGTCCAGGAGGTCGGTTTAAATTCTAAGTCCCTTAAGTCAAATTTTGCAGAAAAGGTTTATTTTTAGTTTTCCTCATGTACCCTGCAGGTTGTAAGCATGGCAGATTTGAAATACAGTTACCACAGAAGATCTCTGGAATTCCAGGGTGAGAAAAGAAACAGCGTTTAAGAAAAGGATGATGTCCTACCTCTATGAAAAAGCTTGGTTGTGTTAACACGGAACAAATCAGTAGAAATAATGGGTGAACTCTACCTGCAGGCTTCCAACTAGCTGTGGGAATACCTGCCTTCTCATAGAGTTATAGAGAATCATTTTAGAAAAGTGTTCGCTTAACTCTCAGTCACTCCATGAATACTAGGTGTTTCTATGATGATGATTTGGTTTTGAGGTGGTTGATGCAGGAAAGATGTCAGAATCAAGTAGGCTGATCTTCAGATGCCTGCATTTGCTTCAGGATCTCAGGGCTCAGTTACTTACTCGGCTGTAAATAAACCCTGAGATGCACTGGCTTGGCTCCTTTCCCTCTCTGCCTCTCTCCCCTCCTTGGAAATACTAGCAAGGGATTATTGAATGGAAGCAAACCACGAGGCAGAAATGTGCTGAAGAGGAGAAAGACCTGTATACTTGAAAATTACCTCTAAATGGTACCTTTTAGAGGTAAAGCAGTTAAAAAAAAAAGTCTGAGTATTAAATACACAGAATCAAACAGCAGAGAATCTATTGAGATTATTGAGGTAGGCCTCTTTCTTCATCAACAAACAGCATCTATGATGAAAACATTTATTTGGCTAAATGGAATTCAGGGCAGAGGGATAAAACACACTCAGTTTAACTGAAGGAAGGCAGTAAGCCTTTGTTCTGGCTAAGACCACGTTGCTTGAGGGAAGCATGTAGTTAATATGGAGAAAAAGATGATCAAACAGAGGAGTGTGATATATCGACTCATATTCTGTGAGAGAAAATCTGTACCATTTTGGAAGAGATGACTGTAATGGCCCCAAATGCTGTTGCAGCCCCTCGGTCACACATCATGTGACTTGATGTCTTCATTTACTACCATATCAACCCTCTCATCATTTCCTCTTCATCTCCTGCTCTAGGAGGGCTTAATTCGTTGGCGGTCATTCTTATTCTCTTTACTAACAGGCAATCAATATTACATCATCCAGTACTCTGTGATTCCTCTCACACGATGAGATATATTTGAGCAAATTCTCCTGGGACTTGTTTTTCAACTCCCTATGCCTGGCAAAGCGAAGCTATGAGAATACCATGCAAAATACTGAAATTTGATTGGACTGCAGCCCAGACAGCATGATTACAGCAACATTCTTACCCTCTTTTATGTGAGCTGGTGGCTATAAGACATCCATATGCTGTTACTTGTGCTTCTGCCCAAGATGAATAAAGAATGAAGGAGGGAGAAAAAGATAATGAACTAATTAGAATTGTCCTTTAATGAAAAGGGCTTGATGCAGCTATCTTACATTCAATGGATCATGCAGTTGTCAACATGTGAGTTCATTATGAAGAGGGCAGAGCTTGGGATAGAAAAATAAGGAGAATCGTTTTACAGCAGGGATGCTCAGTCTCGGTATTGTGATTATTTGGGGCTGGGTAATTCCCAGTTGTGGGGGGTTGTCTTAGGCATTTTAGGGTGTTTAGCAACCCTGGCCTTTACCGACTAGATGCCAGTAGCACCATCCCCTCCCCCCAAAAGTTGTGATAATCAAACGTGACTACAGACATTACCAAATGTCCCCTGAGGAGCAAAATTGCTCCTGGTCGAGGGCCACTACAGTACAGAATAGTCTATGACCCCTCTTTATGTCACACACCATCCCTTTCCCAGTGACAGAAGCTTATCGTAAACTACAAGGAAAGCATAATATTAGATGGCAGGCTGAAGGGAGCTGGTGGTTTAATAAGAGAATAAATAATGTGACACTTCTTCCAATCATTGTGCCTTAACCATGTGCTGCCCAATGCGAGGATGTTTCCTCTGACTCTAAACATTAAGGAGAGAAAGTAATCTTGCTGAAAACCCAGCCACTTCTTCCTATGGAGAGTGTTTAGCTGTTTCTTGAGAAAAAAAATTGACCTTTAAAATTAATTTTTCTTCCAGAGTTTTTTTTCCTTCTTGAATTACTTCTCTCTACCTTGCCTTTCACTGAAGCAAAATGGCACTTAATGGATCTTTGAAATTTAATCTACCATAATGTTGCAAGACTTTCTGAAGTTTAATAATAACCCCTTGAAATGATTTGGGAAGAGGATCTGAGAGGAGAAAGGGCTTTATTTTTGTTAGTTTTAAGCATTTTCTCTGCTATTTTAGTGGAGGAGCAATCTGATAGGCTTTCCTTTCCCTCTGTCCTCCTCTTAGTCTTCATGAAGGACAACGGAATCAATAATGTTGCAGAACTTTTCACGTACTTAGCAATTTATCACCCCTAACCAACTAATCTGCAGGAACCAGGCAGCAGGAGGAAAGCTTGTTATTGGATCCATGAAAGTGATTCCCAGATCATCCATTTTTACTTCTGTAAACAGACGCATAGTTCCTGGCACACTGAGGCTCTCAATATACCTCTCTTAAATAAATGATTCTTTAGAGTACTATGACAAATTGTTCCTATTTTTTACATCAGCAGACTCACAAAATCCATGCTGACCTGCAATATTTACAGGAGCCCTGTCTCCTCCTCTTAAGTTAGGGCTGGACACAGAGTAGGCACCTAAAACCTGTTTATTGAATGGGATTCAACAGAACATAATCATTTCACATGCTTTTTTCTTACAACAACCTTGAGCGATGGAGGACAGAAAAAGACATTTGTACCTCATTTTACAAATGAAGAAGCTGCCACTCAGGGAGGCACGATAATTTGCCTTTATTCATAAGCTAGCACATGTTGAAGCTGGAATTTATTAGAGCTTAAACATTGCTGTTTAAAGAGACATGCCAGGTCTCTCCTCTGTTGTGGATTTAAAATAGCTTATCAGCATTTTCTCTATGCTGAATATATTTCTCAAAACCATTTCATACTCTTTCCTGTGATTTACTAGTCAGCAGGGGAGCTTACAATTATTAATTTGACTAGATTGCACCATCCAAGGGGGCAGGAATCATTCAGTTTGATTTGTTAGCACAGAACCAGGCACACAGAAGGCACTCATTAAAAATTTGTTAGATTTGTTGAAAGAATTTGTGTATTGACAGAACCTTAGGAACTGTAATATAAAGAAAGAGGGGGCCTGGAGAGCAGATACAACTATTCAGGCCCTGGAAGGCATACTGCTCACTTTATATGAATGGGAATAGAGTGTTGACCTGGCTTCTGCATCTCTCTCTGGTGAATTTGATTAGTTTAAGTTGGTCGTCCTGAATTGCATTCACTTCAGGAGTGCTGACAAATTTATTATTCTGGTCTGTAAAGCTGAGGATGGATCATGGACCTTGATGACTCTACGAGGCTCTGAGGAACCAGAGCATCATTAATCTTTCTCCTCTTTTACATGCAGCAGGCACACCCTAAGATGCAGATGTGCAATGCGGTTATTTTTGAGAATATCCTTTCCTCATCCCTACCATCTCACCTCTGCCTTAGAGCTGAGCAGCTAGAAACACGTGGCATCCTGGGAGTGGAACAAAGTCTCCCAATGCACAAAGAGCTCCTGAGGCTGACACCCACCTCCTTCACACTCCCGGCCTTCATGAGCAGATGATGGAATTCAGTGCTTCCTTCCCAGTGAAACCTGTCCTCACTCACAGAGAGCAATAGTCAAAGCAATTACAGCTCTGGGTAGTGCGCTCAAGCCAGGAGGAAAAAGAAGACCACTGCCTACCCTGTAATCAAGACATCCTTCCTTGAATCTTCCTATTCCTGTTTTGGATTGGGAAGGAAATGTGGTGCCTCTCCTCTGGCCATCTTGTTTCTCACCCAGGACACCATTTTCTAGGGTCTGGGGAGCAGCACTTTGTGTGGAGTGTAGAGACCAGCTACCATGAAGAGAAACTGAAGGCTGTGACCTGGAACTCTCTCTTACAGGTTAAGATTGAATACAAAGTTGTGTGGCTCCTCTAAAATGGTGGTTCACAATCATGGGTGATTTTTCTCTCCAGGAGACACTTAGCAACATCTGGAGACATTTTGAGTTGCCACAGTGGGGGCAGTGAGTGTGCTACTAGTGTAGATGGATAGAAACCAAGAATGCTGCTGAATATCCTATAATGCAGGTCTGCTGGTTGTTTAGGTATAATGCAGGTCTGCAGGTTGTTTAGGTCTGCTGAATAGAATCTTTTCAGCATTAATAAGTTTAAACGGCTTTTCATTTGGAAATCTGTGGTTTATACTGAACCCACAAAACCATGGATCAGCAAGGGTAGGGCATTTGGGGCTTGTTCACTGTGATTTTTCCAGTGTCTGTGGCACAGTGCCTGGCATATGGTGTGCTTCATAAATATTTGCTGAATTAAGTACTGTAGTTGGGGCTATTGTGATATTAGGAAGAGACTCAGTTGATTAGCTGTAAAGAGGGAATAAAGAAGAGCCATATCAAAAAGCATTAAGGGTGGAGCAGAGCCAGGAGGTCAGCTAGGGTGCAAGATTTCATGGGATAGGCTGTCCAGAGGGTAGCCAAATGTCTAGAGATTTGAGGAGCAGAACTTCAACTACCCGAGGTGACTCAACTTGAGATCTCAATGAAGTAGAGGCCCCAAAGCATCCATAACTGCCCCTGCCCCTTCCTTTTTGGTGAACCTCACATACTAAGGGTTTAGTATCATAAGTGTCTCTTGAGGTACTTGAGAGAGGATGGTTCATAGCATTCCAGGAACCAAATTCTCAAGATCAAAGCTAGGTCTTGACTCAGGCTTCCTTGCTATTCTAGTCTTTCTCTCTCTTCCAAATGCTCTACTCACTGGTTAGTTTTCCTAAGGTTAGTCATGATATATCAACCCCTTATTGTAAAACCTTCAACAATTCCCCATGTTCTACCAAAGTTAAGTCCAAACTCTTTGCCCATACCAGTATACAAAGCTCTGTCTACATTCTGACTTCATTGCCCCTTTTCTTGCCCTTATTTTCTCTCCTTACCTTTTCTCCTTTGAACCTTTTATTCCTTTACATTCTATCACAACGACTTTTCCACACATACCCATAGCTTTAGCCAAGCTAGATTATTTGATTTTCCGGGAACAAGCCTCCTTGGTGCCATTGCCTGAGGGTAGGCAAACGGTGTCATCATCTACTGGCTACCACATTATCCTAATGGCAGCTAACCTCAGTCCTATGCATTTCTCCTTTCATTGCGTTCATTTTTCAGGGGTCCTTCAGCTCCCATAAATATGGAAATAACTCAACAATAATGGAGTCAGAATCCCAGAATAAATTCCTATTTCCTATCTACTGCTTGCATAGGGGATGTGTGTGAATTAAAGAGATAATGCTGTCTGCAAAGTGCTTTCATCTTCCCAGAATGAGCTACATTCCTTCAAAGCATTATTCGGATTTCACATTGGCTCTCACATGTGCCTAGCATAGCAAGAAAGACCCAGCCTGCTGAAAGCAGGGGCTTCAGTGCTTTGCTGAACCATGGTCTGAACTAAGATAGAAATTTATGTCACTGTGAATGTTCTTGTGTTTATTATTTGCTTAAGATTTAAGTTTTATGTTTAATTGAAGGTTTTCTCTGCCATGTTGCTATCTTATGGTAGACACATTTCTCCCTTCAGGAGGTAGAGACTTTGAGGGTGCTCATGAAATCCCAGTTTTACAGGGACTTTGATTAGATATGTCATCACCATTTTCCATTATAGAAATGTAATCATCTTTTGAATATGGAGAAAGTAAATCAGGAAACTTCAGTTCTCAAAGAGAAAGGGGTCAAGGGTGGGAAAGTTTATGATATGATCAAGAGTCTGGGTGGTCTTATTCATCAAACTCAAGAACAACAAAAGTGAAATGAAAACTCTTCAAAAATAGAAGCACAGTGAAAAGGAAATTTTGCTTCCCACATACAACCCTTGCTTCTCTGGCCTCCAAAGCCTAGAGTTGAAAAATAGAAGTGAGAAAGAGGAGGGGTAGCAACAGAATAGCAATAGAAACAGTCCCCTTCTACCTGGAGTGACCTGCAGCCAATATGGGATTTTTGGAACATTTTGAAGCTCCCTTTTCCAACCCGCTTCCTACTTATGAGAGTTTCTGGGGGATATTTCATGTACATTTGTGGACCCAGTTCTTAAAACTACCATGTTGTATTATTTCCCCCATGGCCTGTGGTGGTGCTGCCAATACCTGCCCTCACTGGAGGTGCCTACACATGTGGGCACAGGGCCACCAGCCTCCACACTATGGCCACGATATCTGTCCAGAGGGCTTGAACCGCTGAGGGTAACCTTGACCCTCCTAAGCTGCACTGGGTGCTGCACTGAAGAGCTGGGAGGAATCTTTCTCCCTAGTGTAGGAATCACTCAATTACCTGGAGTACAAAATCGTGTTGTTTTTGTATCTCCAAATCAGAGAGGTGGTGGTGGTGTTTGTTTTTGAAAGCAGGCCTTCATTTCAATCTCCTCCAGAAGGTTCAGGATGGGCTTTGCGGCTGCGCTAGTACTCCACTGAAATGCTTACTTCTCCTCTGTACTGAGCATTGGTTTTGGACGAAACTTGCATGCCTCAATTCTCTTTTACCTTAGGAATGTACTCTTTCCCAGGAGGCAAGCTCCTTTTGCAAATAAGTACGTGATAGGCTGGTCCCACCAGATACATCTTGGTATATTAAGCCTAATCTGGGACTCTTTTTATATACAGAAGATAGCAACCAGTGGATCTTTTAGTCCCACACATAGTGTAGGCTAAAAACATCAAGTCATAAGTTTTATTAGTTTTAATTAGAACTTGTTTGATTGACAGAAAGAGGAACGCCCTTAAGCTCACAAACTGACTGTTAATATCACTGATGTGGGTACCTGAGGACAGCTTGAGCTCTTGGAAACTGCATCTTGGCAACTCTGGGCCCAGAAACCATTCTCTGTCTCCATTACAGCTGTATGTTCTCCTTTCTGCTATTACAACCTCTTTTCCCTCTTGCTCTCTCAATACCTTTTCTCTGTTTACACGTGGCCCCAAATGGCCAGCAGCCCATATCAAGGTGTTTTCCATAGATCTAGTTAAACACAGCCCCCATGTGTTATAATCCTCGTAGGAGAGAATACGATTAGGTACCAGCTAGCCATTAAAAGGGTTTATTTTGGCTTAGATGTCCATTCTGCTCAAGTCAACAGTTCCTGAAGGTATGTCATATATATAAACATTGCTTTTTCCTCTCCAAAAGGCATTTTGAGAATGGGGCCTTGGGTGGGACTGTTACCGCCAAATATGGTTGCTATGCTCTGGAAGGGCAGGGCTTGTGCTGCAAAGTTCTTTGAATCCCCTATAAAGTCTTGCTCAAAGCTGACACTAAATAAAAGATTGTAGGAAGGATGTTGAGTAAAAAGGTCCCCGTGGTCTTGGACCCCACGACCCGTATGATCAACTGTGTTACGAATTAGGTTTGCTGTCCTCCTATAGGATAATGACAAACCAATAAGCTAGAAATCTGGAAACCTTTTGGCTAAGGGTATATCCCATGCCTGCCAATACTGGGTTAATAGATTTTCAGGAGAAATCTTCTAATCCTCTGGATATAGTTTCTTTCTCAAGAGGGCTTAGGCACTGGAGAAATAAATAACACTGAGAAAGTTTGGGTTCCCTTCAGCTGATGCTGCAGCTCCACTGCCTTATAACAGCCACTGTGATTAACAGCTCTGAAATGTTTTTAATGAGCATTTCAGTCTGGGTTTACATATCCTTGAAAGAGTTAAGATTTCACCCAGGAGGTTTCAAAACGGAGTTAGCATGTGTGCTTATTACTGCTTGAATCTGCAGCAGAAGACTTATTGCCTTTGTAAGCAGAGAGGCAAATGGATCTTAGGCTTAGGGCTTCTAGAGGTTTGAGCAGATCGGAGCCCTGGGACGGCAGCTGTGAGGACAGCGTGTGAGTTCTGTTGGTCCAAATGAGGAGGTGTGGCTAATGCACCTCCATGAATTCGCAGCTGGGCATTCAAAATCTTACAGTGGGTTGATATAGAGGCAGAAATATTGGGCACTCAGGTAGGGGCATGTGATATGCGCCAGGAAGTTGCTTTTAGCTCTTGATAGACATACGACACCAGTATTAAGAGTTTTCTTGATGTAAACATTCATTTTAAAACAATAGTCCCTGGAAAGTGGTATTTAACTAATTTACTTTACACTTAGGCAGCATTTGCCATGTGTCAGATACTGTTCTAAGTACTTTAGAAATACTGACCATTTAATCCTAGCTGCTAACCCATGACGTCATACAGTTATGCTTATTTTATAGACAAAGACACAGAGGCTCTAAATGGTTAAGTAACATGATCCAGGTTAGACAGCCAGATAATGATGGAGCTGGGATTTGAACCCAGGCAGCCCGATTCCAGTGTCTATGCTCTTAAACCTTCTGCCTTGCTTAGTAATTCACACTGTATTACTGATTTCTTAATCAGGCTAAACTTTGTCAGACTTTTCAGTGTCTGCCAGAATACAAAGGAGTGAGTGGGTTGGTGGAAGCATAAAAGCAGTGGGTCTTGGCAAAAGTAAGGTAAAAGGATGGGAGAGGAGGGAGACTGATATAGAAAGTTATGGAAGAGATGTTTAAGGAGGGGAATTGAGGAATGTTATAGAGAAGATTTATTCATCTTATAATTTTGCTATGGGCAAGCACCTTGACCTTGAATGTTTTCACAACAAAGTTGGACATATATATGATACCAAGGGAACACTCTCAAAAAAAAAGCTATAAAACACAGCCAGATTAGCCACCGTTAGTCCAATATTCCCTCCACTGGACTATAGTACTTGCATAATATGGTGCGTTTTGAGAGATAAGTTAATAGTCCTGTGGTGGGAATGCAAGCTGGTGCAGCCACTCTGGAAAACAGTATGGGGGTTCTTCAAAAAACTAAAAATAGAACTACCCTAGAACCCAGCAATTGCACTACTAGGCATTTATCCAAGGGATACAGGTGTGCTGTTTCAAAGGGACACATGCACCCCCATGTTTATAGCAGCACTATCAACAATAGCCAAAGTATGGAAAGAGCCCAAACGTCCATCAATGGATGAATGGATAAAGAAAATGTGGTATATACGTACAATAGAGTATTCCTCGGCAGTCAAAAAGAATGAAATCTCGTCATTTGCAACTACATGGATGGAACTGGGGGTTATTATGCTAAATGAAATTAGAGAAAGATAATAATCATATGACTTCACTCATATGAGGACTTTAAGAGACAAAACAGATGAACATAAGGGAAGGGAAACAAAAATAAGATAAAAACAGGGAGGGGGACAAAACAGAAGAGACTCATAAATATGGAGAACAAACTGAGGGTTACTGGAGGGGTTGTGGGAGGGACGATGGTCTAAATGGGTAAGGGGCATTAGGGAATCTACTCCTGAAATTATTGTTGCACTATATACTAACTAATTTGGATGTAAATTTAAAAAAAATAAAAAATAAAATTAAAAAAAACCCAAATACAAAAAAAAAAAATAGTCCTGTGGTACATGCCCTTGTATACCTTGCCTTTCCTTCATTGAGTTGGTGGCATCCATTACCTCAGAGTATAGTTAATACAGAAAAAAGAGAGGAAAAGAGAGAAAGTACATTTAAATTTCAAGAGCCAAGGCATTTTAAAACAACTTTATTGGCATAAAATAAGTTATACATATTTAAAGTTTTGACCTGTGTATGAAACCATTATCACACTCAAGATAACAAGCATATCTGTCACCCCAAAGTTGCTTTGTGCTTTCCCTCCCTCCCCCATCCCTGCCTTTTTTTCCTAGACAACTCTTAATCTGCTTTCTGTCACCATAGATTAGTTTTCAGGCTTTTGAGAATTTTATATAAATAGAACTATAGGGGTGCCTGGGTGGCGCAGTCGGTTAAGCGTCCGACTTCAGCCAGGTCACGATCTCGCGGTCCGTGAGTTCGAGCCCCGCGTCAGGCTCTGGGCTGATGGCTCAGAGCCTGGAGCCTGTTTCCGATTCTGTGTCTCCCTCTCTCTCTGCCCCTCCCCCGTTCATGCTCTGTCTCTCTCTGTCCCAAAAATAAATAAATGTTAAAAAAAAATTTTTTTTAAATAGAACTATACAGTATTCACTCTCTTTGTCTGGCTGCTTTCTCTCAGAATAATTATTTTGAGATCCATCCAAGTTATTGTATTGATAGTTCATTTCTTGTATTGCTGAGTAGTATTTCATTGTATTACTGTACCATGGTTTGTCCATTCACCTGTTGATCAACACTTGGGTTATTTCCAGGTTTGGACTATTATAAGTAAAGCAGTTGTGAACATTTGTGTGCATGACTTTGTATGGATATGTGTTACCTTTCCTATTAGGTAAATACCTAGGAGTGGAATGATTCAGTCATGTAGTAGGTACATGTTTAGTTTTTTTAAATAAACTTTTCTATTTTTAGATAAACTTAGAAAAAAGAAAAGTAGACATTTAAGCAATATGAGTCTTCTCACTCATGAACAAGGTAAATCTTTCCCTATTTTAGGTTTTCTTTAATATCAGTGAGCAATGTTTTATTGCATTGGTACATAAAACTTCACCATGTTTTGTCAGATTTATTCCTAAGTACTTCACATTTTTAATGCTTTTATTTGTATTGTTTTCTGAAAAAATTTATTTTGAGAGAGAGTGAGTGCATGCTCAAGCACGAGTGGGGGAGGGGCAGAGAGAGGGAGAGAGAGAATCTCAAGCAGGTTCCATGCTCAGTGCAGAGCCTGACTCAGGACTTGATCTCATGGCCCTGAGATCATGACCTGAGCTGAAATCAAGAGTCTGACGCTTCACCAGCTGAGCCACCCAGGCACCCCTTAATAGTACTGTTTTTTAAAACTTTAGTTTCTGATGTTCATTGCTACTATATAGAAGTGCAATTAATTTTTGCAAACTTGTCTTGTATCCTGAAACCTTGTTTATCTCACTTATTAGGTTTTACATAGCCAATTGTGTCATTTGTGAATAAAGACAAATTTACTTTTCCTTTCCAATTTGAATGACTTTTTCTCTTTTCTTTCTTTTTGTTTTCTTTTTGCCTTATTGTGCTATCTAGAACCTCTAATACAATGTTGAATAGAAGAGGTGAGATCAAACATTCTTGTCTAGATTCTGATCTTAGGGGAGAGGATTCAATCTATTGTCATTAGGTATGGTGGTTATTAGGTATGACAATTATTAGGTATGTAGATTTCTCATAGTCACCGTTTATCAGGCTAAGGAAACTGCCTTCTTCTTTTAAAATTTATTTATTTATTTTATTTTAGAGACAGAGAGAGAAAGAGTGTGAAAGTGAGGAAGAGGGATAGATGCAAAGGCGGGTGGGGGGGGGAGAATCTTAAGCAGGCTCCATGGTCAGTGCGGAGCCTGACTCAGGGCTTGATTTCATGACCCTAGGATGATGACCTAAGCTGAAATCAAGAGTCATATGCTCAACCAACTGAGTCACACTGGTGCCTCAGGAAATTTCCTTCTATTCAGAGTTTGCAGAGATTTATTTGTTATTATTATTTTTTTTTTTTAGGAATGGGTGTTGGATGTTTTCTCTTGGACTTGAGATTCATTGAGCTTCTGGGATCTGTGAGTGTGTACTTTTCACCAGTTGTTTGATCAAATGCTTTTTCTGTCCTCCCATTCTCTTCTCTCCTTTGGGGACTCCAATTCCAAGTATACAGGGATGGTTTCAGTTGTCCATGAGTCCCTGATACATGCTTTCTTTCTTTCAGTCTTTTTTTCTCTGTTTCATATTTGGATAGGTTCTGTTACTATATCTTCAAGTTCACTAAGCTTTTTTTGTCTGCATTGGCTAATCTGTCTATAATCTCATCAGGATATATTTCATCTCAAACATTATAATTTCCTATCTAGAAGTTTTATTTGTGTCTTTTAAATATATTCCATGTCTCTACTTAACATGTTCTAGTTTCTTGAACATGTGGGAATTTGTCATAACAATGTTTAAAAATCTTTAGGTATTAACTCTATCATCTGTTTTATTACTGAGTCGGTTTAGATAATTTTTTAAAATCTCTCATTATGAGTTGTATTTTCCTGTTTGTTTGTATGTCTGGTAATTTTTTATTGGATGCCAGATATTGTTAATTTTACCTTATTAGGTGGTGGGTATGTTTTTATTTCTATAAATGTCACTGAACTTTGTTCTGGGGTGTGTCTGAGTTATTTGGAAACAGGTTGATGTTTTTGAGTTGCTTTTAAGCTTTTTTTAGGTGGGACTAGAGCTGCCTAACCAATGTGGCTAAGTTCTCCCCACCACTGAGGTACAACTCTTCTGAGTTTTACAATTATAACATTTTATCCTATTGCTGGTGGGAACAGGAACTATTCTCAATTCTGTGTGAGCTGTGGGATTTTTTTTTCCTTTGCTTCTTTTGAGTGGTTCTTTCCCTGGTCTCAAGTAATTTTCTCATATCTATGCTCATCGGTACTCAGTTGAAGTCTTACTGGGGATGTCTTCATATTTCTTGAATTCTTCCTATATATAAAACTCTCCTCTGTAGGGTGTTGCCTTATAAATTTTAACATTTTTCCTTCATAAACTCCTAGCTCCATCTCCTCAAGTTACTGAAACAGCTGGGCTGTACTTAGATCCTCATGCACCCATGTACTGAAGCATTGAAACTCTCTAGGCAGTAAATTAATGCAATTGCAGGGGTCATCTTATTTGTTTTCCATATCTCAGGAATTACTTGACCTCTTTTTTTCTGATGCCCAATGTCTTAGAAACCATCGTTTCGTAAGTTCTGTGCGGTTTTTCAGTTGTTTCAGGAAGGAGGATAAGTGTGTTTCTGTTATTCTGTCTTGGTCAGAAATGGAAGTTTAAGAGCCAAAGCTTTTGATTTAAAAGAGTCTGACTGTTTGACTTTCAAGTGCTAAGCCCTGAAAGACCCAGGGAATAAAGTCTAAAGTGTGGATTTGGGAGTGTGCTTAATTGTGTGAGTCAGATTTCCTTTCCCAGATAAGTTAAGAATACCTATGTGGGAGAGAGGAAGATAAGTAGAGAGAAGGAAGAGCATAATATGCTGGTAAATGTCTCTAAAAAGAGGCCTTGCTTCTTATTCCCTCCCTTCACAACTGAGTCTTCAGTGGTGTAATGGAAGAGAATACATGACAGAAACCTTAGGTTTATAAGGGTTCAAGAACAAAATGAGCTTGTATTTATTCCCCCCCCCCCCCCTTACCGTGTGGAACTGAAGGAGGTACAAGCCTCAAGTGTTGCTATACTGACCATAAATAGAGTAGAGATTACTATTGGGAACATGTAGACCAACCAATCTGAGACCACCTTGCAAAATTTTCCCATACCTAGAATGGTACATGTGGAAAATATTTACCAGGTGTCTAAGATGAGTATTGGTATAGATGTGAGAAATCCAGACCTGGGGAGAAGAGATCTCATGTTTGGGCCAGGTCAGCAACTGTGTAGACCGTAACTGTATAGAGAGGTCTTATAGGATATAATGTCCCCATGGAATCTAGCAGTGATACGTGACAACAATCAAGGACAAATGGTCTCTTCACATGTCTTGACCCTACAATGTTCACTGAAACATAAATGATACACCAGGGATAGAACAGAAGTTGAAGATTGAAAGACCATGAAGGAGAGGCTCTGAATTGACTGGGATTTGAGTTTGAAATAGAGTAATTTTTAGGAAAATAGAGTAAAATTTTTTTTTGTACTTGAGTTTGTGGCCTAAAATTTTATCTGTTACACATTTGTTCTCTAGTCAAAGTCTCACAGTAGGGAAATTATGGGGCTTGTTTGGATTTGGTTGCAAAGTGATTAACTGAGTTTAAAATGAATATACCAAAATTTGGAGATGACTATTGAGGTATATGTCAAAAGAGCTTTATAGCATGTATTTTCCTTATTGAATAGAATAAGTTATAACTGAAGAATACAAGTGACTCCTTTATGAATAAACATAAATGGACCCTTCAAGAAAATTACTTTTTATAGGGTGACAAATTTAGGTCAAGAAGGTTCACTTCTGGAACACCTGGGTGCCTCAGTTAGTTAAGCGTCTGATTTCAGCTCAGGTGGTGGACTTTGGCTCAGGTCATGATCTCATGGTTCCTAAGTTTGAGCCCCACTTTGGGTGAGCTTGAGCCCCACTTTGGGCTCTGCCCTGACAGTGAGAAGCCTGCATGGGATTCTCTCTCTCTCCCTCTATCTCTGCCCCTCATGGGATTCTCTCTTTCTCTCAAAAATAAATAAATAAACTTAAAAAAAAATTGCCACTTGCCAATGCCTATTTGCCATTGTCACAGAGTTTTTAATTCAAATACAGGTCTTATGTTACAGACTTTTGGAATATCTTCCAAATTAAAAAAATGTGAATGTGGACTCTGAATAAATAAATAAAACTCTATTTATCATTGATTTTTATATCTTTCAAAGTATTCATCTTGAGGAGTTATGCTCATATTTCAAAAATGATACCTCTACTCAAATATTTGTAGAATTCATCATCTGGAATTTTTTCAGAGGCTGTAGCCTATTCTACTGAATCTTCACATTAATGACTGATCTTTATTCTTTGAGCAAAGATTTGATTTCTTTGGTAGCAGCCAAAATTATTTAGAATTAGGTCTAATGAATGAAGAAAGCACTCAAACTTAGTAAACTATTTGTGGTTAAAAACAAAATGTGACTAAAAGGAAATTAGACTGATGTTTTTTTGTTGTTGTTTTTTTTTTTTTGTAAAGATAAGGAAAGTAGTAGATACTCTTAAATTTTTTTTTTAACTGAGAAAGCCTTTCCTGAAACAAATTTTATATGGAATTTTAAGTAAATGACCCCCCACCCCCACCCAAAGGAGAGCTGCTATGGTTAACGTGCAGTGTGAAGCATGTGCTCCTCCTCTCAGACCTTCCCAAATGCCTCAGATGCCCCTGATGCTCCACACAAGAGTACAGTTTGAAAGCCATTTACTGCTGTAAATGACAGTGAGTTAGAGATATGATTAAAAAAATAGATTCAGGCAGGTTACCCATAGCCACGCCAAATAGTGAACGGCTATCATCAGACTTCTGAATCAGAAATAGGAGGGTATGCAAGGTGTGACTTCCAAGTAATAAGTGACTTATTCTCTATAATTGTGATAGAAGGAAGGCTTTCAAGACAGCTATCCCGGCAGCTAAACTTACCACAGTTTACTTGCTGTCCTGTCATTGCATCTCCTAATCTTCACAGGTGATGTCCCTTAACTCTTTTCCACCCCCTCCACTCTTGTCACTTACCATTAGACCTTCCTGCCCTCTGCCCCAAGCACTTAAATTAAGGACTTAGCCCTGATTCAGTTATACCCCTTGCCCTACTTACTTTTGGGCAGCCCATTTCCTCCATGACCAAGTCTAGGCCAGGATTAAATGAAAGTAGATTTCCTGCTCTCCAGTCACAGTCTCCTGTGATGATTGTCACTATATGGACCTCTGGTCCTATCTCCTTGTCTCCAGTTTTTGTAGATTTTGAACTGAGTTTGGAACCTTAGCTCTGCCATTGAATTCACCATTCCCACAGCCCCTGCCCAATCCCAACTAATGGTTTTGTATTTGTTTTTCAGCCATAAAACTCTTTCATGAAACAAAAATCCTAAATGAAAGTAGAATATGTAAAACAGATAAAAAATGGAACTTACCTGATTGTAAAAAAGTGAAGACTCCCATTTGCACAGCATCTCATCTGGCATAGAGTAAGCACTCAGTAAATGCTAACTCTTTAATAATAACAATAGCAAAAACAAGAACTATGAAAAAGTTGTTCAAATGCTACTCAAATGCTACCATCTTCAAGAAGACTTCTCAGATTTTCTCTTCCTTTTCTAAATGCTCATAATAGTTTATTTTGTACCACTTCTGGTGGAAGTTTCTACATTATGTCTGACATTAAAGTTATTTTTATTTTTCCTACTATAGTTTAGGTGCTTGAGGAATACTCTCGAACCATTTCATCTCTCTACTTTTCATAGAACTTCATATTATGCCTGGGACAAACTGATCCTAAGGTGATCCCTGCCTTCTGGTATTTATGCCCTTGTATAAATCCCTTTCCTTAAACATTGGCAAGGCTTGTGGTTTGCTTCTAACCAATAGAATATGGCAAAGGTGATGAGATGTCATTCCCATGATTATGTTACATTATAAAAGACTCCATTTGCTGGAATTCTTGCTCTAGAATCTTTCTTTCCATTGTTAGCTTTGAAGAAGACAATTGTTATGAAAAAGCATCTGTCTCAAGGATATAGCGTCTCCCAAAATTCAAACGAGGTGAGAAGCAGTTTTGTTAAAGACAGAAAGCTAGAGGAAACTTTCCCAGTTGAGCCTTCAGATGAGACTGCAGCCCTGGACAACATCTTAATTGCAGTCTAGTGAGACCCTATGCAGAGGATTCAGCTAAGCCATGTACAGACTTCTGACCTAGAGAAAATCTGAGGTAAGAAGTAGTTATTGTTTAAAGTAATAAGTGTATAAGTTTAAGGTTTAAAGTAATAAGTGCCTTCTGCAGAAGGCAATTTGCTAAGTTTGTGGTAACTTGTTATGCAGCTAAGAAAACTAATACAGGTCTGATGTAAAATTTTAAGTCTCCTTGGTCTGAGAGGATAGGTACCAGTTCTGTGATACTTAAACATTATTTGGTGAGTAATTTTTAAAGCATTTACAATACTTCTAAAATTCTATTGAAAAATCAAATATTTGGGGCACCTAGGTGGCTCAGTCATTAAGTGTCTGACTCTTGATTTTTGGGTCAGCTCATGATCTCAGGGTCATGAGATCAAGACCTGAGTAGGGCTCCACACTGGGAGTGGAGTCTGCTTAAGATTCTCTAATTCTTCCTCTACCTCTCCCCCCATTCATGTGCACACACACTCTTCACCCCCCCTCCAAAAAAAAAAAAAGGAAAAAGAAAAATCAAACATTTGCGTATGGCAAAAAATAATAGAAGTTGGTTTACAGAAGTAAAAAGGCAGATAAAAATCTGGAAAACAGATTAAAAGCATTTCTCAGTAAAAGCTTGATTTCCCTGATAGGTAAAAAACTAGTTAGTAGGAGAAAGACCCTAAACCCATTAGGAAACTAGCAAAGATATAGATAGTTGACAGAAAAGTAAATACAAGTGGCTCTACAATATAGTAAAAGGAGCTCAACCATATTTATTTATTTATTTATTTATTTATTTATTTATTTATTTATGTATTTATTTTTAATGTTTTTATTTATTTTTGAGACGGAGAGAGACAGAGCATGAGCAGGGGAGGGGCAGAGAGAGAGGGAGACACAGAATCCCAAAGCAGGCTCCAGGCTCTGAGCTGTCAACACAGAGCCTGACGCATGGCTCAAACTCATGGACTGTGAGATCATGACCTGAGCTGAAGTTGGATGCTTAACTGACTGAGCCACCCAGGTGCCCCTCAACCATATTTATGATAAGAACAAAGTCAAAATAAAATTACAATGGGATATCACTTTCCATTCACCACATTGGCAAACGTTTAAAAAAATTGATAACACACTCTGTGGTCAAGGAGTGGATAACAGGCACTATTATATGTTGTTCATACCTCTGCAGAAGGCAATTTGCAATATTTGTTAGAATTAAAACCAAACACACACTTTGATCTAGCAATTATACTTCTTAATATTTACTCTATGGTTATACTCACCTTCTGTGAAAGGACATAAGTATTGCAGTATTGTCTGCATTAGCACAAGGTGAGAAACAAGGTAAATTTTTTAGGTTGTTTTTATCCATAAAGGACTAAGTAAGTGAATTTTGGTGTAGCCATACAGTGGAATATGTTGTAGCAGTTAAAAAGAACATACAGATATGGAATGCTCTCCAAGGAATATTGTTAAACGAAAAAAAGCAAGATGTAGAACACTTTTGTATAATCTACCATTTGTGTTAAAAAAAAAATCTACTTCACGAATCTGCCTAAAATACATCTAGAAGTAAGACTAAAACAGAGTAGCAATGGTTGCCTCTGAGACTGGGTGATTGGGAGACAGATGTGTAGAGATTTCTGCCTATGCATCATTTTATACTTTTCAATTTTTGTACTATGGACATGTGTTATCTATTTTTAAAAATGAAATTACAATTAATATCAAAGTAAAAAAGCTTATAAACAAATATTTGAAACAAATAACTTTTTAAAAAATTGGATAAAGAATTTAATAACATGTATTATTCCCAAATAACATATGGCAAATAAGATGCCCCAAATCTGAGGTTTTTGAATAGCCTATCTGAGTTTAGGGGTGAAATAAATGAATTTTACAAGCCTGTGATAGATGAAATTTTCACAGTAGTACATTTCTTACCAACCAAAAACCCCTAGGGAAATCAGCTGAATACCTTATACTGTAATTTTCGTTTTTCATTTCCTTGTGTAAAAACACCCTAGGAGCTTTGCTACAAAAAGGAATTCCCTGGGATTTTAAACCAGCATGGTTTAGAGAAGTCCTAACTTCAAAGTTAGGTTCCCTATATACCTACCCATGGGTGGCATCTTTCAAAATGAAATAATTGGAATTCAGTGGAAGTAGTGGCAGCCGTACCTGGGGTTTGGTGTTGGAATAGTCAGGAAACACAGTCTGACAGCTGGCGACACAAAGCTGTTACAGAGAGCATTGTCAATTGAGTGTTTCCTTGATCAATCTGAAATGATTTTAACATTGAATCTAATCTGTATATGCCTTGAGACGAAATGTTAGGAATGACCACACAAAGAGACCAGGGGATGGAGAGGACACCCTTCCCATGGTTGAGTAAGATGAAGGCGGTGCCTGCCCACTGCCGTTAACTCTCTCCACCCTACCCCCTCCAAAAAAAAAAAAAAAAAAAAAAAAAACCACACTACCCTATGATCTTGATGCAGAGGAGAGTGGAGAGGTGAACATCTTACAACATGCCTGTTCTTGTAGAGTTCTCTCCCTTCATTTACAGCTGTCGGGGCCATGTCAACCTTGTCTGGTGGAATTGAAGACTTTAACTCCAAAAAATCACTCCAGAATATCAACTCCATTGCTCCTTAGTCCATAGTTTTAGCCCATTTGGGTCCTGATAACTTTTCTGATCTCACACTTTGCCCTTCCCAGAAGGGATCACACCTTGAATTCTAATCACCTTAGTTAAGAAGAAACCTGGGAGAGCGCCTGGGTAGCTCAGTCAGTTAAGTGTCTGACTTCGGCTCAAGTCATGATCTCACAGTTCGTGAGTTCGAGCTCCACATTGGACTCTCTCCTATCAGCACAGAGCCCACTTCAGATCCTCTGTCCCCTCTTCCTGCCTCTCCCCTGCTCTCTCTCTCTCTGTCTCTCTCTCTGTCTCTCTCTCTCTCAAAAATAAACATTAAAAAACAAAAACAGAAAGAAGAAACCTGGAAAGACTTGACATCCTGCCAAGGGCAAAAGTGTAGGAGAAGTTGGGGTGGGGCCAAAGACTCACTTTACTGCCTCTGCTGTTCTCAGAGATGGGCCCTGGCTGAACACCAGAAAATCATCTATACAAGTCAGCTTGGCTCAGGCACCAGAGAACACCCTGATGCAACAGCTAGCCTGTTTCTGAAGTGCCTGGTACCCTCTGGGGCTCAGTACATTCTTATTGATTAACTCTGTTCTGAACTAATTGACCTCCTTAAAAATGGCCATAATTAGTTTTCAAGTTCTGGAGGAAAGTTCTTATAAAGAGTTCTATTTCCAGGGAGAGCCAGCCCTTGAATTTTCAGAGTTTCACTTCATCTTCTACCCTTTACTAAGTTTTCATCCAGTTCATTAGTTGATTTTGGAGGAAATGAAATAAGGGGGGAACAGAGGAAACTTGCCTTTGTCAAAAACAGTTCTGGTAAAGGATTTTGTTGGCAAGCATTTATAACTGCTGGCTTATAAAAGGCTTGAGATTAACTCTGGATTTAATTTATCTGAGCTGTATATTTCCCAGTCCTCGGTAAATGACCAAGAATTGATTCTGGGTGGTGACAAATCTGATCACCATCACATTTGAGTGCCCCTTGGGGATTAGGCAAGGCATTTTAATACCAAAGGACAAAACAGGTTCCTGCCCTGCTGCAGACACACACACTGAAGCAGGAAGATTACAGAGGAGGCCAACTGCCCTACACAATCTCTGCCCTTGTCCTCTGAGGTTTCTGAGCTCTTCGCCACTGCAGTGGCAGTCGCCAGTTCGACTAGAATCTACCCCATCAAATTCAAGTGTAGACATACCTTTTGGTATTCTCACCAGTGTTTGTGAAGAGGCTACAATGATGACTGGCTTGTTGCTGGTGGTCAATACCTCTGGGGACAGCAGTGGAGACACTGAACCGATTTGGAGGCAGAAATGATGAGCTTCTGGTAAAGGGCCCTTTTGCAAGGCAGTTGGGTCCCTTTAGGCCACTTAATCATAAACTAACTATGGTTATGATTTTTACCTGACCCTAAACTAACCATGGATTCTTCTCTTCTGCATATTGGGGCCCACTTATATCCTTACCTCTACGTTATGTTTAATGGTATTCACACTAATGTTTTCCAGCATCAGTGAGGATCAGCCTGGAAAAACTCACCCTGCTTTCAGGTCCCCAAAGGGCGCTTTCTGAGTCCTGACTTCCCTTTCTTCTTTCTAGTCTATTCCAGAGTGACAACTTCCTTTTTTTTTTTTTCTAAAAAATATTCAGGAATGGAACACTTTTTCTTTTAGTAAATCTCAGTCTAGTCCCATGGTCCTTAATGGAATAGAGCCACTCTTCAACTTCAAAGTTTGGCATGGTCTCACACTCCTTTTATGTGTGCCCAAGGTGCTTCCCTGTTCCCCAGTTTCATCTGTCATCTCCAAATCTAGTAATTTTCCTCATCTCCAACTTCTTGGAAACTGGGATAACTTTCCAGTTAGCAGCTTGGACTCTCTTTAGAACCCCATTTCCTTACCCCCTTCATAAAGGTCCTAGAAACCCACCTAACATCACAATTTGACAGTCCTATGAGTGACCTTGCCCTGTAAAACCACATTCGGGGCAAGGAACTGTACCTTCAGTGTGTTTTATCACCTCCAACATTGTACATTTCTTGAACTCACTTTGACATGCATAACGGGCCTGGAATGGAGGGCAAGGTGCTTGGGTGGGCTTGTGGAGCCTTCAAGGAGAGAGGGGTGCTGGCTTCTGGTACGTCCAGATGGAACAGAGGGTAACAGAGGTAGCTGTATAGGCGTTTTAGCCACCTAGGACTCCTGCTCCATTAGTTAACAACTTTAAGCAGAAAAAATGTCAAGTTTAAGAAGGAGGCAAGACTTTTGTCACATGATGCATATGTTCATTTTCTACAGGAGGCCTGTTTCAATGAATTTATTGCATATTCTTTCCTTTGGAAAGGTGCACAGATAAACACAGAGAGACCTAGAGCTTTTCCAAAAATTGGGGCAGTATGAGAGAGGGCACAGGGAAGAGAGATGAGATTTACCCTAGACCTCCACACCCCCAAACAAGGATTTGTATTGTATAGCATTCTGTGTGGGTGTGGGTGTGTATATGTGTGCCATGTTCACACACCTATTGTGACTTGTGACTCTAAAGCCATAGCAGACTGCCAGATGCGGTTTTTGGAATCTTATTATGTTAATATCTCAGCCTGCACACATGTGAATCCAATGCATGTAAGTATACATGTGTCTATGCACACAAGCTCACTGTATGTGATCCCAAGTGCTAACACTAGAGAGGCTGCAGTGAGATGATGAAAAGTGAGCTTTGCGGTCTATGTTGTATATGTTTACATCAAGATTGGGAATCCAGGGACCTGCTGTTTTCATAGTGGCTGTGTTCTTGGCACAGGCTGTTTGGAAATGCCGGTCCCTGAGAGCCAGGCTCTTTCATGAATGGGAAATGAGATGCCTCCTCCCTCCAGGCTGCCAGAGATGCTCCTCCCCTCCTGCAGTTTTCTCTACTTTTAGAAAACGTGTGCTGAACTTGTAAATGTGGTTTCCAGGGCCGGGAGCAATATTTTTGTTTTGAATAACAATCACAGTCTTTCGAGGCCCTCGGGTGGGTGGCCAGGAGCCCTTCCCATCCTGATCCTTGGGTCCTCGCAGTGTCAAGGCAGTCCATTCAAATCCTTCTTTTATGAACACTGCACTGCACCACTGGCTCCCCAATGCGTAGTAAACACAATTGTCTCATGTTACAAAGAAGAGGAAAACAAACAGAGGCACAGATATGTGTAACAGTTTTTGTGCCACTGTGGGGAGGCTGTGTGGCGCTGGGGTTGGGAGGCTGCCCGAGGGCCCCTGGTCATCCCTCTCACCAGGGGCACCTTGGAGGAGCTGCTTAGCGTCTTTGTGCCTCAGTTTCTCCCTCTATATGCTGAACCTCATGTGATTGTGGAGCAGATTAAATGAGGTAATCCATAAATAATGCTTCACTTACTACTTGTGTTTATGAGCTCTCCCTACTCCTCCTGTTCTAAAAGGCGGCTTTAATGGGGAACGAGCCCTCCACCCACAGATTCCAAAGTAGATTTATGCATAAACGCTCCTCAGAAAATGCAATGCTTTTCCTCCAGATCTTAGCCTGACCTCTTTTTTCCAACCAGCACTAGTTGTTGTTGTTGTTTTAAATCAGAACTGAGCCTCTTATGAGAAAATTCAGTTTACGAAATCCAGACCCTTTCCCTGGACTAAAACCCTTTACCAGCTCCCTATCATCTATGGGGGAAAAATCCAAACTCCTTAGCAGGATAGCAAAAGCTCTTTACAGTGTGGCTACTGACGACTTTTTTGTTGTCATGCCACTGGACACCTTTCCCTAAGTATTTGATGCGGCCCCAGAACTGAATGGGCCACCGTTCTGTTATACCACTGTAGTATTGCCTGTCCCTGGGCCTTTGCAAAAGCTGCATGGACTGCTGTCTTCCCTGCTTGGCTTTCTGGGACAGCTCTGTCTGGCTCTGGTGAATCTTCTCGCATGTTCCCTCAGATCAACTGACTGTCTCCACCTCTGTGTCTTGGGCATATTTTTAGTCCTGTGCTCATAACCTGGTGTTGCGGTGCATTTATATATTAGTTTGTCTCTCGGACTTGACTGAGTTTCTTGAGAGCAAGGACGAGGTCTTCTTCATTTCCATGTTCCGGCACCGAACAAACAGCACAGACTCGGTGATTCAAAAAATGTTTGCTTCACTGTTAAGTTGAAATAGGGAGTAAATATTTATGTTATTAAAGCAGACCCTGCAGTTTTTTGTTTTAATTTTTTTGCCTTTTGTTCCTTCACAATAATGAAGCCAGTTATTGTATTTCAGGTAGTTTGTAGAACAAGGCGCATTGATATAAACGAAGAGTAGTTGAAGCAACAGCGAGGTTGAGGTTTCTAGGATTAAACTTGTTTGCTTTAATAAGTATTACTGTAAGTGCTATGGGAAGGGAGGAAGTTGGAATAAGATGTATTCTGTTTCCTTGAGAAGCTTTCCATCTGGAAGGGAATAAGACAGAGAGTAGATGTAGAGCAAAATTCATACCAGGAGAGGTGAACCAGAGAGTCCTGGAGGTGTGAGAAGAATCAGCCAAATGCCACTGGGGATTAGGAAGAGGTGTCGTGTGGAGGTGGCAGTGTTGGGGACTGGCTTCCCTGTATGCCTGGGCTGGACTAGGCAGAAACGGGCAGGAAGAGCATTCTCGGCAGGAGGGACAATGTTCGTAAAGACCTCGAGGGGCCTGGTGGAATTTCTACTTAAAGACCACCAGCCACCCAGCTGGCTCCAGCTTATGCTCAGTATGGGTGTGTGGTGGGAGAAAAGGCTAACAAAGCAAGTTTGTGGACATTTTACAAAGGGTCCTAGGTCCCAGAATGAGGAAATTTAACTTGATATGGTAGGCATTGGGGCGCAATCAATGTTTTTGAGCAGGAGAGTGATATAAATAGAATGCTTCAGAAAATTCTGCTTTTCGGTGTATATGGACTACACTAGAGAAGGGATAGGTGGTAAGCAACTATTGCAAGCGTGTAAATGGGAGATGCTAGCCATGGATGTAGTATCTGAGAGGCCTTGCAGAGTCAACAAAGAGGGCGTGGTAGTAGTTTTGGTGTGTGGATGAATGAGAAGAGAGTCTCATAGGATGGTTGGGTTTAAAGCCTGTGTTGAAAGGGAAATGATAATACTATTAGGAAAATTTGATGAGTCATGTGGAAGAAGTTATATTGTTAGGAAACTTGTGAGTTTTGTGGGGGTCATGTCAAGGTGGAGGGCCTCCAGGTAGGTCTGAAGCTGAGGAGGGAGGACGCAGTGGAAGCTGTGCATTTCTAACAGTCACTGACATCAGGGGGTAGGTGTGGTACTGAGGAAGGGAAGGTAAAGAGGGGAGAGAAGTGCGTATAGAACCTTAGAGAATTGCCTACATTTAAGGAACTGAAAGGAAAAGAAGGGCTGATGAAGGAGAACAGTGATAGGAATAGAACCAGGGGAGACAAGGCAGTATCATGGAATTCAAGGAAGAGCTTTCAAGGAGAGAATCATTCTTGGAAGGGAACTCAGGTTAATTCACTTTCTGACACATAGTTTAGAAATTGACCTGGGTTTCCATAGCTCTTTGAAGCATCCTTTGTAATTATTGGTGTATATGTCTGTCTCAAGTGTCGTCCCTAACACTAGCAGAGTACCTGGAATATAGCTAGGGCTCAATGAATGTTTGTCAGATGACTGAGTAAACAAAGGAACAGAGAAGATGAGGAAAAACCCATTGTGCTTGAAGAAGAAGTATGACTTTTGAAATGAAAGAGTGAGCATCTGAATAAATTTCTGCTCTTAAGAAAGGAAGAAACGGTCTATGCGAGGGTGGTTCAAATGCGAACACTTAAAAAATTCTGAGTCCTCCACTATGGCATGAAATTAATCATCCAAAGTCTCATAGATTTAAACTTCATGATTTGTGAGGTATTGCAGTGAAATTGTCTAGGAAGTAAAGAGTTCTCTAACATTCCAGCTGCCTGAATTCAACTGGCCACATGATTAATGACATTGCGAGACACATCCAGGGCCTTTCATTTCCCAAGCACTTTATAAACATTGAGTAATCTCACAATGCCCTTGTGAGATATTATCATGTTCATTTTCCATATGGTTAACTGAGCCAAGGAGGTTAAACGACTTGCTCAAAGGCCACAATGGAAGTCAATGACATCAAACACTCAGAACGATGGAGTTCCCAGTTCCCACACCTCACAGTAGATTGCTGAACCGAATCCCACTCCTTATACCATTAGGAAGCCTGACTGACAGGCCAGTGCTGTAATAGATCATACTTTGCAGCTGTGATAAGTGAGGATTAGCATGCTGTCTCACACAGGTCAGGGCTGGCCCCTGGAAAGAGAGAAAACTATGCTTTCTGAGACCATGTAATGTAAGACATGCCTGGAAAAGGAAGAGCAGAATGAGACATGGGTGAAATTTCTTCTATGGATTTCTAAAGACCTTTGCCAAGATGGCAGTTGCAGTGTTGGTGGAGAAAGGCAGACTTAGGGATCCTGATGGGCATCTTAAATCTGAACAATCATGCCCTCTTACCTTTCCTACAAATATTTCCATTCTTCTTTATCATTCAGTTTTGGTATTGTCTTTTTACACTCCTTATATCTCCATATTTCTTAACATGATTCTCCTTTGGTCTAAAAAATGCCAAAATATTATCACACTGTCAACTCCTATGCACATGGCCTTTAAGGAAACCACAATCTTCTGAAGAATTGGTACAGATAAGGTGAAATTTGACAGCCTTCGTAACTGGGTCGCTCACTAGGTTGGGATGTATACCTTTGATTTGCAATTACGTATTTGTAGCCAAGTCTTAAAACTTCTTTGTACTTTAGTCTCCTTCCAATGAAGATAAGAGCATGGAGAGGATGCTGTCGGTGCCTTGTGCATATTCCCCTGACCTTCCCATATGGGAGCACACAGACCCAGTGATTCTACTGCAAGCCCCTGTGACACCGCCTGAGGGCTTTCTCTGACTGCTGGAGCATGCTCAGCATGGGCTGGGGCAGGCCAGAAGTGTGGAGAACTAGTGTCCTGAGAGTAGACCTTACCTGAAGACTGATGGGAATTGAGGAACAGACTTTGGCTTCCTCTCCACTCAGGTGTGTTCTGTGCTGCCTCCCAGAGGTCCTCATCAGGACTGCACCTCAGTTACCCACAACATCAGTAACTTCTTTGATAATAGGCACCCATATTGACTCCCCTCCCTTTCCTGTCTTAGTTCCCAGCTCCCCGATTAGAGCTTTCTGGGGGCCCAGTCCAAACAAACTACTTGCACCCAACTCCCTGTCTCAAGGTCTGCTTCTGGGCCAGCTCAACCTAAGGCTTATAGCTGTGAGAGTTACAAAGACATCAAAGGATAGTGAGGATTTGAAGTCCTGATAATAATCAATCGTGTGTATGTAACACTGTTTACAGTGCACTTTCATACTCATTTTCTCATTAGATTCTTACAACTACTAGTGAGTTATCATGACCATTATTATTATCCATATTTAACATGGTGGACATTGAATCTCTGTGGGGTTAAATATCTTGTTAAGAGCTAGTAAGTTGCGTGTGCCTCTGGCCTTTAGTTCAGATCTCAGTCTCCAAATCACTACCTGCTTCCACCTCCCCACCATATCCTCAGGCACTGCTAGCCAAGAAGGCTTGTAAGATGACTTCTAGTGCTTCAGCCAAATGTAGATTCCACTAGCATAGTTGAATAGCTATGTAACCTCTACCTACATGTTAAATTTCACTGAAACATGCTAACGATATATATATCCATTTGAGAACTTCGATTAGCCACCATTGTGTTTTAAGGTAAATGAAACGTTTAGCTTGAAGTGATATTTGATTTTCTTTAGAGAAATGTTAAACGTCATCAAAATCAGTTGTCCTTCAAACATTTTTATGAACTGTTTTTTGTAATCTGTGTATTTTTCTTTCAAATCATATCCTAGAGTTAGAAGAAATCTTAACATTTAAAGATACTGAAATCTCATCTGTAGTAACTCTGACAGGCTACCCAGCTTCCACTTTCATGTTTCTTACAATGTCACTGTCACACTGTCACACACTGTCATTTCATTGTTGAAATATCCTGTTTAAGATTTCTTCCTTTTATTGAGCCAGAATGGCTTTCTCTAATTTTCCTGTCATTAGTGTGGTTAAGACCTGTAAAAATAAACACAGCAAATCTAATCTTGCGTCTTGGCATGGCTTCCTTCTACATTAAAATGATTCTTGAAGTCCATCTTTTTTATCCTGTGTTAGCATCTGTCTGTGTAATTTTCCTCTGAGTAGGAGTGGCTGTGCTGGTTCCTCTACCATATAACTAGTTTTTCATTCTGTTGCAGTGCTTCCCTTTATAAGTGATGTTTGCATCCCACTAGAGTGGTCCTGGCATTCGTGGCACCTTTTAATACATCAGCATATTCTTATACAATTATCATTTTCCCTTTTTAAACCATGAGTATGTTAATTTACCCTACCCTTTGAGTTTTCACTTCTTCTTGGATTTCTTCTTAGTTATTGCTAATTTGCCCTTCTCCTTTGGTTCTAAAATGATGTGTATTAACTGAATCCATAGTTTGAATCCATAGTTGGAGATTTGCTCTTTGTCTTTGAGGTCTTGTTTCTTCTTGAAGAAATTGCAATTTCAGGGGACTGATTTGTTTGGAGGAGGTAGAAAGCACTCTTTTCCATATTTCTGCCCTGGGTATCCTATTTGAAGACAGTTTTGGTCTTGTCCCTCTTCTCCAACCTTTCCCCACCCCCAACTCCCACAGTCTTCTTTCTTTAGCATCTATCTCCACAATGCAAAGGACATGGATTTTTGAGTCTAGCAAATATGAGTTTTAATGTCACCTCCACCATTTTATTCGTTTCCTTGGGATGTTGTGACAAGTTGCCACAAGCTGGCTTGAAACAACAGAAATGTATTCCCTCACAGTTCTGAAGGTCAGAGTTTGAAATCAAGGTATTGGCACAGGCACACGACCTCCAGAGGTTCGAAGAGGGAATTCTTCTTTGCCCTTCCTGTTTGTGGGGGCAACTGGCATTCCTTGTCTTGTGGCTGCATCTCTCTCTGCTTTGTTGTTACATCACATCGTATCTTCATAGACCCCCCTTTTTTTGCCAGGTATTAGGACCTCATACCTTTTATGGCCCCCATCCAGACCATTATAACCACTACTACTACGATTTTAAGCAAGCATATGAGCTTCAGTTTTTCATCTATAAATAGGAACTAACATCGACCACTTACAGTATTATAGAGGTTTAAATGAGGTAATATATACGAAGAGCTCAGCATATAGTAGCTACTCAATCAATTTTAGTTACCTATTTTGCCTTCTAGTTTATTGGCCTCTCAGGTTCTAGGTATGTTATTTAGGACCAGGCTCTTAATCTTTCCTAACTTTAATTTTCTGCATCTTTATATTTAGGGTTTAAAACACTTTTCTCACATCTTTGGAAAGATCCAGTGAGATAATATATGGCAAAGTGCTTTGTCAACCAAAGACTTCTATAAAAATCCAAGTCACTACCATTTTATTATTAGTTTATGTGAAAGTCGTTTCCAAGTATAAGTCTCAGATATTCTTCCAGTGAACAGCCATTTAGTTAGGTCTCTTCTAGTCTATATTTGTTTAATTGATTTTTTGAAACCAAATACAGTATTTTATATCCTGTTAAATTTAGTTTTGTTTATCTTGGGCCAGCATCCCGTCTGTCAAGTTTCCTTTGGGTCTGTATTTTGAGAGTTCTTTATTGGCCAGTTATCCCTTAAAGCTTTGGGGCTCCTGCTGGCAGGAACACGCTAGATTATAGTGCCTAGAGCATTCAAAAAGTGTGAGTTCTAAGTTCCCCATCACCCACCCACCTCACTTCTCCTCATTTCCTGACTTTCCTCAATTTTAGAATGTCATAGAAACTCCCCAATTTAATCTTATTTTTGATTGAATATACCTATTAGAGCACTAACTGCTCCCATTTCCCCAGAATTTTCTAAGATTTGATGACACTCTATAATGGACTTGAAATTTAAAACAGGAAACAAAAAACTCCTGTGTACATGTACATATCCATGGACAAAGCAATCAGAAAATTGTCTTTTATTTTCCTAATAGAACAGCAGAAAATCATTTGTTAGTGTCTGAGTCGGATGTCTAGGTTTTTAAATATCTCATGCACACACACAAACACACACACAGACACACAAAAGTCATGGGTCTATAATGTTTTAAAGCTCCTATTTGTTAGAACATTTGGTTTAAATAGTGTTTGAGTACCTTCATTCTTTTTTAATACCATCCTTTTAATGATCATGCTCATACAGAGAGAACTTACACACATACATCCACACCAGCAAAACCCTATTAATGCAGTCTTCAGCAAGGATGAATTTATGACTCAGGAATGAACAGTTAAATCTCCCATCACAGCTTGTCACATTTATACAGCAACAGAAACTGTAGTGCTTCAGTCTGACCTGGGGGTCTGGAAGCATTACAGTTTATTAGGCAAGGCTTTTACGATACCCTCATTTGCAGGGATGTTTCTGTCAGAGCAATACCAAAATGAAGAAAATGGGAATAGCTATGAACTTGTCAATCTTTGGTCTTTCAGATGTAGCATTTCACAATTTTGTTATCTACTGCAGACCTGAGAGAGGCAAGAGTCTGATGAATATCTTTCAACTTCTATTAAGATCAAACTCAGCAGTCTGTAGCTTGTCAACCGTCGTATTCGTGAAGAGCAATAGATCACCTTTGAAACCATTGAGAATAAGTAAGATGGTGGCTAGATAAAGGTTATTGTGCAGCAGTAGAATATGTAATGAAATCTATTGGCAATTTAAAATAATGTGGCATTATAATATGTTCAGTTTTTTTCCCCCAGAATTCATACTGAAGTTGAGGATATAGTTGCAGAGATATAATCACTGCACTAGAAACTGATGTGGATATGAATGCAAATGAAAGGAAAATGAGACTGGTCCCCCCCAGAAGAGGACCCCTTTTTGCCTATCACTATCTATCAGTAACTGAAGAAACTGTATCCTCTCCCAGCTAGTAACACATTCAATGAAATTAAGCTTTAAAGACAAAACTCTAGTCAGCAAGCCCAGTCAAGGTATTATTTCAATCAAAAGATTTTTCAAGGGCAGATTGATTAAGGAACAAGTTTAGCAATACAAATAGGAAGTAGGATAGTAAAGTAAAAAAAAATAATAATAATCCCTTTGGGACTTAGAATGAATACTTTTAGGGCTTAAAAACAAGGAAGAATTTTAAATACCCAGTACTCCATAGAGTGCAAAAAATTTAAAGACATTAACAATTAACATTGCTTTGCTATTTAATTCCCCCTTAGACCAGCCCCATTTTCCTCCCTAAGGGAACGATTGCTTCTCTTAACTGAAAGCAGAGCAGATGTGACTTTTGGGGGTGGTGGGAAGAGACAAAAAGTACCACCCCCTCCCTAAAAGTGTTTCTCACCAATCCTTGAAATTTTAGCCTTTCCATTTATGTTTTGAGTCAGTAAAAATGGATCTACCTTGAAATGCTGGCTCATTGACCCAGGAGCTCCAAACTTTAATATGCAAGAGAATCACCTGGGGAACCTGATGGTGGTACGGCTCCTTGGGCTCAGCCTCAGAGATTCTGATTTGGTGTGTCTGGGGTGGAGTCCAGGGATTTGCCTTTTAAGCAAGATCTTCAGGTGAATGTGATACCTGGACCACATATTGAGAAACCCTGCCCTTGACCATTTTAGCAGGCCTCAGCCATAAGCATATTTTAGAAAGAGAGAGTAGAGAAGTGGGGAGGTAGGGAGAATATAGCAAGGAAGGGACAGGAGGCAATATGGACAGCCTGGCTGGAATGGTGGGAGGTAAATTTAGGGTAAATAAGGAAACACTTGAGGATCCTGGAAAATACTGAACAAATTATTTGATCATACATATATATTTTAATAAAAGCTATGCAAATCACCCACAGACATAAAACTTGAATCCATGGATTTATTAACTAGAAATTTCCATCTGCCCTCATATTACTCCCCACCTCCACCTACCAACACACACACAGAAACACTGTGGTCACTCATTGTGGTTGTTTGGCATTTTAGGTTCTAATTTTCTTTGTCCTTGGAGGGGGGTGGGGTGGGGGTGGGGGGGGCTGGTCAACTTGTGTGAGGCTGTTAATTCAATATTGTGTCTATATAATACTTAATATGTAGCTAAAAGTGGGGGAAACACAATAATGAGAGTTACTTGCAATTGGGTGGACAGCTCATCCCACTCCCTGTACCCCCCAAAGTTTACAGATTTCAGTGTTTTTTTGCCATGAGTCTTTGTTAAACTTCATTGCAGTTGGCCTTAGGCAACAAACAGATAACCCCAATATTGACACGCCTGAGGGAATATTTTTCCTTTTCCTGGTCCAGTGTTCCAACAGAGTTGTGTTGATTCTCTTGGGGTGGGGATGGGTGACGGAAGAAGGCATTTCTTAGTTCTTGACTTTAGTTCAGCCACAGCATCTTTTAATTTTACCTTCTTTATTTGAAATACATAGTGTAAAAAAGCAAAAATCCTCCCAAATCATGGGGAATGGGAAAACTGCACTTTTTTCTTTGTTAAAAAAACATAATTGCCAAAGAAAATTCAGAAATGAATAACAAAGACAATAAATGTCAGACACAATAGAGATAACTCCTGTTAGCCTTGAGGCATGTTTCCTTTTAGTCTTTTGGTTTGTTTCTACTCATGTATTACATTATTTAAAAAATCAAAATGGCATCATATCTACTTACAGTTTTAAAACTTGCTCTTCCCCAGTTGACAATATATTGTGAGCATTCCCTATATTAATATGAGTTCTCCTACGATTTGCAATAGCTACATTAATTTCCCAGGCTCTGGATATAATTTATTTAACTATTTTTTCTTCTGCTAGCTATTTAGTTGGTATTTAGTTGGTATAATTTTTCTATATTGTAAATAATGCTCCAGTGAGCAAGGTGATACATGAATCTTTGTGCACATTTGTGATTACTCCTTAGGGCAAATTCCTAAAAGTGAAATTTCTGGAACAAAGGTTATGCATGATGTTAATGCTTTTGAAACATATTGTCAAATTGCCCTCTAGCCGTGTGTGAGAGTGACTGTTTCCCTGCACTGCTGGCCCTACTGGAAATTGTTACTTTAAAACATTTTGCCAATTCCCACTTTAAAAAACTTTTTAAAAAAGTATTTATTTATTTTTGAGAGAGAGCGAGACAGACTGTGAGTGGGGGGAGACACAGAATACATCTCTGAGCTGTAGCACAGAGCCTGACGCAGGGCTCGATCTCATGAATGGTGAGGTCATGACCTGAGCCAAAGTCGGACGCTTAACTGACTGAGCCACACAGGCACCCCTCCAATTCCCACTTTTTGATGTATAATGATGGTGATTAACATACTGAAAAAGGCCTCTTTTAGATAAATTCATTGATTTTCAGGACACATTGCCCTTGATAATCAAATGTAGAATACAGTTGATAGTTGCTTTATCCACTAGACTAGTGGCTGACAAATATTTTCTTGGAAGGACCAGATAGAAAACACTTTATACTTGTGAACTATATGGTCTCTTTTGCAGCCATTCAACCGCCATTGTAGTACAAACGAAGCCAACAGACAATACAGAATTCAGTGAGCATAGCTATGGTCCAAGAAAACTTTACTTACAAAACAGGTGGAAGGTGGGATTTGGCACAGGGGCCAGAGTTTGCTGAACCTTGCTCTAGACATAAATGAAAACTCATTATGTGTTAGCTACTGTCAGGGAAACTGGAGGAGAGGATCCGGTGAGCAGAAATGATAATAGAACGTGACATTACCACGACAAACAGATGCCTAGGTGTTGAGAGAGCCAGGGAACAGAACAGAGCTGACTCCTAAAGGCCAGGTTGGTGTTAGCAGAGTGAAAACAGGAAGGTTTGGAATGTAGGGATGGAGAGTGGAATGAAGGGCATCCCAGGGAGGGAAAGCAGTATGTGGAAAGGCCCAGAAGAATAAGAACAAATTCAAGAAACTCTGTGTAGTTTCCTACAGAAGGTATGTAGAGCTCAGGTAGGGTATTAGTATTCTCCGGAGAAACTGAAGTTGGGAGCCGGGATAGGGAGTGAGAAAGAGGAAGAGAGGGAAAAAGATTTATTATGAGGAATTGCCTCACATGCTTATGGAGGCTGGGAAGTCCAACTCTCTGCTGTCTGCAAACCGGAGACCAAGAAAGCCAGTTCTGAGTCCAAAGGCTTCGGGAGTGTTGATGGTAGAAGTCCCAGTCTAAGGGCAGGAGAAGACCAATGTCCCATTTCAAACAGGCTGAGAGAGTGAATTCTTCCTTTTCCTGCCTTTTTGTTGTACTCAGGCCCTCAACAGACTGGATGATGCCCACCCACCCTGGGAGGACAATCTGCTTTACTCAGTCCACAGATTCAGATGTGAATCTCATCTGGCAATACCCTCACAGACACACCCAGATATAATGTTTAATGAAATATCTGGGCACCCAGTGACCCAGTCAAGTCGCCATAAAACTAACCATCACAGGCAGAAAGGCAGTGGAAGATGAAGCTGGCAGGATCAGATTGTGGAGGCCACTGTAGCCATGCCAAGGGGTTTGCATTTATTTTGAACGTGTGGAGGAGGATCCATGGGAGGACTCTGAGCTAAGCTGTGAAATGATCAGATTCTGGTTAAAAAAATTTTTTTTTCAATAATTGCACTGTGGTCATCTAAGAAATCAGCATAAGGAGACATTGAATGGATGGTGTATGGGAACTCTGTACTGGTTTTGCAATTTCTCTAAGTCTAAAGTTATTTAAAAATTAAAGGTTAAAAAGATCCCTCTGGCAGCAGTGTTGAGGATTAAGTAGAGACATAGCCTGAAGCGTGGTATTGCAGTAATCCAGGATGAGGAGAGTCTGAAGTAAGCCAGTGGCAGTGGGTATGAAGACAAGAGAGGGGATGAGAGATATTTAGGAGCAAGTAGAGGCAGGACTTAGTGACTGACCGAATGGGTTGGAGATAGAGCCATCACAGTGAGAAGACTAGCATTAAGTAATAATGTTCCTCCCTTGATAGGAGGAAGAAAGATAGGAGAAAGAAGGATAGGAGAAAGAAGGTGATTCTTTTTTAGGCGGATGTGGAATAAGACCAAATGTTTGCAGGTGTTTAGAGAAACTGAATGACTTCCTTCCAGCTGAATGATTTTCAAGTGAACTGTAACTTGGTTTCTAACCCTTTATCACAAGGAAATACACAGCATCACTGCTGCTTTCAAGACCAGAGGAGATGGCCAGGGCTGTTAATGTGCACACCAGGGATTTCTGCATGGTGTAGGAAGAGGATGGGGGAGTCACTAGACCATACAGAAATGTACTATTAGTCAGACATGTGATGTTTCATATTCTGAATCCTTCTTTGAAAATGGTTGAGTTTATATAGTAGCCTTAAGAAAGATTCACGAAGTGTGCTGTGTTACCCAGCCTCAGAGTTAGTTCTCAGTGGATCCCAGCCTTGGGTAAAATCCCACAGTGTTCCCCTTTATCATTTGATCAAATGCAGTGACCCTAACGATATCAGCTAGATTGAATAGAAGGTTAATCTTCCTCAGGGAGACATCTAGAAATGTGGCTCACAAAAGCCATTTTTGGGGGGTTATTTTGTCTCCTATAATTGATGGCCGGCCACATGATGATAATAGGCTGAATGTGAAATATTTAGATATTTGTTCTTTTTTTTAATGTTTAGTTTTGAGAGAGAGACAGACAGAGTGCAAGCAAGGAAGGGGCAGACAGGGAGGGAGACACAGAATCTAAAGTAGGCTCCATGCTCTGAGCTGTCAGCACAGAGCCGGATGCAGGGCTTGAACTCACGAACTGTGAGATCATGACCTTAGCCGAAGTCAGACGCCCCACCGACTGAGCCACCCAGGCACCCCTATATGTTTTCTCTATATATTATTCCAAACTGGTTCATTTTAGAGGCTGAATTTACTGAAATAATCCACTATGTTGCTGATATCCAAATATCCAATTATTTTGCTGTCACCCACTCTAAAAGTATCAGCTTTTCCAATAACACTCCTAATTTCTTTGAAGAGTTTGAAGCAGTCAGTCTTTTAAAGGGTTCCTCAGAGTAGTTAAGAATGCAAATTCATATTAAAATATCACTTTTGTATTTCACATGACATTATTAGATGTATTTTTCAAATGATTTAAAATATTAGAGGAAAACCATTTCAGAAGCTATTGATATTGTTTCCCAAATCTTCAGATTGCTCATGAGAGAAGAAGGAACATAACCAATGAAGAATTATGTGTTCTGTATGCATAGGACTGTAGATGCTATGGAGAAAGTAAGATAAAAAGAGAAGAAAGAAAAAAATCAGAATGAAAGAAAGCATAGTCCTGGCCCCCAAGAATTTATAAACAGTGAGATGAAAGCATAGGTACCTTATCTGTCTATGGGAGGAGAAAAATAGAGCTTTGATTTCAGGGTCAAGTGAAACACAAATTGAATATTTTGAAAGTATTCATTTAAATGCTAAATAAGAACATACTCATAAACATCCACAATGATGACGCCTATTGTTTTCTGAGGTCCAAAGGAGATGATAAAATGTAATCACTAAATGTCAGCTGGATGAAAGCCCAAGCCTCCCTGAACACTGCAGCCAACTGGTGGAGTTTGGATTCCTTGGTCTTGTTCCAGGAACGCCTGACCCAGGTGATGACTTTGCTTCACTACTCAGCCATTTGAAAAAAGAGCAATGGAAGTGAATCTTCTGGATAACCCTTGCTTGACTTTTTAAACCAGGAATGTCTTGGTCCCCATCTCTTAAGGCATAGGCTTAAAGGAGACATGTCCTAGGCACTCATACCAATCATGCTGTATTGAAACCTATCTTGTCCTTTGGCTGACCTTTAAAATGAAACATGTTTGGGAAGCTAACACAACAGCTGCCTTAAACTGGCCAGGATGATTGTCCATCATAAGGAGCTAGAGGTTGCTTCTATATAGAAAAACAGAGGCTTTCTAATAGGTCATCCCATAACAGCTGTGTGTTAGACTGAGCAGTAGGTTTTAATCTTAGTAGACTAAGAGTAGCTTTAGTTGTACATTTTTGACTACTTAACTCAAGGCTTTCAAAAGGAAAACATTCAAAAGAACCCCCGATGAGTCAGCAAAGATTCTGAAAAGATTGTGTATATTTTCTAAAGCATATTTTAAAAAATCACGTACAGGGGAAAAGTGTAGAACATGTACCCACAAGAGCTAAATTTAAAAAATGTGCGTAGCAGTGAACACACGCATAGCATATGGATGCGGCTGACGGAAGAGTTCCTGGCCTCCATTCAAGACACCACTCACAGCAGATGCACCGTCATAAATTTGAGCTACACAAGCCACATCCTCGCTGATCAGGTTCCAGTCAGTTGTCTTTGAATCCAGCATGGCTGACGCACTCTGGAGCTCCAGGTTTCCTTTTGGTTGGCGAGAAAAGAAATTCTTGTCTGAAAAGGCCAAAGCGTACATGTCCCAGACAAATAGATACTCTTGCATTCCTTAACTCCTGCAAGACATTGGCCAATAAGGCTCCTGGCCGCTTTTCATTTCGGTTTTGCTGCCTAGCAGCTTGTGCTTGGCAACCTACCATCTGATTCCAGGAGCAAGAACGACAGAACAGCAGTCCTTGGGAGTAGCCTCTGCAGTTTCTTTAAGATTAAATTATACTTCTCGAGCAGATTAAAAGGCTCTGAGTATAATATCAGGGGAACCCTTATTACTTTTCCTTTCATGGTCCCCCCCCCCAAAAAAAAATTACTGTTTTATGTATTTGCTGGTAGGGTCCTTGGGTGTTTACTTAAAATCTTGACACACTTTTAACATGTATAAGATATGTAAATATTTTATACTTTGATATTTTATGAATCAAAGAAACATTTGAACCACCTCTATATGGACCCATAGGTGCACTAGTTTATCAGGGTTCTCTGTTGACTGATTCAGTAATTGGAGGCTCTTGGTACAGAAAGTGCAGCATGTAGCTGGACCAGCAACTGGTAACACGTCCCCTATCAACATCACGTAGAAATCTTTGGTCCTTTGCTGGATGGGCCGAGCAGATGTTGGAAAGGAGGAGCCTGCTTTTGCAAAATCCTTTTGACAATAATTTGATAACTTTGGCAGAATTGAATCTGCTAATTTGATTCTTAGATTTCTAGGTGGTGGAACAGTACCAGATGCCTCACAAAATATTAGCATCCATGTTTAACTGCTTTCATCACATCCTGTTCACTCCTCTTTGGAGAGCTTCATATTAAATTAGATGCAGCTGCTGAGTGAAAGCTTTCTTTCATGTTCCTATTTAGTATGAAAACAATAGCAAAAATAAACATTCAATTTCCTAACTTTTAGGAATTCTTCCTTTGGTGTTGGCTTTTTTTTTTTTTTTTTTTTTTTTGATGAAAGAGGGATCGTTTGATCAGAGTACTGTTTTGGAGACAGACCATCTGACTAAAGAAAGAAAAAGATTCCCTGGAGATCTATTAAGGGACCCCCCCCCCCCCACCCCTCTGGCGAAACTCACTAAATGTGCCAGAGGTAGTACATTTTGCAAATAAGTTGTCTCATTTCAAAAATTATAAATACGCTATTTTTTCTAGTTCTGACAATTTTGAATCACATTTTTAGTTCATTTGATGTATTTTAGTGAACTAGACCTCAACGCCACTTTGTTTAATGTAATTTCCATTGCTCAAGGAATTAAGTTAGCATTTATTGGTTACTAGGTTTCGAAAGAGAGGAAAAACCACTTGGAAAAAGGGGATGTTTCATCCCCGGTCTGTATTACAGCTTCTGACATATTTTTAGATGCCAACAAGTAATGTCAGACTAACAGCTGTTAAAAAAATCCTTCTCTAACACTCTTACAGGAATGAAGATTTATACAGAGAGCTTTGTGTGTGTACCTGGTTGATAATCAGAGAAGTCTGATTTCTCCCTTCTCTCTTCCTCCTCCTATCCATCTCTGGGTTTTCTTTTGTCTTAGCCTTGCAACTTGCCAAGAATTGCTGTTTTTCAGCTCCCTGCAGTGGAATAATGGCAAAGAAGTCCCCTGCCTTGCATCATCAAGCCTGTGCTCTGTGGCCCAGGCTCCCGGATAACTTACTTTAGAGTCTGTTTCCCGGATTACATTTGCCTACAGATTCAAAGTGCTGGGAAGGGCAAACCGGGAGGGGGAGCCTGGAATAGGGTCTGGGGGTGGGGAGGCCTTCTAAACCTCTGAAGTCCTTAGTACTTTGTTGGCCACCTGTGGAGTAAGAAATGTCTGGGTTGGCCGGTTCTAGCAAAAAGTGTCTTTTCCCTTCAGACTGGCCTCAGTGGAGCTGCCATTTCCTGCTGCCTCTGAGAGACACAACTGGCGTGCCAGATTGTCATTTAGTTTAACTCTGTGGAAATGAGACAAGGGGATTTGACCGTGACTAAACCTTTGTAGCCGGCAAAAGAACACAGGGCAGTCAGGGAAGCCTGCCGAAGTCCTAGGAGGACAGACTGATGCTGGGTTTGTGTGGTAGGCAGGCAGAAAGCGGAGTCTCAGCAAAGCAACAAAGAGGTGACAAACACTCTTACAATTCATTTATTCAAGCCTTTTGTTATCCCAGAATTGAAGCACTTCCTTGATGGAGGCTGCTCTGAAGAAAACTGTGGCTAGCTTTCATCACCAAGAGAAGGTAACCAGAAAAAGTGTCCCACCAGCCACCAGAGGGAGGAATGACCCCAACTCTCCAGAGGACTAGGGCTATGCCAGCTGGTTTCCTTTCCTGAGTTCTATGTGGTTGTACTTAGAGGAAGGAGAAAGGAGCCTCAGAATAAACTGACCTCCTCTTCTCCCTCCTGGTTAATTCTTAACTGGTTTGAATGAAACTCTTTAAAGCAGTGAACTGATGTAGAGTCATAAGAGCAACACTTTTTTTTTTTCATTTGTAAAATGTCTTTTCAAATCCATCATAAAAGCACATTTTATATGTCAACCTTGCAAATGGCTGTTGAAATTTTGTGGGCTCCCACAACATTTTTGTTAGTCGTTGCACATTCACTACAGTATGAGTAATGTGTGTAATAACGTGGACCTGATCATTACAGGCACCCAGCCCCGAAGGTGGAGAAGGGGCTTCGAGTTTTGTGGGGTCGATGTTAAATTTTCAGAAATCTTCTTATTCACAGTCCGATTTCTATCAAACACCAACTTAATTTTTTTCAAGTCTCAGGCCTGTGGTTTCATGCTAATTTGCCAGGCTGCTGGTGTTGTATTGACTAAGCAGTTATATCCATAAAGACTTTTCAACTATTAGCAAATTTGTATTTATTAGTTAGCTAGATGGGGTAGAATACTCAGCATGTTGCCCAAATTTCAGTTAAGCAATTCATTTTGTAAACTCTTTTACATTGCTATCTTTATAAATTATTTCTTACGACAGTCCTATGAGATAGGCTAATGCTGTTGTCCAGAAGCTGCCTAGGTTTTAGAAAGGGTACATGATGTGTCCTGAGATAGTGGTAGAACCAAGATTAGAATTCACAGTTCTTGGGGCTCAGGCGGCCATGGCTTGTCACCCATCTGATGTGTCCACCCACTTCCTTAAGTTATATTAAGTTTGGGTACCATTGCAGAGTCACAGATTCAGATAAAATAACACAGTTATGGAAATGGAGTCCATGTCCATAAAAGCAGAGCCCTGCATTCAGCAGCCTGAGTGGTGCCCCACATGGGATGGGTGCTCTCACTCCTTCAGAGTCCCCTACACTAATGGCTTCCCCAGAGGCTGTTTCTACTCTTCTGAGTTAAGCTGTTCAAACTGGAAGATCATTTAGTTCAACTCCTTGTTTTGCAGGGAAGGAAAGCCTCAGGACAAAATTGGGTCAGTCTCAGGATAAGAACCTGAGTTACCTGACACTGGCTTCAGCACTCTGCTCCCTAGACCGCCCTGTTTCTCCAGACTGGCTTCTAAGCCACTTGCTATGGAGTTAGAAAGTGAACTGAGGTATCAGTCAATGTCCACAAAATATGAATTTGGGATGTTTCCTGGGTCCAAGGAAGCCCAGAGCTTGAGCCCAGAGTTTGTAGGTAGAAGATGAGATTGGTGAGTGATGTTTTCTGTGTCACCAAGTAGTAATACCTGTGCAACTAGACCTATTGTCTATAAAACCCACAATGAAATGGAGACTTCAAATGATTTCCGTAGACAGCCAAACCAAAGCAATTATCTAGGCCTCAAATGGAACATTGTGGTCTGAACATGAAGGATGATAATTTGTTATCTAAGTAAATCCTATTTTGCCATTATAATTGTTAATATGCAAAATGTTGGGTGGGAAGACCCACGTTAGAAAACATAAGCCTATGCCTATTGAAAGGCGCTTCTGGGAACCAGGGTTTCCCACGCTTTGGTCATTCACGTATATCACCATTTTTACCGTATCTGCGCATTTTCATTAGACTGATTTTTTTTAATATAAAGCAATATATGAAGAGAGGAAAAATTTATAGAACTGTGAAAAATGGTAATCCAGTATCATTTGCCATAAAAAATTAAAATAAATTCATAATGAGAAAATTTTTATAAAGTTTGTGCCCTCATTAGAACCATCTCATGTATGATCAGCAATGTGTACTATGCCTTAGAAGCATTGATCTGGGCCAGCAGTTACCAATATTTTTTAGGGGTAGGAACCATTTATACCCTTAAAAATTATTGCGAAGCCCTAATGAGATTTTATTTATGTGGGTTGTATCTATAAAAATTCGCTATATTGGAAGTAAAAGCTGAGAAGTCGTTAAAGTATATAGTTAATAATTCATTTACAAATAATAATAAGCCCATCATGTGGTGACTTAAACATCATTAAGTTGCTATGAAGCCATTAATATCATAATTAAAAGGCTATATTTTCCAAAGCGAAAAGAAAAAAGTGTACCGAAAATAGTGGCATTGTTTTACATTTTTGTCAATTAACGTCTTGCTTAAGAGAAGACAGTGGGTTCTCACACCTGTGTCTGTATTCACTATGCCGGGATATGTTGTTTGGGTTGAAGTGTATGGAGAATGTCTGGCTTCACACAGATATGTAGTTGGAAAAGAGAAGCGTACTCTGGTAGCCTTGCTCCATGTTGTGGATACTCTTCTTTGATGATGTACCAGAGCTCAACAATGTACAGAAGCTGAAATCAGTGAACTTTCACTTTAAAATCTATTGATTTACTTTCTACCTTGAGTAAACCTTTTACCTATACATGATTTTGTAAAAGCATACATCAGTCCCTTGGAAAATGCTACTTCACCGAGTTATGCGGGTCTTTCAAATTTTGGCGCATTTCCTTACATAATACATATATTTTGTTAACATTTATTTATTTTTGAGGCAGACAGAGATAGAATGCGAGTGAGTTAGGGGCAGAGAGAGAGGGAGACACAGAATCCGAAGCGGGCCCCAGGCTCCGAGCTGTCAGCACAGAGCCCGACGCGGGGCTCGAACTCATGGACTGTGAGATCATGACCTGAGCCGAAGTTGGACGCTCAACCGACTGAGCCACCTAGGCGGCCCACATAATATTTTTTATTTATTTATTTATTTATTTATTTTATTTTATTTTAAATTTTTTTCAACGTTTATTTATTTTGGGGACAGAGAGAGACAGAGCATGAACGGGGGAGGGGCAGAGAGAGAGGGAGACACAGAATCGGAAACAGGTTCCAGGCTCTGAGCCATCAGCCCAGAGCCCGACGCGGGGCTCGAACTCACGGACCGCGAGATCGTGACCTGGCTGAAGTCGGACGCTTAACCGACTGCGCCACCCAGGCGCCCCATTCATATATTGCAGTTCTAACCTGAAGAATGTTACTGTATTTAGAGATAAAGTCTTTATTTTTTTTTTTTAATAAATTTTAAGTTTATTTGTTTATTTTGAGAGAGAGCAAGCAGGGGAGGGGCAGAGCGAGAGAGGGGGAGAGAGGGAAAAAGGAGAGAATCCTGTACTGACAGTGCAGAGCCTGATAAGGGGCTCGAGCTCACAAACAGATCATGATCTGAGCTGAAACCAAAGTTGGATGCTTAACTGACTGAGCCACCCAGGTGCCCCTAGAGATAAGGTCTTGAAAAAGGTGATTAAGTCAAACGGATGCCATTAGAATGGGGCCCTAATCCAATATGGTTAGTGTCCTTATAAGACGATAAAGAGATCCCAGGGATCCACATGTACACACGGGGGTGACCATGTGAAGAGGTAGCAAGAGGGTGTCCATCTGCAAACAAAAAAGAGGCCTCAGAAGAATCCAACCTTGTTGGCACCTTCATCCTGGACTTCCAGCCTCCAGAAGCTGTGGGAAAACAATTTTCGGTTGTTTAAGCCACACAGTCTGTTGTACTTTGTTATGGTAGCCCCAGCAAACTAATACGCATCACTATTTAATCATAAAATCTTCAAAGGGCATATTGTCACCCTTGCTTTATGGAGGAGGGAATAGAAGCTCAGAGGAAATGGGTAATTTCCCCAAACTCATGCAGCTAAGAGAGGAAAGAGCCAAAATGTGAATGCAGATGTGACCATGCAGTCAATAGTCACAGGGCCAGTGCCTGAGTGAGCACATACAGAACTCCGGGACTAGTGTTCTCTCTGTGGCAGAGGGTTGCCCTGTAACAGTGATGTCATTTTCTACTAGTGATCCTAAGAAACAGGAAACCTGAGTTGTGATAAACAATCCCTGTTACCAATGCAATATAAATATCACCCTAATTAATGAGTTTGCAAAAATTTATCTCTGCTCTAACGACACTGCAGTTTGTTTTTAAATTACCATTGTAAATAGAGACCAGCGTGACCCAAACACAAGATCTTATTACAGCTAAGAACTACAAAACCACCACAACTTACTTCATCTAATAAACATGCCTGTTAGGAGCTAATACCAGCAACCCAGAGAAAAAAAGAAATGCCTGAACACCTCCTCCTTGGACCTACGGCTTCTTTCTGCCTGTCCCTGTAACGTGCCATTATTGATTGGCAAGTCAGAAAGGACTGTGGTTCAGTGGCCTGCTGTCTATGGGAAGTTGACTTCGTTCTCCACTTGGAGCCTCGATTGACCCCTCAGGAGGTGTGGCTGAAGGTTCAGCATTGAATAGTTTTGAATGTCTAGGTTTCATCCTAGAATCTCCCCCGAGTCCAGCAGTAATGAAGCAATTGTATGTCCTGACACAATAGAACTGAATCAAAGTAAAGCCAATGTTCCCTTCCTTCCAGGGAGCAGAGAGTACTGAGGTTTAGATGAATGAGGAGGCTTTTGTGCAGCCCTGATCAGAGGGCTGGAAGCTCCATCCTTTGGCAGAGAGCAAATCTAAGTGCTTTCCCTGTGCTGCTTGCCATTTGCATTTGAATTTTGATTGCCAAGGATTTTAAGCCTTGTTGGTGAATTTCTAATTCTTTCTTTCAAAGTTCCAGCTTCAGTTGATGTCTTACTTTTCATGTATTTAGAATTAATTCAACAACTGCTAAAGAAAAACAGAAAGTTGTACTCCTATTAAGCACTATGCATAGCATTAGACTCCAGGGGTCTTGAGATAAACAGGACGTACATTTTTGCTCTCAAAGAGCTTTTATTGCTTTTTTAAAAGGTTCTTTTAATTTAGAATATCAGTCTATTTTATTTATAGTTTTTTATCAGTATCAGAAAGTATTGTATTATCTATTTATTAAGGTACTTATTTTCCATTTCCCAACCAGAATGAAGCTCTGGGAAGGCATGGACCTTGTCTGTTTTGTTCACCACTATGTTATCAGACCCAGAATAGTGCCTGACATGCTGTAGACATCCATAAATAATGAGTAATCTAATCTAAACTGAGTACTACAGTACACGTGATAGGTCTGAGTGGTATCAGAATGTTAGGTCTTTTTTTCTCTAAGGACACTGGTCTAATAACTGAATTCAGAAGCATGGACACTAGTTCACTTTCTACGCTTCTGTTTTCTTGGAAGACATTTTGGAATACTTGTTAAAACCCATCTGAAGCTGCAGTGTTCTAATGGTTGGAGTAATTCCTACAAATTCTACCTGGAATCCTTTGGTCTTTGTTTATTTAGGCTGCTATAACATAAGACTATAGACAAGGTGGCTTAAACAGCAAACATTTGTTTCTCACAGTTCCTGACTGGGAAGTCCAAGATCAGGGTGTCTGCAGATTCACTGTCTAGTGAGAGCCCGCTTCTTGGTTCTTTGCTGTCTTTGTTGTGTTCACCTGGTGGAGGGGGTGAGGAAACTCTTTGTGGCCTCTTTTATACGGGCACTAAATCCCAGGAACGAAGGCTTCACTCTCATGACCTAATCACCTCCCAAAAGCCTCACCTACAAATACCATCATATTGGTTTCAACATACGAATTTGGAGAGGGCACAAACATTCGGTTGATAGCACCCTTTGACAGCTACCTCCTTGAGTTGAAAAAGTAGAAAACATTTTCATGTGGCTTCTATAAGAACTCTTTATAACCCAGTGCCCAAAACTATCTGCTGTGACTCTTACCTTGAATGACACAAAATTTAAATAACTTGTCAAATGGTTCCTGAGGTAAAACTCTGCAGAGTCTCTTTACTGTTTTGAGAAATTCTACAATCAGAATTGGCTGCTACCTTGCACCTGACTTCTGTGGCAAAAATTCTGTCTCCTAACCTTCTGAGGAAAATACACCTCCCCGTGATTTCTGGTGTTGGGAGTAAGAAAAAATGTCTGGTGTCAAGTGATATGATTACATACTCCTGGACCTTTGATTTATAGCCTTGAATGCACACAGCACGTGCTTATGCACAAATGTAGCATGCATGCATGTACTGTGAGAACGGGTGGAGGAACAGGGGTGGGCCCTTTGCAGAATTCAGACCTGTGGGTTTCCTGCACTGGGCCCTTCCTGTAGCAGTTGACCTGGATGGTGAGAATACTCTGCCTCCATAATAGCTTTGACTGCTGAGAATGTTAACAGTGAGTTTCATTAACTGTGCCCTTTTCTTGGGAGTGTTAAATTTGTCAAATTTGGTGTAGTTAAGAGGCACTCATTGCAACTTATTTTTAAGGTGTCTGCATATAAGATGCTTCCATAGTATGTCATATCGAAATTTCCCCAAGTTCCAGTGTTGACAGATGGTGCTGCTCTGCAATACAAGCAGCGATGTCCTCACGAGACTATTGATTTTGTTTGTGAAATATAAATCCCTAAACAGTGACTGATGGGCTGGTGAGAAATGCTTCTTTAATAATTCAATAATTTCATTAAATGATCTGGTCTTCAGTGAAACAGGAGTGGTGAGGGGCCCGGCTATGGACTGCACTTAAGTCTCAATAAAAACACGACCGTGGTTTCCTTTGTTCTTGTTTCTCTTTGTTCGTGTTTATCTATGTCTTCAAGATAAAGTGGAGTCTTTCAGTGTATGGATTCCAAGAAATAGAACAAATGACATCAAGTTCTTCAGTGTGCCTCACAGCAGCCATTTTGAGCTCAGTCTGCCCAGATTCAAGGTGATGGCTTGGTTCATTTGCTTACTAGATAGGCTCCGACGTTGATGTATTTTGCCTCTGCTATTTGCCTTTCTTTTTCCTAGCGGGCTGTCATCTCAATACAGAATGGACTGTTTGTAGGGAGTAGAAACTAAGATGATTCCAACACAGAACTTTATTACAGCTAAGAATGGCATATTCACCAAAGCCCCTTCTTCTGATCTGACAGAAGCAATAAGCAACAAAACCCCCAAGAAACAAACAACCTGAAACTAAATCATGGAAACCCCTGGAAATGCAACTAACATGAACTTAAATATATCTTCATGGATTTGTATATCTATTAACATATGCAAGACAAAGTCCTATAGAATCAAATTGATTTTAATTTTACCTTGGTTTATTTCAGAAAATATTTAAAACGTGAGTAAATTCCCATATTATGCTTGCTTTTACAAAGGAGTTCTAAAGATAATGTTTTGTATACTTAATTTGTTATCTTAATTAGGGACTCCTAGATCATCAAAGAGATGTAATACATCTTAAAGTAATACAATTAAGAATCATAGAGTAAACACACGTACAATTTATTCTTTCTTGACAAGTCTCAGATAAAAACTATTTTGATATGCTAATGGATTCTAATGGACAAGTAGCTATTAATTAAATAAATAACCCATTAGACTGAGCACAGAAATGTCAATACAAGGACAGTCTACTAACATTGTTGAAGAATAGTAATTAAGTTATAGTCTTAGCAGTGGCATAGATATTTGTGTTTCATTTTGCAGATATTTGTGTCAGCTATACCAATTAATTAAATTAAGCCAGTAATTATCTAGTAATCTCTAATCTCAGTTTGCACAGTACTGTGCTAAAAATTTGGAATGAAACAAAAGTAGAAGACATGATCTAGATTCTCAGAGAAAATATAGTGTAGTCGGGAGGTACAAGACCCAAGTAAATTTAAATATAATGGTTGTACATGTCAACATATTAGGAGTGTTTTAAGGCATAACATCATCAAGTATTTACCACGTTTATCATCATCCATCATGACTTATCAGCATTTGTTGAGGACTCCTAGGTATGGAAAAATAGTGTTGGGATAGGGCCGAGGGATATCAAGAAGGTATAAATCCTGGTGTCTGCACCAGAGACCAAGGATTTAATTTGTCAGATTGCTAAGTGAAATCTTTGCTAAAGCAGAAAGTCCCAGGAACGAGAAAGGGAGCAAGAGCTGAGGGTAGGATGTTCTGACAAGTTTTGTGGAGGAGGAGAACTTGAACTTGAAGTACAGGTAGAATATGGCTAAACAAAGGAGGAGGTGATGGCTCAGGTGGGAATAAAGGCTGGAGCCAGCATCATCGGGAGGTGTTAAGGGTGAGGCTGGAGGAGAGATGTACGTAACTGGGACTACATTGTGTGGATTCTGAGGGTAGAGGAGTTTGGGCTCAGCTATCCTAAGGAGAGTGATGGTCAGAGAGGCCCCGGGGGGATGGATGAGATGGAACACTGCCAGGTAGATCTGCAATAGGGAGTAGAGGCCAGAGGACACGAGACTGGCTGGGAGGCCCTGTGGGGGTTAAGGTATGAAGATGCTTTTCTAAACCAGATCACAGCCTTTCTCACAGAAAGGACAGTGCCTTGCTTTCTGTTTGTTTGCTCTTTTGCTTTTCCTGTACATTCAGCCCATAATGTATAATGCAATGAAACAGCCCCTTAAAGGGCCACTAACTTATGAGCTGTCTAAAGCCAGGTGCTGACCTTTCCCACTGATAACTGCATTTGGCCTCCTGGAACAAGGGGCTTCATGAATAAAACAAGTTAGAGACACCTAAGGAGATGCGAGCAGAGGTCATTCTATGGTGAGTTGATAAATTTTGTGACTACCAGGGCCTAGTTGCAAGCAATCATTACTGAATTACCTGGGAATAAGAACTGGAGGTGAACAAAATACCCAATCTAAACACAATGCAAATGCAAATTACTAGCTTCCTGGAGATCTGATTAAATAAAACAGGTTTTAATTAAACTGCGACCAAGTTAATTGAAAGTTACTGTATGTGTGATAATTATCAACTAGAATGGTATTTATTTTGCTGCAGCATCCTGATTTCTTTATCTCCTTTTCCCTTTTTTTTTTTTAATGTTTATTTATTTTTGAGGGACACGGAGTGTGTGGGGGGGGGGAGGGGAGGACGGCAGAGAGAGAGGGAGACACAGAATCCAAAATCCAAAGCTGGCTCCAGGCTCTTAGCTGTCAGTACAGAACCCAATGTGGGGTTTGAATCCATGAACTGAGAGATCATGACCTCAGCTGAAGTCAATGTTTAACCAAGCCACCCAGGCACCCCATGCCTTGTCTTTTCTGAGAATGTAAAAGTCCGCTTAGTCTTTTAGTTACAGTCACAGGCTAAAAAATTATGTGGCAGAATCATATATTAAACTTTAAGCATAATCATGGAAGTTTGAATCTTTCTTTTTTTCCGCCTACATATATTTTAAGTTCTTGAGATAAGTTTTACTGTGGCACATCTATTTTTTATGAGCTTTTTATAAAATGTGGTAATAATAGCAACTAATAATGTTAACAATAATAATGATAGCTGTCATTTCTCTCCGTAGCCTCAGGATCATTTTGCGCTGAGTGTTCACAACTGAGTCATAACTGTCTATGTTGAAGGATTGTTCCTAGGTTTTATTTATCTTGTTCAGCAAATAAAGAAGCCTTTTAATTCAATTGGTTTCCTGGCTGATTTGTCTCTCAGTGTGATTAATCAATGGGAACTAGGGGCCCAATTCACGTTTTCACTTAAGTCGATACAAATGTTGAGCGTGGTTGTGGTTGTTTAGAAGGGGATAAAATGGGGTCGCTGACTTAAAGATCATTTCTTCTCGTCTTTATCCCTTAAGTTTATTTTCCCCACCAGGCTTTCTGGTAACTGATTCTCCTGGTTATGAAAGCCCACAGGGAGCAGGACCGTAGGTAGCAATTTCTCTTCAGCAGACGGTTTCCATTAATTTTGTTATTTCTCGTCAACAACTGATGTATGCCCCAAAGTGATATAAGTGAAGGTAAATGATCAGCAATTTGTTTTACTTTATAGCTAATACTTTCCAAAAGCACTTGTGACTAATATCCAATAGAAGTTTAATGGAAGTCTGAGGCTGGAAGACCATTTGGGGGCTAAGCTATTCACCCCCATGTCCTCCCCACCCCCCCCAGCCCAGTGTAGACACAGGTGGTATTACTTCTCTTCTTCAAGGTGTCCTGGCAGGACGATCCTGCAATAGACTCTAGGAAATCCATTTCAACATTAATATCCCTCATGGCCAAGAGAGAGGTAATTTGGTTCATATATAATCTCATTCCTCCTCCTCTGTGTTGAAAGCCCTTAATGACCCGGTGTCTTCCCTCAGCAGGGCTGAAGGTATTCTGTCAAAATGCTATGATGGATTATGCGCTTGGTGACCCCCTGTGACTTTTTGCAAGGCAGATAGAGTAGAATAAAAGGGTGGCAAAGAGGCAGGGGAATAGCCCTATTTGCCACGCCCACCATCTCTGCAGCAGGAGGAAGGTTCACGAAGAAAAAGCTGAACAAGACTCTCTTCTCCAGCTTCTCTGCTTCCCCACCCCCTTCCCCTCCCCGCCCCGCCCCCGCCCAGGGAAGCATTAGCCAGCACTGGAAATGAGAGCAGTGCTGGTGGCACGAGACCATATTCTCTCTCCACTTTGAAAGCTTAACAGAAGGAGAAACTAGCTAGGGAAAGGAGGAGAAGCTGCTCTCTGTGCTCAGGAGTCACCAATTTCAGGACTCCTGCAAGATTAATCAAAGGAAAAACTGACCTCATCCATGCACATCTTCTATAGTAGCTTCTCTGACATAGACATTAGAGTAAAGCATTAAATAACTGGTGGGCATTTTTTTATTTGACTTACATTTTCCCCAACAAAACAGCTAAAATAAAAGATTTCACTACATTTAAAGGAGCTCAGTAAGAGGCTGTGGCAGCTGAGTCAGGGTTTGCTCACCTGGAAACCGCTCAGGTAAGGAGAATGTCTCTTCACCATAAAGGAACATTGCTTATCAAAGCCATCCCTGGCGACAGAGGCTGCTTGCCGTTTGTCCAGAAGGGACTTCCGAATTATAGACAGGGAATGGTTGCAGGCAGCGATCTGTGACTGGAGACCAGTTTGGATTTGCAACACATTTATTTGCAAGAAACAGCACCATCAATCATGAAAGGGCATATTTTGAATAGTAAAGTGTCTAAATTTCTTTGCTTGTGCTATCCTATGCTGGCATTCCTACCTGTGATACCCTAACTGCAGTGTGTTGTGTGTCCTGTCTTCCCATGGGGGTTGAAAGCCAGATCACGCCATCCTCGGAACCTGACACGGCATCTGGAAATGACTAGGCACTGGTTAAACAATTGAGGAATGAGTGAATAAACACAGAAACGGCCTGCTTTCTGATAGGTTTAATGAGTCAGAAAGAGTAGTTGATCCTTCTGGATAGATTTACTCTAGTGGCTCCTTAGAGAAGAAAAAAAGAAGTGTAGATTTTCGCTCAAAACTCTTTCTGATGAAGGCCATTGTAATTTATGGGCTGAGAAAGACAAAGAAGTAGGATAGGAAATGGAGGAAAACATCATGACCTCTCTGGGGTCTGAGGGCTTTTGTAAGGATTGGTTTCTGCTGGGCACTTACTGAGACAGATTTGGGGTGGGTTGCTGAGTAAGGGTCTAGAAAGAAGCTCATGTCATGATTTAATGTGCAGGATACTAGTTTGTCAGTAAACCAAGGAGAAGGTCAAACCAAGGGGAAAATGCAAATGAAAATCATGTTTCCTTGAATACCTCCTATAGCTCTTCATTTCTCTGGCCAGCTTCTACTTGTGGCAGTTTCCTCTCTGGACCAATATGTCATTTATTTTGGCTCTACTAAGTCACACACCACTGGAATGAGATTGGTATTCTTACCAACTGAGGACCATCTGCTCTTTTCTAGACAACAGCTATTCTGTTCTGTCTCTCTCCACCTCCTGCTTCTTTCAGTTTTCTCATATATTTTCAATCGTATGCATTCTTTTTTCTATGAATAGGAGACAGTGAGTGCCTGAGGAATTATCTCTTTGGATACATTTTTTTTTTCTCAGGCATTGGAATTTTAAATTGCTGTTTGTTCCCTTTCAGAGCTTTGATCTTCTATATGTAAAATAAAATGTGTATCTGTAACACTGGCAAAGGGAAATGCAGCCTTCCAGAAAGCTTCTCTATATTCCTTAGATAAATTGTGAGATACTTTTTAACTGCTGACCAGTTAATGTCATAACATTTCCTCTGTTTCTCAAAAAAATCAGGTGGAAAAGGTAAATAGAAAGTGACAGGTAGCCTATGAAGAAAACAAAGCAAATTTGTTGTAAATGTACTGTCTCCTTTGCTCTCACAGTGCCTGGAGACAGACTCCCCAGCGGTGGTCAAGGCATTTGCAGTTAGAATTTCAGAGGAGCAAACTCATTTCTGGGGTACTGGTGTGCTCCTGGAATTTGCGGCTCTGACACCCATGTTCGTTTCATTTCTCATTTATTTGTTCACATGGTTTAGAGGACACTGTGCCCGACTTAATGTGTGAGGTTGTGGGTTCAAATCCAATTCCATGGCAAGTTATAAACCTCTCTAAACTTGAGTTCCCTCACCTGTAAGATGCAATTAATACTTATACTATGAAGGTGTCAGGAAAATTAAGACAGCATATGGGAAACCTTGGAATCAGCTGCAGTTCAATAAATATTGGTTGAATTTTAATCTGCAATTATTAAAGCAAAGTCCAGAAATGAGATCATGATCAGGATAATTCATCCTTGCATCAATTATCTGGACTCTTTGCATAAAGAAAAAGGCTCAGGGATTCAATTACCTGCATAATTATTCAATTCTTCTCTGCATCTTCTAAACATGCTTAAAATTTAACAGGCAATTATATTCTTTCTGTGGGTAATTACTTGCAGAGAAAAAAGGGTTAAAGAATTTCCTTTCCTATTTTGTCCAAAGATTTTTGTTTTAATGACACCATTAAAAGAATCTACCACATCAGCCCCATATCAAAATACACCTGCTGTTATGTCCAAAATTCTCTGGGTTTATATAGATACTATGAATTTAATTGGTAAGGTTTCTACCACCCCTCACTATATTTGTAGTGACCAAAGCATAAAACCATTGTTAAAGCCACCTATTAATCAATTTGCTCTTCTACTTTTCAGTAATTGGGTTTCACAGATGAAACAGTATATCAACTTTAACCCTTTTCTATTCAATGAAAGCTTTCCTTTTACTCTCCAGAACCATTTCAGCCATTTGGTATTAACACTGTTCATGCTTATACTGTTAATCATTAAAACAATTAAAAGTGTTTTGAATAGGCATCCTTCACTTTCCAGACCCTTACGTCTTTATGGTCTAATAATTGTTGGAGTCCTCTAAGGTCCTATGTAATCTTTTAATTGAACATTTTAATTTTGACATATAGTTTGCTATTAACTTATTAATGATAAAGGTGAATTATAAAAATATCCCCACCCTCTAGCATTCATCATCCATAATATATCACCAGTTTTCCTGGCCTTCAAACAAGATCCCCTTTGGCCTAATTTCATTAATTCATCCATTTTAGGCATCATGAGCTATTAAACTTAAATCCATTTGGTTGACATCCATAAAATACCTTAGAGTTGCTGTCAAATTTTCTTTTAAAATGACATCTTTCATGTAAAAAAAAATTAAGAGGTGTCTTTTATATCTTTGCTTTTTCCCATGTTTATTTTAAAATCTCTCTCTTGCGGTCTAATGTTGTATCCTTTTAGAGACCCAGTAAGGAAAAAAATACATGCAAGTGAGGTCATTGAAAGAGTTTTAATAAATGAACTACGTGAAAAGGAGCAGGCAGCGTTGAGGGAAGCAAAAAGGTATGGGAATGCATTCCAGAGCTAGCCACAATGGGGAGCCATTGCCCATCTCAGACAGGAAGGAGCAAGGAGGGAACAATTACTGGAACCTGAAGAGAGTACCTGTGACTGTGGGAAAGGACTAACTAGAGCTATGTCCTTGTGGGAGAGAGCTGGGGGAATAAGTACTCTGAGTCCTTTCTCCTCCTGCCCTTCCAGCTCTTACTGGCAGTTCCTGCTGACCAACCCCACCTAGCAGCTGGAGGCAAGAGGGCAAGTGGGACAGGGAATGGTAGAACATGACTCTGAAGGGGCAAAGGGCAAGTATCAGGTCCAAATAACAAAGCAAAATGGGTCTTGAGAACTTTTCATTTGTGACCTTTTTAAATTCTATTCATTTTTGTGGAGCAAACATTGATGGAACATCTATTAGATGAGAGCCACCTTAGTGGGTGCTGAGGATACAAAAATAAGCAGGGCTGGTGAGGGTGAGGCAAGCAAGGCACCTAGGGTGAACTTGCATGAACTTGTGAGCAAGTCCCTCCTTAAACTGCACACCCAAGGGGCTTTACTTGCTTCATCCTCATCTAAGCCCTGTAAATAAGACTCCATCTTGACATTAAGGGTTTTTCAGTCCAGGCAAACAAACATGAATAAAAATAACGACAAGATAAAATGTTCAATTACAAGTGCCAGGGTACACATAGAAGAAGTATTATGAAAGCCCAGATGCCTGAACACTAAATCTCAATTCCAGGAGTCTGGTATGGCTTTCAGAACAGGTCATGTCATGTAAGCTGAGTCTTGAAGGACAAGTAAGATTTCAAGAGATTTACTTGTTCAACATGTATTGATTGAATTTCTACTGTGCGTCAAGTGCTGTTTTTAGGTGATGGGGGAGGGGTGAGACCAAGACAGAGAAGCTCCCTTCTCTCAGGGAGCTTATGTTCTGGTTTGAGCAAAAGACAAAAAGTAAACTAACAAGAGAATATTAAGAAGAGAGAAGTACTTGGGGCACCTGGGTGGCTCAGTTGTTTGAGCGTCCGACTTTGGCTCAGGTCACGATCTCACGGTTCATGAGTTCGAGCCCCGTGTTGGGCTCTGTGCTAACAGCTTGGAATCTGGAGCCTGCTTCAGATTCTGTGTCTCCCTCTCTCTCTGCTCCTTCCCTGCTCACGTACTCTCTCTCAAAAATAAATAAAGATTAAAAAAATTTTTTTCAAAAAGGGAGAGAGAAGTACTTGATGATCAGAGATAATTCTCCATGATTGTCTTGCATTTCTGCATTTCTTACGAGCAGAGGCATTAATTGCCCTTTTGTCCTGAACTATCTTTTTAAGGATGTTTGCACAGCAAACAGACTTGAAAATTAGAATGTCTCCCTCTGGAGTAGAAGGCAGGTCAATTTGCTTATTGTCCAGGAAAAGATTTGGGTTCCCTAAGCTCTGGGCTCCTCAGTTGTAACACAATTCAGCGTTTGTGTAGCATTCATCTGGTTTCCTCTACATTTTTCCCACTGGATTTGAGAAGCAAGGAGAAGTGACACAAACATGAAGCTCATGCCATTTGCTGTGCTGTCTTAAGATATTTTGTCTCTGACCCAGATGTCTTAATCCATTAGGATGCTATAAAATAATATCATAGACTGGATGGCTTATATACAACAGAAATTTATTTCTCCCAGTTCTAAGTCCAAAGTCAAGGCAGATTCAGATTCTGATGAGAGCTCTCTTCCTTCTTTTGCAGATGGTCACTTTGGCCTCACATCATTAGAAAGGGAAAGAGAGTTATCTGGAGCAAATTTTAGAAGGGTACTAATCCCATTCATGAAGACTCTGCTTTCATAAACGAATCACCTCCCAAATGCCTCACCTCCACATATCATCACATTGGGGATTAGGTTTCAACATATAAGGTTTAGGAGACACAAATATTTACTCTGTAAGACTAGGAGCCTTTTGTCTTTTGCCACCATCCATGAAACCGTGGCAGGATACCTTATTAGTTTTCAAGTATAGGGCAAAAATTTCAGACCCTTCATAGTTTTTGGCAGTTTTTGGTGAGAATATAAGATGCTGACAGAGACATGGCTTTCTGGAAAAGAAAGAATGAGGACCACATGGGTCAGGTTTGGGAATATGAAAGGACTCTCTGGAATCTGGCAGCAAATGCTCTTACTCAAATGTTGAGCAAGGTGTGTGAAGGGGATTAGTAAGGATCCCCACTGTCATACTTGTTAATCTATGTTTAGAGATTGTGTGAACATAGGTAGGACTAAAACAAGTCACTTGTGGAATTTTGCTTCCTCACTTGCGTCTGGGTGGAAAGAAGAACTATTACAGTGATGGGCTGCAAGTCCTGTGGCCAGAGCTGAAAGGCAATATTGCTATGGCTATTGAGTTATTAAATCCCCAAAGTGGAAATAAATGGTTCAGCAATGAGAATATAGAGTTTTGGACAGACTAAAACTGTTAGTAATTAATCTGGTTGGGCCACATAGGTGGTTACTTGAAACCAAAAGTAAATACAAAGCCTTGAGTACTGGTGCAGAATCACCCTTTCTGGCTGTACTACCCTTAACTTCTCTCTGTCCCTTGACCCTGACCTCAGCTGCTTTAACAAGAAAGATGATTGGGACTAGACCAAGTCCTCCATATCTACAAAGGGGACTGGAGGCCATACACACCCATCTGAGTATTTTGGGAAACTTTGGGGAGAGAAGGACCTCAAACTTTTAAACTCTATTGGATAGAGCCAACACAACATCATCCTACAAAGTTCCAGTTGATGGGGTTTGGGCAGGGTACACACTGGGGAAGGGAAGCTATCATGACCTTGAGGATGGGACCCTTTGGGCCAATCCAATGGACTGTGTTTGTTGCTTCTACATATGAATCTATCTTATAAGTTGATGTTATATTCTTGTACATCCCTGTCCAATAAGTATCAGAGGGAATTCTCCTGATCAGGAAGAGCCTCACGTATAGAAGTGCTAGTTGGACAAAGTGCCCTGCCTTTGGCGAGTCAAGATTTAGCATGAATGTCTCTACCCTCTGATGCCTGAAGTTTTCACTATACAGATGATATATCCAGTTGGTTGTCAAATCAGAAGCCTGAGTCTGAATGGTATTGTGATATCTGCTAGCAGGGGGTGGCTAAATAAACCCTGACAAAATTCAGGGGTCTGCTCATGGAGTAAATTTTGGGGGAGCCATGGGAATGGAGTCACAATGTTCAAGGAAATCAGTCAAGGAAAACTTGCTACACAGCAATTTTAACTACCTACCACAATAATGTAGACCTAGCACCTTATTGTACCTTTTGGGTATTAGAGATAGTATGTGCCTTGTGGGTATTTTAACCGGTCCTTTATGTGGGCTAGTATGAAAATAAGCACCCTTTAAATGGAATTCAAAAACAACAACAAAAACAACAAAAAACATCTATGATCCCTTTGTGCTACAAGTCTTTGTGACTGATTTTGCTGCTTAGAACCTCTGGTGAAGGGAGGCAGCCTTCAGATAGATTTTACCTTAGTCGCTTACCTGACATGGCTACCAGGTACACTCCTTTTGAAAAGCAGGAACTGATATCTAGCTCTTGTCAACACTGAATGCCTGGTACATGGGGATCTTTTGACTCTGACATTCCCATTGTGGAGTGGGTCATCTTAGACTCAACCACTAACAAGGTGGGAAGGGCCCAACAAACCTTGCTTGCCAAATGGAAATTGTACGCCCAGGAATGCAGCCATCCTGAGGTGCCTGGGTGGCTCAGTTGGTTGAGCATCCGATTCTTGATTTCAGCTCAGGTCATGATCTCACAGTTTGTGAGATCTGACATGGAGCCCCATGTTGGACTGTGCACTAACAGTGTGGAACCTGCTTGGAATTCTCTCTCTCTCTCTCTCTCTCTCTCTCTCTCTCTCTCCTCTCTCTCCTCTCTCTCTCTCTCTTCTTTTTCTAAAAATAAATAATAAACTAAAAAAAATAATAATAAAGAAAAGAATCCAGCCATCCTGGCCCTAGCAGCATCTTGGCTTTGCATGAAAAAGTGGTAGTTATTCCTCTGGAGGAAATGTTATCCCCCACTCTAGCACCTGAATAAAAGGCACTGGCTAATGGGGCCCTTGATTTATTTAGGTTTCCTTAGATCAGAGGTTTACAAACTGTAGCCTGCAGACTGGCTAATTGGTTTTGTAAATGAAGTTCTATTAGAATACAATCACACCTATTTATGTATTGTCTACTTTTGTACTGTGGGGAAGATGAGTAGTTTCAACAGAGACCATGTAGCCCATAGACCTAAAATGTTTACTATACGGTTCTTTAAGGAAAAATTTGCCTGGACTGGTTCACTGATGGCTTGACAGAAACCCAGTGGGCTGCTGTGGCTGTTCAACTATGCAAAGGCAAAATGGATGCGATCAGTCCTTGAGTTCTCAGTGGGGAGAACTTCGGGCCTTCTCTTGCTCTGGCTGATATTCCCATTGATGACCTTTGTTGTATTTCTGCTGACTCTCGGGAGGGTTGTCAGTGGCCTAGCTATTTGGTTTGCCACTTGGAAAACTACAGACGTCAGATTACAGACACTCCTCTTTAAGGCCATGAACTGTGTTAAGGAAACAGTGTGGCTCACTCATGTAGATGTCCATGATAAGGATCAGTTCTTTGATGAGATCAGCTGGAGTCAAACTGCTGACCAAGCCTGCACAATCAGAATTGCCACTATTGCTGCAGGAATCCATCATCATGAGATATGGCAGCATACCCACCACCACAGCTTGAGCACAAAGGATTCAGTGTTTTCAGACTGCCACTGCATGCTAGACTTGTGATCCCTGCCATAGTTGCCCTGCTTGTCCGGCAATAGGGAAGGCCACACTGCATGGGCTTAGCTTCCATGCACTCCTGATCAATGGACCACATGAGATCTTTGACCCCTCTTAGGCCTGTTAGTGGTGCTTTGCTACCACAGACACTTTTCAGGTTACAGTGTTCCTGTTCAAGCTAGACTGTTGCTGCTCTTAAAATGAATCTGCATAAAGTGTTTGGCTTTCTGGACCATTCGTAGTCACAAAAACCACTCAACAATGGGCTAAGTCAAGTTATTTAGTACTCTTTTGCACTCCATACCATTCTCAGGCATCTGGCATCATTTAGCTTTGGAACATTCTCCTAAAAAATTGCATCAAAAATTTTCTGACTATTCCTGTGTGGCAGGTTGAATGGTGGCCTCCCAAAATATGTGCGTGTCCTAATTCTCAGACCCTGTGAATGTTACCTTATTTGGAAAAAGGGTCTTTACAGATGTAATTAAGATCTCTTGAGATGAGACCATCCCAATTACCCAAGTAGGTTCTAAATTTAATGACAAGTCTCTTTATAATAGGGAAGAAACATACACATTATAACTCACAGTGTTTGCAATATATACCTGGGCCACACTGTTTACCTCTGGGACTTGGATAGCAAGAAGTATTGATACAAACATGAAGTTTATGGTGCTTTTGTACTGTGTGTAATGAGGTCTTCTGTCTCTGACCTAGACATCTCATAGACATCTTCTGCCAGCATCTTTGAGACTGTGGTAGGCTAACTTAGCTTGCAAGGAGAGTAAAATCTTAGAGCCTTCATGGTTCTTGACACTAGGAAGAAGATTCAACGGGAAAATAATGAGTTAATGAAGAAGAGGGAATCATTTGACAAGGAGGTCAGGGGAAGGTTTCCTGTGAGAAGTGACATTTGAGTGCTGGCTAAAATAATGAGAAGGAAACAGAGAGCAGACAGAGGAAAAAATTAATGCAAAGTCCCAAGGCAGGAATGAGCCTGTAATGTCCAAGGAAAAGCATAAAGATCAATGACTAGAGAACAGTGAGTAAGAGGGAATGTGAGAAGAAATGAGACTGGATAGGAGGGTAGTTGTCAGGTCATGTGGAGTATTATGGGCTGTAATAATATAAATTGTTCTTGCTAAGGTCTTTACTAACAACTGAGTCCAGTTCTTTAATAAATCAACCACACTGAACCTCACTTCAGACGTATTCCCCTCCAATCCATTCATTTTGCTTTTTCTAGAAATGCAGATCTTACTCCTCACTCTTTTGCTTAAAACCCTTCATTGGTTGCCAAATGCATGTAGGACAAATTTCATGTACCTAACACGAATATCATGTACCTAACACAATACAAAAGGCCCTCCCTGATGAGGGTACGCCCCTGTCATTTGCATGAAACCTGTGATCCACCCCAATGCCTTATTGCATGAAGCCATTTCTCATCTGTATGTTTTCAATATGCTTCTTTCTGTGTATGCCCATACTGCCTTTTTGGGAAGCTCACCCTCATCCTTCAAGGCCCTACTCAAACACCTTCTTGGTGAAGCTTTTCCTAATGACTTCAAGCAGATATCATGGCTCCTTCCTTTGAATACCCACTGTACTGTAAACTCACCTCTATTACAGCACCTGTTACCCTGCATGATCATTACTGGTTTGTAAGCCCAAGTCCTCTGTAAGACTGAACTTGCTAACAGTAGGAACGATATCATGTATCCTTTAATCCCTAACACCTAGAACAATTTTTACCACATAATAGGTGTTTGATGAATACATGTTTAGTGAAAGAATAAACCCATGATTTCACACTTAACCTGCTTTTTGTCACTTAGCTTTATCTATTCCACAATTGTATAAATGGGATCATCATTATGTATTTTTATGTGACTTTTTTCATAGAGTAGAAATTTTTGAGGGTCATCTAGGATATTCAATGCAGTAGTTTGTCCTTTTATTGCTGAATAGAAATCCATTGTAGAAATAAACTATACTTTGATTTTTCATTCACCTGTTGATGGACATTTGGATAGTTTCTAGATGTTTTGAGATCATGAACACAACTGGTATTCTTTTGGGGAACATGTGTTTTCATTTCTCTTGGGTAAATACTTAGGAATAAACTTGTTATCTTCATTATAAACTGCAAAATTGTTCTCCAAAGTGGTCATACTATTTTACATTCCCATCAGCAAAGAAAAGAGTTATATATTTCTCTACTTGCCAACACTTGGTTTTTGTATGCCTTTTTACTAATAGCCATTCTAATGTGTATATACAGGAATCTCACTGTGGTTTTAATTTGTATTTCCCTGGTGACTAATGACACTGAGCATCTTTTAATGTACTTATTGGCCATTTATGTGTCTCCTTTTAAGTGTCTGTTCAAATCTTTTGTCCATTTTTTAATTGGGTTGTTTGCCTTTTTATTGTTGAGTTCTAAGAGTTCTTTAGATAACCTGGATACAAATCTTTTGTCAGGTATGTGTATTGTGAATATTTTCCTCTTGTCCAACAGTACTTTTTTGTCTTCATTTCAAAGAGCTTACCTTTAATATTACTATTGTTCTTTCAAGGTTATTGTCATGTTTTGTTGAATAGCTTAAAACAGCAGTACATTTTATGCACATTCATTTCTGTTTCATGCACTAGGGTTTCTAAAATCCATCCACCAAAATACTTTGGCCAATCACATACCTGTGTCTCTGAATGCTTCTTAAATATCCTGTGGTTTCAGATCTCTGGCTTGGGTGAAAAATATTTGATCACTACAATGAGGTGAAAGTCACATTTGCTGTATGTGGCAAGGACTGTCATTGCCTACCCCAACACCACTGCTCTTTTCCTCCTGATTTTATCAGGGGAGGCAATGTGCTTAGCACATTTCCCAGCCTCCCTGCAGCTAGATGTGGTCATGTGACTAATCCTGGAGAATGCATTGTACCTCCTTGTAGGAAAGAAGGAAGAGAAAGAAAAACAGATTTTTTTTTTTTTTTTTGTGGTCAGCATCTTTAGGCTCAAGACAAATGCCAATGGTCATCTTTAAATGTGATGCTATTGTTCTTCCCCTTTCCTTTCACCTTTCTCCCCTCCTACCTTTCCTCATTTCCCCTTTTATCTCTTACTCTTTCTCATCTCTTTTCCCCTTTTTCTCCAGAAGCAGAGTTTGATATTTTATGTATAAGTTTATAACTATAATAGGTGGTCAACTGGTCTTAAATGACTTGAAGCTGGGGAGTGGGGGTGATGCAGCAGGGTGCAGTTTCATTTTGATGTAGGGTCTTCCTTAAACTTCCATTCTGGCTATTTTATACATCTTCGCTGGCACTTAACTTCATTTGCTTTTAATAATCTACTGTTCCATGGTTCTGACTTTCCATTGCCTCCTACACATCTGTTTGGATTGATATTCTGCTGTTCGTCATGCAAGCATGATTTCACTTTGAAAATGATTTCCTCTTGATGGATGCTCTGGTTGCTCAGGCAAGCATGGTCTTGCGTTCCTAACGTTTGCTCTTAGCTGGTCTCAGCACTCCAACAGTCATCCCTCAGGGTCTCAGGCATTCACTCATGCTAGCTACAGACTTCTTTGTAATTAAATGCCAAAAACGTTGTATTCCTTGGATTAATCTATAGCAGAGCTTGGCAAACTACAGCTGGTGGGCCGAATCTAGTCTTAGCTTGTTTTTGTATGGCTTGTGAGCTTAGACTAGATTTTACATTTTTTAAGTACTATAAATGCAAACAAAAAAGCAAAGAAGAATATGTGATAGAGACTGTATATAGCCCCTCAGAGCTTAAATATTTACTATTTGGCTCTTTATTGAAAAAGCTTATTAACACAATTCAGTTTCTATGGGACACCCACCCCATCATGCAAAACAGCAAGTCACATGTCTTCCCAAGGATCTTTTTGGTTTGTTTTAAGTAAAAGCTATGTAGACTATATAAAATATACTTTATAGAGATCCCAAGGAAGGTATGAGGAGATAGGTAGTGATCTCCCAAGGCAGCTAAAACTGAGATTCAGTAAGAGGTTGTTTATGATTGAGACATACCAGGCAAACAATGATTGCAAATATGAGCCCTAAATTGAAAATAACAAGGACCGATGCTCCAAATTACATGAAGACTCAGCTGCTTCTCTATAGAAAGCGGCATGATGAGGAGCAGCACCAAGGATTTATTTATCTGATGATGAGCAATAATTTGTCCAAGAAAACTTAGGGAGAGGTTAGCCAGTATTAAATAATCCTTTCACTCACTCATATCATTCATTATTCATACTGCTCAGTATACAGCAGAAAGAAACAAGCCATGGTTACCTACCTTATACATTATGACATTTGCAATCAACTTGAACACAATGCTGTTTTTATGATGAAAAACTTTGACCATATTGTCTCTCTAATCTATCCCCATTCCGCCTGTTTTCTCACTCTCCCCGCTTCACAGACCCCCTTCCCTGATGCCACATACTCCCTTCTGTGACTTTGCCCAGCTAGGTCTCCACCAGGAATACCCCTTCCCTAATTGTGTCTGTTGAAATTCTGTTTATCCTCCAAGCTCTGACATAAATAGCACTAGAGACCGTCCCAGATCCTCTCAGTGGGAATTCCTTCCTCTGGGTCCTAGAGTGTCAATAGCCCTGGGACAATGTTAAGGCTTGTTTCTTGGCCTGGGGCTTCCCTACAATGCAGGTTGTATAAGTTCAAGTTGTCCACCCAAGTGTCACAGAATTTGGGTTTTGATTTCTAGTGACTGTTTTCCAATCCAACGCCCCAGAAGAGCAGCAACCTTCTTCAATTTTTGTCCAAACTGGTGGGGGAGTTTTTCTCCCTCTTTTCCCTAGAGCAGGCAGTGCTTCACAGCTCTGACCTTCGTTCCCAGGGCCCAGTTAGGCTCCCAGCCTCACGGTTGAACTGCTTGTCCTTGGGTTAGCCTAGGGCTTCCATCCCTTCCAGTCCCTTTAGGCTCCTGCTACAGCACACTGCTTGGGCTTTGGCTTCTTGGTATCTGCTTCCTACATTTTTACCTTTCTTTTGTGCTAGGCTTGAATTGTGATGTTGTCCTGTTTTATTCAGTATGTCTATGTTTTGAGAGCTATGCATAGGAATGATGATGCAGCAAGGGAGCCTGCTCATACCAGCCCATTCGTTGCCTGATGTCGACAGAATAGTATAAAGCTCTGTTTAATTATGAAAGTCACAGGGCACCTGGGTGCTTCAGTTGGTTAGGCGTCCGACTTCGGCTTGGGTCATGATCTCACAGTTTGTGGGTTCGAGCCCCGTGTTAGGCTCTGTGCTGACAGCTCAGAGCCTGGAGCCTGCTTCAGAATCTGTGTCTCCCCCTGTCTCTCTGCCCCTCCCCTGCTCATGCTCTCTCTCTGTCTCAAAAACAAATAAAACATTAAAAAAATTTTTTTTAATTATGAAAATCACAATCATTTATTCCATATAATTTGAGAGAGATCCTGAATATGCTTCTTATTTATATCACTACTTCTCTAACATCTAGATATCTAGGGGTCCCACACAATATTGTTTCTGAATTTTTTCCAACTAAAGAAATAGATACTTGTAAGGAAAGGTTTAGTGGCCAGAGATGACTGGGAGGAAAGGAGCAAACTAAGGGAAATTTTGGACTAATGGAAAATACAGTCAATTTTCAATTAACTGGGCAGATGGCACTTTGCCACAATGCACATAACCAGGAACTCACTTAGTGGAACAACCTTATACCAAATAATGTTTAAATTATAATTTAGCCTTCTGAGCGCCACACTTTGAGCATATAACTGAAATGGCTGTTACAACCAGTCAAACAAAGGATAATTTATATTGATGATTGCTTGCATTTTAAAGGCTGAATATTATTTTACAAACCAATGGACTAACTTCACATAGTTTCAATCAAGTCCACAACAGAGAATAACATGGGACTAATGGTTAGAAGCCATACAGGGCATTATTTTCTTTCTAAGTTTGGATCTACAGAAAATTAAGGCAACTTGATCAATTACTCGATAATGCTTCCTTTTTAGTTTTCATATATATATTTATTTTATTTATTTTTTAATGTTTATTTATTTTTCAAAGAGAGAGAGAGAGAGCAGGAGAGGGAAAGAAAGAGAAGGGGACACAGAATCCAAAGCAGGCTCAAGGCTCTGAGCTGTCAGCACAGAGCCCGACGTGGGGCTTGAACCCACAAACTGCGAGATCATGACCTGAGCCGGTCAGCTGCTTAACTGACTGAGCCACCCAGGCGCCCCTCATATATACATTTTAAAGTTTGAAATAACAAGTATCCTCTCCAGAGTTATAGCTCCCACACTGAATCCTTGAATTTATTTCTATACTACGCATGACTTGGAAAACCCTGATAAATCTTTTTGACAGACAGGTTGTGTTTACTGCCAAGTCTCCATGAGAACAGATACTTAGTTCTACACCATGTCAGCAAGGAATATAAAAGTGGAGCAAAAAACCAGAATGGTGAAGGGATCTCATATTTTCCTGTTCATGGAGCCATAGGTTTTTACGGTCAGAAGAGTACTCAGATTGTGAGGAACATCTTCATCTTGTTTACACGCACGAAACCAGGCTCAGGAAAGGTAAAATGACTTGCTCAGGGTCACATGGCTAGGAGCAGGGCTGCAGCTGGGCCCCAGGCTTCTTCCTACTCAGCTCCTCAGAGGCACGTTCACTATTGGGATAATTTGAGGAGCTTTGTGTAACAGCACTTGAAGAGAATGGCTCTTTTGGAATAAACGTCTACATTTGGCATAATAAGCACTGCTTGTGTATGTGCAGCTTTGTTGCAGAAGGAAGTAGACACATAATTGGTATATTTTTTTTTCCTTCTAGCTCTTGATTCTAAACCATCTGAATGTTTCTAAACATTGTGTAATATAAGGAATTGGAACTTGTTTCTCATATTTGGTGCAGGGTGTGTGTGGTACTATGTGGTATTTATGTGGACAAGTTGGGAATTGTGATGGGAAGCTAACGATGAATACACAGTGAAAAAAGAAAGATTTAATTTGCTTAGGTGAACTCTGATAAAATGGCAAAAATCACAGTGTGCGTTTTAAGGAACAGCTGGGATCCTGGCCCCCTGATGCATACAGCAATGTACTTTTTTCCAGATTGGTGGCTCCACAGGCTCTGCATTTGACATTGTTGTTGTTTAGCTGCTCACATAGTCCTTTGCTTGGGAAGCATTCACAGGACACTTGTTAGTTAGATGACTAATTCTTAACATCATAAAACTGACCAGTCATGAGGAGTTGGTCAAATCTTTATTCCACAGTTGAGCAAATAAACAAGAGTGACAGTATAGTTTTGAGACGCACAAATTGCTTAGCATATCTAAGATACTTTTCTGCAGTTCTAATATTGATCTAGGAGTGTTTTTAAAAATTACTATGGCAACAATCCCTATTCAGTGGGGGAAAGCAATGCATTATCTATGCAAAGAAAAGTGAGAAGAGTATTTCAGATGCTGCCTTTTTACACCCTGCAGATGTGCCCTGACCTCTCAGCATTATTTTTGCTGAGGACAGTGTCTGGAAAAAAGAAATCCATGAGAGTTACTCACCGACTGTGGAAGATATTAGCAATTCAAGCACTGTGTCATAGAAAACAGCATCTCATGGATTTAAGATGTTCCACAAAATGAATATTTCCATTATACTTGAAGTCTATCAGGTTATCATTTGAGAACACATGAAAAAAAGATAATGTTTTCAGCCAGTAGCTGAAAATTGCTGCATAGGATGCATTACAAAGATATAGATGTAGGTGATCATGTGGCATTCACTGAACAAATATTTATTGAGCATAGTCTATCGAGCATTTCTATGAGAAAGAAGAATGCTAAGTGTCAACCCCATCAGCAAGAGTCATAAGAGTCTACTGATGCTTTTTGAACATTTAAAACCAAATTCTACTTTCATTATTGAACAAGTCAAACCTCTGCCAAGAATGATCTAACTCAAGAACATTTCATTTCTTTCTTTTCCACAGAATTTAGGAATAATAGGTAACCCACTGTTTATTACCTTTGTTTCAAAAATAAGAAAACTAAGAAACTAGGTTGTCTAGATAGCATAAATTGCAGTGTAAATTGGGCAGTTTCCATAATTTGCTTGATGCTGATGGCCAAACCTGACAGAACACTTAAAATACATGTGTATACATAGGTATGTGCATGCGCGCACACACACACACACACACACACACACACACACATGCAAGCACATGAATTATCTGGATTAACTAGGTAAGTAAATTACTCAAATGTTTATGATTTGTTACCCAAGAATGGTCCTGGGGCCTCTGGGTGGCTTAGTCAGTTACGTGTCTGCATTTGGCTCAGGTTATCATCTCAAGGATCATGAGTTGGAGCCTTGCCTTGTGCTCTGTGCTGACAGCTCAGAGCCTGGAGCCTCCCTCTTTCTCTGCCTCTCTCTCTCCCTCTCTCTCTGCGCGCGCGCTCTCTCTCTCAAAAATAAATAACATTAAAAACAAACAAAGACATAAAGAATGGGCTTTAGACCAGCAGCATCACCTGGGAACTTGTTAGAAAGGAAGACTCTCAGGACCCTCCCTAAATCTACCAAATCAAAGTACCATTTAACAAGATCCCCAGGTGATTCATATGAAATTAAACTTTGAGAAGCATTGCTTTAACATATTTCAAGGAACAAAGTGAGATGAGAGTTGAGACAGTTATCTAAGGGGGAAAAAGTCTGTTTCAATTATCCATAATTTTTAAAAAGTGATTTTGGTGGTGGTGAGGGTAGATGAGGGGATGGTCAGGATGTCAAATTATCTGGATTAATACCACAATTTTTATATATTTTTGGCCAGTGTATGTACTGTCATGATGACTGTTCAAAGGTGATCATTCAAGTACCTTTAATCCCTAATGGATTGAGAGAGGGCTGTGCTATATAGCACTGCTCATCATTTAAAGAAAAATTATTTATTATACAAGCCATGATAAAAATTTAAAAATTAAAAATAAAACCTAATGTGGCCTTTTAAAGATTTGTTGGTATTTTCATTTTCACATATGATGTTTACATAGTTGTACACTGATTTGTTTATTCCAAGCTAAGGAGTGAGTGTGGACAAACTTGTGGAGGTTCAATGAAAAGAATCTAATTTTTAAAGCTTTTGTATTCATACTTTTTCATATACTGCTATGTTCAGCTAATTGTAATCATGATTATTAACAATTCCAACTATAATCAAACTTCCTAATCATGATTTGTAATGGCTCTGTCACATTCCACTGAGTTGATGCACAAAGATTATTTAATCACTCTCCTATTATATGGATATTCAGGTAGTTTCCATGTTTCGTTATTATAAATAATGTGGTAACAAACATCTTTGTACAATAGTTTAAGTCATTAAATATATTTTCATAGCATAAATTGCCAATAATAGAATTATTGGATTCAAGTACATATAATATTATAGGGTTTTGAAGACATGTGGATTTTAGAAAAGGTCTGTAACAGTTTATTTTGAAACCTGCATTGTCAGAGCATTCCAGCTTCACCACATCTGGCCAGCAAGAGAAATAATTATTTCCAAATTTGCTAATCAATTAGTATACCTCTCATAAATTTTCAAAATAATCAAAACTACCACTAAAATTCACTTTTTCTCTCTTGTTTTCTTAGAACAAAATTTCCCGACAAATGTTCTTCAGCCTAAGCCATAAATGCACTGCAGGTGTGTTGACATATTGTGTTCAGTGATCTTCTGAGTAAGGCAGGAGGTAGCTAAAGCCTCCTGGATAATCACCCCCTCCCAAACAGGTTGAGAAAAGTTTGGTAAGTGCAGCCTTATGCTCTTTCTTTCCCCTACTTTGGCTCTCTTTCTCACTCTTTTTCTTTAATAAAAAATTAATATACTTATTTTTTGAGCAATTTTAGGTTCACAGAAAAATTGAGTAAAAAGTATAGGAAGTTCCTGTATGGTATAAGGGAAACTCCACCCTTCCCCTCAACTCCCTACCTCCCCTTTCCCTTATTAGTACTGCCTACTTTAGTGTGACACATTTGTTACACTGATGAGCCAATATTGATACACTGTATTGATTACAAGTCCATAGTTTACATTAGGGTTTACTGTGTTGTACATTCTGTGAGTTTTGACAAATAATGACACATATCCACCATTACAGTAGCATACAGAATAGTTTCCCTGCCCTAAAAATCACCTATTCTCCTTTTTATCTCTCCCTTCCCCTCAGCCTCTGGCATGATTAATCTTTTTATTGTCTCCATAGTTTTGCTTTTACAGAATGTAATATAGTTGGAATTATACAGTATGTAGCATTTTCAAATTGACTTTCATTTAGCCTTATGCACTGAAGTTTCCTCCATGCTTTTTGGTGGCTTCATAGCTCATTTCTTTTAATTGCTGAATAATCCATCGAATGGATGTACCACAATTTGTTTATCCATTCACCTCTTGGTTGCTTCTAAGTTTTAGCAATTATGAATAAAGCTGCCATAAATATTTGTGTGAAGGTGTTTGTGTGGATGTAGGTTTTCAACTCATTCTGAGTAAATACCAATGAGCTCAATTATTGTATAATACAGTAAGAGTATGTTTAGTTTTGTAAATACTGCCAAACTGTCTTCCAAAGTGACCATACCATTTTGCTTGTCCACCAGCCATGAATAAGAATTTCTACTGCTCCACATCCTTGCCAGTATTTGGTGTTTCAGTGTTTTGGATTTTAGGTATGTTGTGATATATTATCTTTGTTTTCATTCACAATTCCCTAATGACGTATAGTGTTGAGCATCTTTTCACATATATTTACCAACTGTATGTCTTCTATGATGAGATGTCTATTCAGATACTTTTAAATCAAATGGCTTGTTTTACTGTTGAGTTTTTAAGAGTTCTTTGTATAATGTGGATTATGAGTCCTTTACCAGCTTGTGCTTTGGAAATATTTTCTCTCAGTCTGTGGCTTGTCTTTCCATTCTTTCAACAGTGTGTTTCACAGAGCAGAGTATTAAAATTTTTAATGAAGATCAACTAATCAATTTTATCTTTTTGGTGTTGTATCTAAGAAATTATTTCCAAATCCAAGGTTCCCTAGATTTTCTCTTCTAGTGGTTTTATATTTTGCATTTTACATTAAAGGCTAAGATCCATTTTGACTTAATTTTTTTGCATGTGGATAACCAGTTGTTCTAGCACCATTTGTTAAAAAGGTGATCATTTCTCTATTGGCCTGCCTTTGCTCATTTGTCAGTTTGTCTGGGTCTATTTCTGGGCTCTCTGCTGTTCCACTGAACTATTTATCCATTTTTGCTCCCAGTATCACATTGTCTTGATTACTGTACCTTTATATTAACTCTTAAAGACAGGTAGTGTCCCCATCCTCTTTGTTCTCTTTTAAATATTGTGTTGGTTATTCTGGTTCTTTTACATTTCCATGTAAACTTTAGACTTAATTTGTTGATATCTACAACCTGAGATTTTGATTGGGGTTACGCTGAATTTACAGATCAATTTGGAAAGAACTGACAACTTGAGAATATTGAGCCTTCCCTTCTGTATATATTGAATATCATTCCATATATTTAAATCTTCCTTGATTTATTTCATCACAGTTTTACAGTTTATCTCGTAGAGATACTGTACATATCATGTGAGGTTTGTACTTAAGTATTTTTTTTTTTTGGTGCTAATATAAATGATATTGTTTTTATTTCAAATTCCAATTTTTAATTGCCGGTATGTAAGAAAGCAATTGACTTTTATATATTAATCTTGTATCCTGCAACCATGCTACAATTGCTTCCTAGTTCCAGAAGATTTTTTTTATATAGACAATTATGTCATCTATAAACAAAGATTTTTATTTTTTCTTTCCCATTCTGTATACCTTTTATTTCCTTTTCTTGTCTTACTGCATTAGCTAGGACTTCCAATACAATCTTAAATAGAAGTGGTGACAGTAGACATCCTTGCCTTCCTTCTATTTTATGGAGAACTCATCTAGTTTCTCACCATTAAGTATGATGTTAGCTGTAGCATTTTTGTAAATGTTATATTTCAAGTTGGTGAAGTTTCCCTTCTATTCCTAGTTTTCTCAGTTTTTATCATGAAAGGGTGTTGGATTTTGACAAATGCTTTTCCTATAGCTATTGATATAATCATTTGATTTTTCTTTTTTTCAGCCTGTTGATATGATGGATTACATTAATTGATTCTTAAATGTTGAAATAGCCTTAAAAATCCCACTTGGTCATGGTGTATAATTCTTTTTATACATTGTTCTATTCAACTTACTAATATTTTGTTGAAAACATTTGCATCTATGTTTACAGGTTATATTGGCCTGTAGTTTCCCTTTTCTAGTAATGTCTTTGTCTGGTTTCAGTATTAGGGGTACTATTGGTCTTATAGAATGAGTTAGAAAGTATTCATTCTGTTTCTATTTTCTGGAAAAGCTTGTAAAGAATTGGCAGAATTTTTTCTTTAAATGCTTGGCAAAATTCACTAATCACTCAATCTAGACCTGATGCTTTCTGTTTTGGTAGGTTATTATTAATTGAATTTCTTTAATAGATATAGGCTTATTTAGATTGTCTATTTCTCCTTATATTAGTTCTGATAGATTGTGTATTTTAAGGAATTGGTACATTTCACCTAGGTTGTCAAATTTGTGGGCATAAAGTTGTTCAGAATATTCCTTTATTACCCTTTTAATATCCATGGGATCAATAGTGATGGTTCCTCTTTCTTTTCTGATATTAGTAATTTGTGTCTTCTCTCTTTTTTCCTTAGCCTAGCTAGAGGTTTATTAATTTTACCAGTCTTCACAAAGCACCAGCTTTTGGTTTTGTTGATTTTCTCTACTATCTTCCTATTTTCAATTTCATTGATTTCTGTCCTAGTTTTTACTATTTATTCTCTTCTGCTTACTTTGGGTTTAATTTTTTTTCTTTTTTTACTGTCTTAAGATAGAATCTTAGATTATTGATTTTTGGATTTTTTTCTCTTCCAATACATGCATTCAATGCCATAAACTCCCCCTAAGCACTGTTTTTGCTATATCCCACAAATCTTGATAAGTTGTACTTTCATCTTCATTTAGTTCAAGATGCTTCTTTTTCAAACCCTTGAGATTTATTGACTCATGTAATTTGGAAGTGTGTTGTTTAATAACCAAATATTTGGAATGATTTTCTAGCTATGTTTTATTGATTTTAACTTAATTTGATTATTGTCTAAAATATCCTTTGTATAATCTCATTTTAAAATATCTGTTAAGGCATGTCTTGTGGTTCAGAATTGTATATCTTGGTGAATGTTTCAGGTGAGCTTGAGAAGAATATGCATTCTGTTGTTGTTAGGTGGAGTATTTTATAAATGTCAATTAGATACAGTTGATTTATCATGCTATTCAGGTCAACTATATCTTTACTTATCTTCTGCTTGCTTAGTGTCTTAATTACGTAAAAGATAGGTGTTAAAGTCTCCAAATATAATAGGAGATTTGTCTATTTGTCCTTTTAGTTCCAACATTTTTTTTCTTCACATATTTTGATACACTGTTGTTAGGTATACATACATTTAGGATGGTTATGACTTGTTGGACATAAATATATTCTATCTAGCAAGTAAAGAATAATTGTGTAAGATTAATCCAAGATTCAAAAAATCAAATATAAGAAGATCTTTCAGCTGCAACCTCTGAACAGTATTCACAATTCCATCAACTGTATCCTGTAGATTTAAAAAGGAAAAAGAGGAGAGGGAGCAGGAAGATGACAGCAGAGTAGGAGGACCCTAGGCCTGCCTTGTCCCAGAAGGGACACAAAATTTTTTTCAATGAAAACTTGGCAAGCAAGAAGGGAGTGGCATGATACATTTAAAGTTCTGAATGGGAAAAATCTGCAGCCAAGAATACTCTATCTAGCAAGGCTATCATTCAGAATAGAAGGAGAGATAAAGAGTTTCCTGGGAAAACAAACTAAAGGATTTTGTGACCACTAAAGCAGCCCAGTGCAAAATTTTAAAGGGGACTCTTTGAGTGAAAAGGAGAGACCAAAAGTGATAGTATAAAGGCAGGAAACACAAAGCAATACAAATGAATATTTCTGTAAAAATCAGTCAAGGAACTCTCTCTCTCTCCCCCCCCCCCCCCCTCACACACACACACACACACACACACACACACACACAAGGATATGACATATAATAACACATACCTAAAATGTGGGGAGGAGAGGAGAAATGAATAGGTTCAAACTCGAATGACCATCAACTTAATATAGACTGCTATTTGCAGAAGAGGTTATATACAAACCTAATGATAACCATATATCAAAAGCCATTAATAAACATGCAAAGAATAAAGAAAAATAAATCCAAATATATCACTAAAGAAAATCAGCAAAACATGAAAGAGAGAAAGACAAGAAAGGATCAGAGAAAATCTCCAGAAACAACCACAAAAACAGGTAATAAAATGGCAGTAAATACATATCTATCAATAATCACTTTGACTGTAAATGGATTATATACTCCAATCAAAAGACATAGGGTGTCAGAATGGATAAAAAAAAATAAGACTCATCTATATGCCTAAAAGAGATTCATTTTAGAACTAAAGATACCTGTAGATTGAAAGTGAGGGGATGGAGCAACATTTATCATGCAAATGGTGTCAAAAGAAAGCGGGAGTAGCAACACTTAAATCTGAAAAACTAGACTTTAAAACAAAGACTATAACAAGAGACAAAGAAGGGCACTATATAATAATAAAGGGACAATCCAACAAGAAGATATAACAATTATGAATATTTAGGTCCCCAACATGAAAGAACCCAAATATATAAAACAATAACAAAAGTAAAGGAACTAATTGATAATAACACAGTAATAGTAGGAAATTTTAACACTGCACTTACATCAATAAACAGATCATCTAAACAGAAAATAAACAAGGAAACAGTGGCTTTGAATGACACACTGGACCAGATGTACTTAACAGATATATTCAGAACATTCTATCTTGAAAGAGTAGAATACACATTGTTTTCAAGTGCATATGGAACATTCTCCAGAATAGATTACATATTTAGTCACAAAACAGGCCTCAAAAAAATATAAAAACACAAAGTCATACCATGTGCCTTTTCTGACTACTATGAAACTAGAAGTCAGCCACAAGAAAAAATCTGGAAAGACCACAAATACATGGAAATTAAGCAATATGCTACTAAACAATGAATGTGTCAATCAGGAAATCAAAGGCAAAATAAAAAAATACATGGAAACAAATGAAAATGAAAACACAATAGTCCAGAACCTTTAGGATATAGTAAAAACAGTCCTAAGAGGGAAGTATATAGTAATACAGGTCTACTTCAAGAGGCAAGAAAAATCTCAAAAAAGGTACCTAACCTTACATGTAAAGGAGCTAGAAAAAGAACAACAAATGAAGTCTAAAGTCAGCAGAAGGAGGGAAATAATAAAGATTAGAGCAGAAACAAATGATATAGAAACTAAAAGAATAGAATAGATCAATGAAAAGCTGGTTCTTTCAAAAAGTTAATGAAATTGATAAATCTCTAGATAGACTTATCAAAAAGAAAAGAGAAAGGACTCAAATAAATAAAATCACAAATGAAAGAGGAGAAATAACAACCAACACCACAGAAAAGCAAAAATTATGAGAATACTATGAAAAACTATATACCAACAAATTGGACATGTAAGAAATGAATAAATTCCTGAAAACATATAAATTACCAATGTTGAAGCAGGGAGAATAAAAAACTTGAACAGACCAATAACCAGCAGATAAATTGAATCAGTAATCAAAAAACTCCCAACAAACAAAAGTCCAGGACCAGATGACTTCACAGGTGAATTCTACCAAACATATAAAGAAGAGTTAATACCTATTCTTCTCAAAGTATTCCAAAACATAGGAATGGAAGGGAAACTTCCAAACTCATTCTACAAGGCCAGCATTATCCTGATTCCAAAATCAGACAATTATTCCACTTAAAAAAAAAAAAAAGAACTATAGACCAATATCCCTGATGAACATGGATGCAAAAATTCTCAATAAAATACTAGCAAACCAAATCCTATAATACATTAAAAAATCATCATGATCAAGTGGGATTTATTCCTGGGTTGCAAGGGTGGTTCAATATTCTCAATCAATCAATGTGATAAATCCATTAATGAAAGGATAAGAATCATTTGATCATTTCAATAGATGCGGAAAAAGCATTTGACAAAATACAGCATCCATCCATGATACAAACTGTGAGATCATGACCTGAGTCAAAATCTAGAGTCAGATGATTAGCCAACTGAGCCACCCAGATGCCTTCGATTAATCTATTTTAAACGTTCTTAGAATTGATTAACACATAGTACTTGCCTAAAAGCTGATTAACTCAGATCTATAGGGAAAAAAGCCATCTCAAACTTGGGGAAATTAACTAATGTCTAAAAATGATGTCTAGCAATGATGTCTATTGGCCAGTACCCCCTAAATACTTGGCTCCTATAAGGAAACTACTCTACCAACTAGTCTATTAATGATGAAAATTCAGAGAACCTCTAGTCACAATCAAAAGTGGTACTTGAGGTATAGAAAGTGTGGAGCTGGGGAAATTACAAAACTTGTCCTTCAAGAAAAAAATCCCAGAGCCTTATCTGTGAGACCTAATCTCATCATTGCACTGTAATGTGGACTAACACTGTAATTGGACTAACTCCTTATTCATAAAATTCAACTGGAGCTTTCTAAAGGTCTGCATTTCCCAGACTGTCATTTAAAGAATAGGAGCACAGAAAAAAATCCACTACATACAATATTATTGAAACTCCTGCTGACTTTGGCTTATGCAAAAGATAGAATAAGAGGGATTAGTATTATTATGCCACCTCTAGCAACTCTCCACACCCCAGTCCTCCTCCAAAATCAGGAAAAAATATTTGAGAAAACAGTTTTCAAGACACTGGCCATCAGGCAATGAAGTAAAGTCATCCCTGAGAAATGGGAAATGGGTGAATCTACAGTTGCCTTGGTATTATCTTGAGAAAATTTCCAGTCTGTGGCACAGGGAGGGTGAAGCCAATCAGAGCCTGGTCGACTCCCTGAATTGAGAAGATGGAGTTGACATTATACAATCATCAATAGGTCAATCTACCACAAAGACATTGCAATTCTAAATGTGTATGCACCAAACAATAGTGGCAAAATGTGTAAAGCAAAACTGACAGAAATGAAAGGAGAAAGAGATGACCCAAAATTATAGTCAGAGACTCCAACACCACTTTCCTAGCAATACATATAACAAGTGGAGAGAACAACCACTTGTAGAACTCAACAGCAACATCAACCAACAAAATATCATTGACATTTATAGAACATTCTACCCTAAACTGAATACAGATTCTTTCCAATTGCCAGTGGAACATATACCAAAACAGTCCATATCCTGGGCCATAAAACAAACCTCAACAAATTTAAAAGAACTGAAACCATACAGAAGGAGTGTTCTGAATACAATGGAATAAAAGGGACTCAATAGCAGAGAGGTAATAGGAAAATCTCCAAACACAAGGAAACTAAAGAATACACTGACAAATAATCCATGGGTCAAAGAGGAATTCTCAAAGGAAATAAAAAATACTTTGAACTAAATGAAAATACAATATATTACAATTTCTGGGACATACCTAAAGCAGTGCTAAGATGGATATTTAGACCACTAAATGCTGACATTGGAAAAGAGGGAAAGTCTCAAATCAATACTCTAAGATTTCACCTTAAGAACCTAGAAAAAGATAAAATAAACCCAAATAAATGCAGAAGAAAAGAAATAAACATATGAGTAAAACTGAACGAAATTAAAAACAGAAAATGAAATTAATAAAACAAAAAGCTTATTCTTAGAAAAGATCAATAAACCTGACAAACCTCTAGCAAGTCTGACAAAGAAAGAAAAAGAGAAGACACAAATTATCAATATCAGAAATAAAACAAGGGATATCATTACTAACCCTGCAGACATCAAAAAGATAATGGGGGAATATTACAAAGAACTCTACGCCCATACATTTGGCAGCTTAGAGAAAATGGACCAATTCCTCAAAAAGCACAAACTACAAAAACTCACCCAACATAGAATAGATAATTTGAGTAGCCCTACAACTATTAAGAAAATTGACGAGAAAGAATGAAATCTGGCCATTTGTAGCAATGTGGATGGAACTGGAGAGTATCATGCTAAATGAAATAAGTCAGGCAGGGAAAGACAGATACCATATGTTTTCATTCATATGTGGATCCTGAGAAACTTAACAGAAGACCATGAGGGAGGGGAAGGGGGGAAAAAGTTACAGAGAGGGAGGGAAACAAACCATAAGAGACTCTTTAATACTGAGAACAAACTGAGGGTTGATGGGGGGTGGGAGGGAGGGGAAAGTGGGTGATGGACATTGAGGAGGGCACCTGTTGGGATGAGCACTGGGTGTTGTATGGAAACCAATTTGACAATAAATTATACTAAAAAAAAAGAAAAAGAAAATTGAATTTGAAATTTAAAAATTCCCCCCAAAGAAATATCAAGGCCCAAATGGTTTCACTAAAGAATTCTACTAAGTGTTTAAAGAATTAATACCAGTTCTATACAATCTCTTCCAGAAAAGAAATACTTCTCCATTCATTCTATGAGGTCAGCTTTACCCAGATATCCCCAAAAGACAAAGACGGTACAGCAAAAGAAAACAGACCAATATTCCTCAAGGATTTAGATTTTTTAAATCCTTAAAATATTAGCAAATAAAATTCAGCAATATATAAAAAAGGAATGATATATTATGATGAAGTGAGGTTTATTCCAAGAATGCAAAGCTAATTCAGTTATCGAAAATTGATCAATGTAATCAATCATATTAACAGGCTAAAAAGAAGAAAATTCACACCATAATATCAATTGATGCAGAAAAAGCATCTGAAAAATTCAATACTCATTCATGATAAAAATTCCCAGAGAAACAGGATAAGGAGAACTTCCTCAACTTCTTAAAGAACAAATACAAAACCTACAGCCAACATTGTATTTAATGGTAGAAAACTGAAGGCTCTCCTCCCAAAGTTGGGAACAAGGTAAAGAAGTCTGTTCTCATCACTTTTATTTAACCTAGTACTGGAACTTCTAAGCAGTGTAGAAAGGCAAGAAAGTAAAATAAAAATGATACAAACTGGAAAGTAAGAAAGGGCATCTTATGCCCTACTTGCATATGATGTGGTTGTATAGAAAATTCCAAGAAATCTGCACAAAATTTGTAAAATAAGTGAGTTTAGCAAGTTCATAGAATGCAAGATAAACATACAAAAATCAATAGCATTTCTATACATGATGAATACATCATGTATAGAATGGATACACAGAAACTTAAATTTAAAATGCAATACCATATAAAAATCACTTAAAAATAGGCATAAAGCTAACAAAATGTGTATAACACACATGGTAAAAACTACAAAATAAATAAATAATAATTGCAGATAAACGCCATGTTAATGATTGGAGGATTCCCATAGTAAAAGTGTTAAGCCTTCTCAAATTCATATATAGATTTAAAAAAATTTTTTTTAATGTTTATTTATTTTTGAGACAGAGAGAGACAGAGCATGAGCAGGGGAAGGGCAGAGAAAGAGGGAGACACAGAATCTGAAACAGGCTCCAGGCTTTGAGCTGTCAGCATAGAGCCCGATGTGGGGCTCGAACCCACGAACCGTGAGATCATGACCTGAGCTGAAGTCGGACGCTTAACTGACTGAGCCACCCAGGCGCCCCGTCAAATTCATATACAGATTTAACACAATTCCCTTCAAAATTATTTGTAGACATTGACAGATTATTCTAGAATTTATATAAAAAGGCAAAGAAACTAAAATAGCTAAAAATAAATTTTGAAAAAGAAAAATAAAGTGGGAGAAAACAATCTATCCTATTTCGAGATTTATTATGTAGTTATAGTAATCAAGACTGTAGTGTTGGTAGAAAGATAGACACATGGATCACTGGAACAAAACAGAGAACCCAGAAATAGACTCACATAAATATAGCCAACTGATCTTTGACAAAGGTGCAAACACAGTTCAATGGAGGAAGAACAGCCTTTTCAACAGACTGTACTGGAGTAATTGGATATCCACAGGCAAAACAACAACAAACTCTAAGTCTCAAAACTTATACAAGTATAAAGACTTGTATAGAACACAGACTTAAGTATAAAACATAAAGCTGTAAAACTTTAGAAAAAACATACAAGAACATTTCAGGATCTAGAACTAGACAAAGGTTCTTAGACTTGACACCAACTGCATGATTCATCAAAAGAAAACTAATAAACTGAACTTGATTAACATTAAAAACTTTTGCCCTGTGAAAGACCCTTTGAAGAGGTTGAAAAGACAAGCTACAGACTGGAAGAAAATAGTTGCAGGCCATATATCTGATAAAGGACTAGTATCTAGACTATAATACACCAAAATATATAAAATATATTTTTTTAGGTGACAATGCCAAAGTTGGTGAGGTTGCAGAGAAACTAGAGAAACTCATACATTGCTGGTGAGGAGATAAAATGGTACAGCCACTCTGGAAAATGGTTTGGCAGTTTCTTTTAAAACTAAACATGTACTTAGCATACAGCAGTAATTGTGCTCCTGGCATTTATTCCAGAAAAGTGAAAACTTATGTTCACACAAGTATCTATACACAAATGTTTATAGCAACTTACTTTTTAATAGCCAAAAAATAGAAATAATCTAGATGTCCTTCAATAAGTGAATGTTAAACTGTGTTACATTCATACCAGAGAATACTACTTGACAACAAAAAGAAACATACTCTTGATATACACAGTACATGGAGTAAAAAAAAAAAAAAAAAAGTTACACACTGTATGATTCCATTTATAGAACATTCTTGAATTTACAAAATTATAGAAATGAACAATAGATTAGTAACTGCCAAGGGTTAAGGAGGGGGTTGAATAGCAGAGAAGTGGGTGTGGTATAAAAGGACAACATGAAGGGTCTCTGAGGTGAAGAAAATGTTCTGTATCTTGACTGTATAAATATTAAATTCTGATTGATCTTTTACTATAGTTTCACAAGATGTTATCATTGGGGAAAACTGGGTAAAGGGCACATGAGACTCCTCTATATTACTTCTTTTTTTTAAACTTTATTTATTTGAAAGAGACAAAGACAGCATGAGGGGAGGAGGGGCAGAGAGAGGGGGGGAAGAGAGAGAGAATCCCAAGCAGGATCTGTGCTGCTGCCAGTGCAGAGCCCGACATGGGGCTCAAACCCACAAAATTGTGAGATCACGACCTGAGCTGAAACAAAGAGTCAGATGCTTAACTGACTGAACCACCCAGGCTCCCTTTCTCTACATTACCTCTTACAACTAACTACATATGAATCTACAGTTGTCTCAAAATAAAAAGTTTAATTTGGCAAATAGTAACTATATGTTGCCTACCAAAAACACAAATTAAATATAAAACCACAATTAGGTTGAAAATAAAAGGACAGAAAAAGATATACCATGCTAATGTTAGATAAAAGAAAGTTGACTTAACTATTTTAGCATAAGAAAAAACAGATTTCAGAGAAAAGGATATTTCCAGAGGTTAAGAAGGTTATTTTGGAAAATAAATGGGTTGTTAATTATGAAAACATAAAAATCTTAAATATGTATACCCCTAATAATGGAGCTTCAAAATACAAAAATTGACAGAGCTCCAAGGAACAACAGGCAAAAATCCACAATCATAGTTAGAAGGGTCAGTGCCCCGCTCTCAATACTTGATAAAACAAGTAAACATAAAATCAACAAAAATATAGTTGATTTGACAAACACTATCAACCAATTTGACCTAACCAACATTTATAGAACACACTGCCCATCAAGAGTAGAATACACATTCTTTTCAAGTGCACATGGAACATTTACCAACATAGACCATATCTAAAACCATAAAACTAATCTCAATAAATTTAACAGGATTTAAATTTAAATTTAACAGGATTCAAGTAATATAAAATATGTTCTCTGACCATTATATAATTAAATTAGAAACCAATAATAGAAAAAAATATCTGGAAAATTCTCACATATTTGAAAACTAAATGCCATACTTCTAAACAACCCATGGGTCAAAGAAGAAATCAAAATGAAAACTAGAAAATATTTTGAACTGAATGAAAATAAAACAACAGCATATCAAAAACAATGAGCTAATGCTAAAGCAGTACTTAGGAGGAAATTTATAGCACTGAATGCCTATCTTAAAAAATAAGAAAGGTCTCAACTGGATGACCTCATCTTTCATCTTAAGGAACTAAGAATAAAAGAGGAAATTAAATCCAAATTAGGCATAAGAAAGGAAAGAAAGACCAAAGCAGAAACCAATGAAATAGAAAGCATGAAAGTAATAAAGTCAATGTAATCAAAAGCCAATTTTTTGAGGGTATATTAATAAAATTGATAAACTTTCAGCCAGACTGAGAGAAAAGGCATAAATTACTCAAATCTGAGATGAGAGAAGTGACATCACTATTCTACAGATATTAAATGGATAATAACAAAATATTATGAACACCATCATGTCTGTGAACCTGGCAACTAAGATGAAATGGATTCCTTGGAATTCACAAACTGCCAAAACTCACTCAAGAAGAAACAGATAACCTGAAGAGACCTCTACCTATTGAAGAGATGGAATTTGTAGTTAAAAATATTCCCATGAAGAAACATACAGGATAATAATTCACAGGTGAATTGAACCAAATATTAAAAAAAATTTTTTTTAATTTTTTTAATGTTTATTTTATTTTTGAGAGAGACAGAGACAGAATAAAAGTGGGTTAGGGGCAGAGAGAGAGGGAGACACAGAATCTGAAGCAGGCTCCAGGCTCTGAGCTGTCAGCACAGAGCCCAATGTGGGGCTTGAACTCACGAATTATAAGATCATGACCTGAGCTAAAGTCAGACACTTAACTGACTGAGCCACCCAGGTGCCCCTGAACCAAACATTTTAAAAGGTAATAATGAAAATTTTACCAAACTTTTCCAGAACACCAAAGGAAAGAATATTCCCCAACTCATTCTATGATGCCAGCATTGCAATAATACCAAAACTAGACAAAGATATTACAACAAAAGAAGACTACAGACTGATATCCTTTATGAACATACACATAAATATTCTAAACAAAATTATTAGCTAATTGAATGCAACAATACATAAAAAGGATAATACATTATGACCAAGTAGATTGCAGCCCAGGAATGCAGGGTTGGGTTAACATTAGATAATCAACCAATATAACTCATCATAATAACAAACAAACAAAAAAATCATCTCAATAGACACAGAAAAAAACATTTGGCAAAATCCAACATACATTCCTGATTAAAAAAAAAAAATCAGCAAACTAAGAATAGAATCTGATAAAGAGCAACTGTAAAATACCTACAGCTAACATCATACTTTATGGTAAAATATTGAATTCTTTCCCTCTAAGATCAGAAAGAAGACAAGGAGGTCTACTTTCACACTTTTACTTAACTTTAGACTGGGGATTGTGGCCATTTCAATTAAGCAAGAAAAATAAATAAAATATATCTGGATTGGAATGGAAAAGTAAACAGGTCTATTCACAGATGGCATGATTATCTATGTAGAAAATCCAAAGGCATGTACAAAAAAATCTATTAGAACTAGTAAGTAAGTTTAGGAAGATTTCAGGATACAAGATCAATATACAAAATTTGATTTTATTTTTATTTACTAGCAATGAACAATCAGAAATTGAAATAAAATAGTACTATTAACAAAACCATTATATATGAAATACTTAGGGATAATTCTGAGAAAAGATATAAAAGGTCTATATGCTAAAACTACAAATCATTGCTGAGAAATATAAAAGAAGATCTAAACAGATTTACTTTGGGGGCACTTGGGTGACTCAGTCGGTTAAGCCTCTGACTCTTGATTTTGGCTTGGGTCATGATCTCACGGTTCCTGAGGATGAGCCCTACACTGGGCTCCATGATGACAGTGCAGAGCCTGCTTGGGATTCTCTCTTTCCCCCTCTCTCTGCCCCTTCCCCCAGCTCATGTGTGTGCTCTCTCTCAAAATAAATAAACATTAAAAAAATGTTCATGAGTCTGAAGACTCACTAATGGTAAGAGGTATATTATCCCTAAATTAATGAATTCAATGCAAGCCTAATCAAAATCTTAGTATTTTTGTTGGAACTGACATGTTGACTTTAAAATTATATGGAAATGCAAAGACCTAGAATAGTAAAAAAAAAAAAAAAAATTTAGAACAGTAGAACAAAGTTGGAGGACTAAAACTACCTGATTTCAAGATTTATGATAAAGCTACAGTAATCACAATGTGTGATATAGGAGTAAAAATAGACATTATCAATGCAACAGAAGAGTACTGAAATAGATTCACACATATGTGGATAACTGGTTTGTGACAATAGTGCAAAGGCAATTCAGTGAAGTTTTTTTTCAACAAATGGTGCTGGGACAATTGAATATCCATTTGTTAAAAAATTAAATTCAATCCATACCTCTGCTCATAAACAAAAATTAGCTCATGATTCCCATGCAAATATTCCTTAGATAGGATACCCAACAAGATCCATAAAAGGACAAATAGATACAATGGACTAAATAGGAATTTAAAATTTCTGCTCCTGAAAATACACTCTTAAAAGAATAAAAAGCCAAACTATAGAGCAGGAGAAAATTTGGCAAAAACACATATCTGGCAAAAGACTTATCCAAAATATGTAGAGAACTCTCAAAAGTCAATATTAAGAAAACAAATTTTTAAAAAATGGGCAAGAGACTTGAACAGACACTTCACAGTAGATCTACAAAAGGCACATGAAAAGATGTCCAACATCCTTAGGCATTAGAGCAATACATGTAAATTAAAACCACATTAAGATATTTCTTTATACCTATTAGATATAAAACCACATTAGATATTTCTTTATACCTATTTCATGATACCTTTATACATGAAAAGATGTCCAACATCCTTAGGCATTAGAGCAATACATGTAAATTAAAACCACATTAAGATATTTCTTTATACCTATTAGAATGGAAAAGCCTGACCATACGAAATTTTGGCATGGATGCAGAGGAATTAGAACTCTCCTACACTGCCAGGGGTAATGTAAAATTGTACAACTACTTTGGAAACCAGTTTGGCAGTTGCTTACAAAGTTAAACATACATTTACCATATGATTCAGCCATTCTACTCTTAGTTATTTACCCAAGAGAACAAAGCATATGTCCACACAGATATATGTACCAGAATGTTCATAGTGACTTTCTTATAATAGCTCCAAATTAGAAACATCTCCCCAATGTCCACCAACAGGTGAACAGATAACTGTGTTATGTCCATACAATGGAACACTACCCGGCAACATTAAGGAATAAACTTACTAACATATATGACAACACAGATGAATCTCAGAATACTTTGGTTGAGTAAAGGAAGTCAGATGCAAAAGAATACACACTCTAAGATTTCATTTATATATAATTCTAGGGTTGTCTGGATGGCTCAGTTGGATGAGCGTCCAACTCTTGATTTCAGCTCAGATCATGATCTCAGAGATCCTGAGATTGAGCCCTGTGTTAGGCTATGCACGGACAGTGCAGAACCTGCTAGGGATTCTCCCTCCCTCTCTCTCTCTCTCTCTGCCACACCCCTACTTGTACTCTCTTTTTATCTCAAAATAAATATATATTTTTTAAATAAAAATTCTAAAATAATACAAACTGTAGTGACAGAAAGCAGATCAGTGTCTACCTCGGGACAAGGATGTGGATATAGGGAAGAGTAGGTGATTACAGAGGGGATAAGGAACTTTTTGGAGTAGTGAATATGTTCACTGTCTTGATTGTGGTGAGAATTCACAGGTATATATATATATATATATATATATATATACCAAAATCTCTCAAAGTATATATGTTAGATCTGTGCAGTTTATTGTATGACGTAACACAATAATTCTATTTTTCAAAAAGTCTCATTTGGGGACAGATTCTTTAGTAGCATCTCAAAGTCCTCAGTGTATTTTTAAGGTGAGTATAGGTGAAGTGCACAACTTAACTTTGTTAAGTGTAAAACTTATTTTTACCTGCCTCTGAAACTCTCTTCCTGAGAATACCCATCCTCTGCCATTACCCATTTGAAAGTAAAATGGAAATCCCAAGGTAATATTTTAGGTGCTTAAGGTATTTAGTGATCCCATGCAAAACTTCCTACTAATCACAGTAAAGATATCCAGTTCTATGTTTCTTCTCAACTTACATACAGAAAAGGTATAATAGTTCTGGTATGACTGGGCCTGAGTATATCAAAAAGTAGTATATGTAGTATATGTATTGTTAACATATATCCTGAAACTATGGCAGTTATAACACCCTGTGGGGTTGGTCCTGTTGTGGTGGTAGGGAGTAGAGTTACAGGTAGAACTATTAAGAAATGAGATTGGGTAGGAGGGAAACTTTGAGTTCATAAATTACAAGTTTACGCTTGTCACCTAGAAGTCTATGTTCAAAATGCAGGGTGAAAGGCATATCTTTTTTGAAGGAATTAGATGAACAAAACAGGAAAGAAGTTGAGTTGGGTCTGGAGCATGGGTAGAACAGTACTTAAATGGGATTGTGGGATGGACTTTGTTCCTGAGTAACCAAGGGAAATGAGAGTACTGGTTCCCACTATGGACTCAAAATTAAAAGAAAGAAGCACACTATAGATCACAAAAATTGCAGGGGAAATCCAAATCAGGGATAACTCTAAAATGGTTTTATGTATTAATTTGGGGCACATATAGCTGAGTGGAGCTGTGTACCTATAACCTGAATAACTACAGACAGGGTACCTTATTCAATCATAGAAGATGTAGCTTAGAAAGCCCCACAAATAGAGGAATTTGAGAGTACTATATATCTTCTATCAAGACTTATTCACAATGTGATACTTATTCCTTTCACAAAATGTGACCACATTTACCTAGAACATGATTTAACTTTCAATGGCCTTTTCAACCCTTGTTATTAAAATAGAGAAAGAACATCTTTTGGGCACTACTCTTTCCCTGATACATTGTAAATTCTTATTGCCTTAAGAAGGACTTTAAAAAGAAAGGCCTTTATGGGCAGCTGCATTAGATGAGAAAATAAAGGGGTGGGGGAGGCTGAGGCTGGAATAAAAGCATAAAGTTCCCAATGAACATGTGATAGTTTGAGAGGATGTGACTGTTTTAAACCACCATTCCTATATACAAAAATTCACAGGGCTTCTGACAGTTTCGACCACAAAAATCTCCCCCATGTGTAGCAATAAAGCAGAGGATGAGGGGTAAGGGTGCTGAACAAAAAGCTGTGTTCTTAAAAACTTGTCTCAAGAAGAAAAAATTCTTTTCTCTTAGAGATTGTAAATAGGATAAAGTGGTTTGAGGGCCTTCTCTCTGGGAGATTATTATGGGGAATGCTTTTTACTAATTCAAGCATATTAAGGCCAAAATCAATTTATCTCCCAGACACCTATTTTCATAAATACTACAGTAGTTTTAGTAACTTTGTAATGTTACAGAAATACAGAATATCATATTAACTGGATGTACATATGTATTTTTCATGCCCATCTCTTCACTGGCAGTGGTTTTTTACCTTCTGGCTGTGTGTGTGTGTGTGTGTGTGTGTGTGTGTGTGTATGTGTGTGTATGTATTTGGTCATCTTAAGCTGCCAATGTACATTTCCACTTGATTTCTTTTGATACCTCCAACTTAACTTTAACCTTAAGCTTTTGATCCCCAAATTAACCTGCCTAAACAAAACATCTACTGATTTTCCTAATTCCCTTTATTTTCTTAAATTTATTTATTTATTTTGAGAGAGAGTGCTAGCAGAGGAGGGGCAGAGACAGAGGGAAACAGAGAATCGGAAGCAGGTTCTGTGCTGTCAGCACAGAGCCCCATGCAGGGCTTGAACTCATGGAAACTGTGAGAACATGAACTGAACTGAAATCTAGAGTCATGACCTGAGCTGAAATCTAGAGTCTGGCGCTTAACGGACTGAGCCACCCAGGCACCGCCCCCCCCCCCCCCAACCATTTCCCTTTATTTGGCTCCTCTCCTCTCTCTTAGGCAGCCAGTCATTCCATTTTGTTAATCTTTCCTTTGTAATTTCTTTCATTCATTTCTTTTTTCATTTTTATGGTGATCCTTTATTTAGGCCTTTGTTATCTTGTGTTTCCATCACAAATCTTCAAATTGGTGTTCCTTTCCAGCCCTTGAGGTCCTCTAGGGTAAAGAGTGGAGATTAGATAAAGGAATTTCACTGCCTCTAGGCGTGCCAAGTATTCTCACACAAAGGAAGTTCAAGAAAGGTACACGCAGACCTGGAGAGGTGAGATAAGTTTGGGTGGGGTAGGGAAGAGGAGTCACAGAAGACTGGCATAACCTCTGCGCCTTGGAAACTGAAGCTAGAGATAGAGATGCTTAAAGCCAGACAGGATGAGGGGAGCTGAGTGAACTGAAATGAAGTTGGTCAGAAGATTGAGGATGTAATTCCTGGTCCTTGGTATCTGAAGGGTAGAATAGGGTCAATCCCTCTTGATAGTGTGTCCTCAACATTTACCTTTCACTTATTTGTGGCTTCAACTGGAGATAGTGTAAATCTGTTGAGGATAGATATTACACATTTTCTCATAACTCAGGTGAATAAAACAATATTTTATAAGTGATTTGTATTGTTGCTATCAGAGATATTATTTTAACATTCTTTATTTCATAGTCAAGTCTTTCAGCTCCTCTTTGAGACCTTTAATTTCCATTTAGATTCTCTTTGAAGCTGTTTATTTGGTCATTAATTTTTCCTTGAGTTAACTTATATATCTTGAGAGTTTATGGGACTTGCTTTGCCCAAAAAGAATACTATTTTCAGGAAAATATGTGTCCTAAATTGACTTTTGAAGCATTTAACAATGTTGCCTATGAAATACCATACATCTCCTTTTTAAAGTTTATATTTGAAAACATTATTTTTCTTAGCATTTAAAGGAAAAATTTTGACTTATTAATTTGACCATGAAACTAAGGCCTTTGTATCTCAAGACCATTCCTAAATTTCCCATTTTAATTTCCCTCATAATTTGTCAGGCACTATAATATTTTTTATGGTATTTTAGTTAATATAAAATATTGTCAGAGACTCCCTACCAATACCAATTCAAACTTTAATGCTGATCATTTTAGAAGTCCTTGTCTTTTACTTATTTCAAAACTAGAAGATTTTGTGAGAAAAATTCAAATAAAAATTTCTGCTTTTGTTTCAACTAATCTACTTTTGTTAAAAATAAGTGGCTCTAAAGACCGTCCTAACACTTTTCTCAGTTATGTGCCTATCTGTTGGTCTGTGATGGCTGGATGTACATATGTTCCAAAAGCCAGAGTTTATGCCTTAAGTTCACTTTGTAGTAGGTTATTCTTCAGCCCACGTGCCATAGGAATTGGTGTTAAACCTCAAAGTATGGGATAAGGTCATGTAGAAACAGTTAAACGAACTCTTTCAAATTTCACATTTAAATCCATTGAACTGTCTATTCATCAATATTCTTACTACCACATTGTAGCTATTAGGTCTAATCAAACTTGGAATAACAAGATAAAAAAATTTCAACCCTAATTTGTTTTCATTGAACATTGCTTGAACTCTTGACTCTCTATTACCCCACTGAATGCTTTTTCATTGTTAACTTTAAATTATATGAATCACTAAGCACCCAATGAGCATTCAGGAGATATGGTTGTGAGAGCCTGCTTGACAAATAATTTGCGGGATGATCTTATGTGAGGCATTTACTAGAAGGCCAGTTCTTAATCTCCTCACTGACAAATGAAGGGATTGGAGTATTACATGATTTCTAAACTCTTGATTACAAAGTCTATGTTTCTGTTCTTAAAGAAGCCTAAATTAATTAAAGCAGACTTGTTGAAATTAGCACTGTTGCATCCACACGACTCCTGAAACAGAATGCTACGGGCACCAGTGACAGTCACAACAAAGTTTATTGCAATGAGAGACAAGCCGACTGATCGGGACCGACACACTTGACCAGAGTGTGGCCTCGAACATCCTAGGTAGAGTTTTATAGCCAACCACATCATCTTATCATCACCTGGGAACAAAGAAATAGTTCCCAGATGGGGGTGGAAACAGTTCAGACCTTCTGCGGTTAAGCCGCAACCAGCTGACCTCCTTGACCCTGCCTCTGGCCCACTTTTTCAAAGTTCTCAACATGCGCTTGCCCAGATCCAATCAAACACCAATCCAGTTGATTTCTCTTGAACTTTTGTTCCCTTGATTGATAGGACAAGGCTGTTATCTCTTAACCTACAGTGTCAAAACAAAGCTGTTATTTCCCAAGGCTACAGGTTAGCCCTACACTACAATTTAACCCTTACAACACCATCATGGAAGGAATTTAATGGGATTTAATTTATTTCTATGATATAATTGGGCATATTGACACTGAATACCATTAAGAGGGCAGTGGGGAGTTATACTTATATCTAAGGTTTTTTGATTCAAGTGGCAATGCCATAGTATTCCTGCTTCCAGTCTGATTCAACCTTAGAAAAAGGCGGGATTTCTTTTTTGGTAAAAGAATTGATTCTTGGGTTAAATCAATGTGTGGATTAATGGATTATTGTCAGAGAATGGCCTCTTAGTGCTTTATTCTTAGCTTGTTGCCCTTTTTAACATTTTTGTTACTGATCTGAAAGAGACATAATTTTCCAAATCAAACTTGGGAGAACTATCTAATATGTTAGACGACAGATTCAGAGTTGAAAAAAAAACTCAATGAGGCTTAAAACACAGGCCCAAAGCAAGAAGACAGAAATTAACAGGAACAAAGGTTACGTTCTAGATTTGGTTACAAAAACATCATCTATCTAAATATTGAACGTGGAAGAAGAAGCTTGGCAACGGACGCACCCTCCCCTTTTCCTTTCTCTCTCCCTACCGCCTAATCTAGCGTAAAGAAGCCCTACGGGGAATTGGGGAATTGATGGCACAGCACAAAATCTTAAAAACTAAACAACACTCGAGTGTATTGTCAACAAAAGATTTCAGAGCCAAGAAAGTGGGTTCCTATATCCTCTGCAGATCAAGCCTCACCTGCAGATATGGATCTAGTTTGCGGCACCATACTTAATGAGGTTTTGACAAATCCTTCTTGATACATGCCGAGTAGGATATCCTGTACAAGGAATCTGGATCCAAGTCACATGAAGAGTGCTTCGTGGGTCTAGGGATATGGTTTGGAGAAGAGTAAGCGTAGGAAGGACGAACGTGTTTCAGAAGAGACAAGGGTGAGCAAGCAAGACCAGAGGGAAAAGCTGGCGGGTTGCTTAGTAACTGAAGAAATGAACGCAGCTCCTGCCACCGCATGCGCACCTGCAACTCCGGAAAGCGAGCCGCGCGGCCTAAGCCCAGTCGGAAGTGCCGGGCGAGGCGCTACCGGCGGTCCCGCGCGCGTTCCAAGGGCGCTAGGAGCCCGGGAGGCGTTCCGCTTGCCGGTGACGAGCCGTGACGCCTCAATGGTTACCTGGCGCGGCGCGGAGCTTCACAGTCTGGCGGCTCCTCTCTTCGACGCACCTCTTGTCGGGAGCGGGCGGCTGCGACTGCGTCTTGGTCGGCCATCGGGGCCGAGAACCATGAGCCCCGGGGGCGCGGGCTGCTCCAACGGGCTGCTGCTGACCGTGGGCTGGCTTCTCCTGGCCGGCCTCCGGTCCGCGTGTGGGACGAATGTCACTGCCGTCCAGGATCCCAGCTTGGCCCCCGAGGGCGAGGGCGAGAATGAGGCCGAGGAGGAGGCCGAGAAAGAGGCCGAGGCTGAGAGCGAGGCCCAAACTCTGCCAGAGGAGGATGGTGAGGGCGGGAGGCTCCTTAACGTGGACCAGCCTAAGGCAAAGCCCTGCTTTCTGTCTGAGGACAATGAGAATTATTAGCCCTGTTAGCATCTGTAGAGCTCAATTGCAAACAGCCTGAATTTATACTTTTTTTCATATGCCTATTGGCCTTGAAGAGACTGTGCTAAGAAAAACAAATAAGCACATTATAGAAATTGTTATATGTGCCTTTTGTTGTTGTTATTGTTAAGGAGTAGGAGTTGGAAGTAGCCTCTCACCAACAGGAATTATTTTGACTCCTTGTAGTTCTATTTCTTTCCCATTTTATTTTTTTTTAATTTTTTTTGAAGTTCCAAATTACTTTGAGGTTGTACTACTTTCCACATTTGATCTTTAGGTTGGAACTCATTGGAATTAAGAATCCCGCTCACTGTGACACATCTTAGACCAAAATGCTGACAAAACTGCCCAGAAGCCCCTTGCCAGCTTCATGCAGCTCCACCTTTGAGCACCTCTGTAGCCTGGTGATAAGATATTTGTACGTTCCACTTCTATCCACAATGGAATGGTAGTAGTAGGAAACACCTATTAAGGATCCAACTAGTGGTTTTGTTGGATAATACCTGTTAGCCAAGGGGGAATGAGTCTGTGCTTGTTTCGTAAATTTGCCTTATTCTGCTGGGTCATTAAGCAATAAAACTTGACAAGCCATTAAATATGTTTTATTGGTTAGTAACACATTCTGGTTGGTAGAAAACCAGTTGCAGATTTGCAGCTCAAGGAGACTGATTCCCTTACCCCATAAATGACCTGGCTGAGATTCTTTTAATTTCCTTGGCAGTCTCACATCTCCTAGACATACAGAATAGGTGCTGTATTTATTAGCCTTTCTTTTATTTCCTGATGACATAGTGACCCTCAGCGACAGAAAGAAATTGACTATCTGAGGTTAATGGTGAGATGTAGGTTTGTATTGCCTTGATAACATTACAGGGAGTTTGTCGAGGTCCTTGACTTTGAAAGTGTGAAAGAGACTAGGCGAGAAAACATGTTTTAAGGCAGAATAGCTGTTGCTTCACTCTAGTTTTAAAAATAATTAACAATTTTAGTATTAAACTGTTCAAGGGATAGTTCTACCTGTAATGTGCTAAATAGAGTTTAGGCTAAGTCCAGACAATGAAGTTATAATGTCTTAGATACAAATTCAAATGTAGGCAAGGTATTTATTCTCTCACTGTCTCAGTTTTGTCATCTGTGAACTTTAGGGGGTCTACCTTTTGGAATTTTATATGTACAGTTTCATGTGTAGTTGTTTTTTCCTGGGAAGAGTGAGAATCCAGAACCATAACTAATTGGAAGTTTCTAAGATTGGAAATTTTCTAGAGCCATTATTAAAATTTGACAAAGCCCCTCAACCCTCCATGGACCAGTAAAAGCAGTCATCACTATTTGCTATCCAGTTCACTTTTTTTTAGATTTTAAAGCATTTTACAAGTAATTTACAAGAGTAAGAATAAAGGGTTAATGAAGCAACTTAAATGAAATTTTAATAAGAATGTAAATATGGAAAACTACAAATTTTTATTCCATATTTCCTGGTTTTGAAGATGTATATACCCTAGATGGGCAAGGCACTTTGAATGCAACTAAATGCTCATTAACTGTTATGTATGAATCTGGAATGTATCCATCTTATAAATACTGATTCCAGATTTCAAGTACATCTCTAATAGATTCTAGTTTATTCCTTTGGTTCTTTTTGCACTTGCATTGTCAAAACGGTACTTTTGAAAACTATGAAGCCACATATTTTGTTGATGAGAAGACTGCCATGTTCTCATGTTCTTTGCTCCCTAATTGCAAAATGTTTTCATTTTATATTTATAAACACCAATTAGATGATTGACCCAATGAATTTTATTCATTTCTACATCATCTATTTTCTCTTAGTTACCTTTGTGTACATACCTGCCATCATGATCTGTCCATTTACAAACCTTATCAAGTAAATTTTGGGGTATAAGGAGCTTTGAAAAGAAAAGAATATTGTCTATATCCTTTTAGCAAAATAGTATGGTCCAGTTTATTTTCACAAAACATTTCAGGATCAAGTCTTTCCTGTTGAAAGACTAACTGAATGAAAATACTATATATCCTTTTCATCTTTAGAAATGTAATACTCATTAATCCATTGACTCTTGAGTTATAGAAAATTCATCTAGGATATTTAAGTTATCATCTCTCCTTTTGCTTATGCAATCAATTTCACCATCATCCTTAGCATTTAAGGTGCTGCTCTCTATCTCTATGTTCATCTTCTGATTCATCCAACAATTGTGAAATGTTTCTCTCTGTCAATTTTCTTCTCCTTTTATGGACCAAAAACCAAAAACCGAAATTCAAAAACCTCAACTATGTTCAATGAAAGATGAAAATGGACTAGAAGAAAGGTGCATCTAGAGTTCTTTTATATCTTTCTGAAAGATGCTGCAATTTTTTGGACAAAGAAATAAAACAAAGGATGATATAATGGTTATGATTTATTTTACAGTCACATCATCTTTCTAGGCAATTCCAACCACTCTTCCATTTTGTTGTCTTAGTCTTTAAAAAAAAAAAAACACACAGCTAGGAATGATCAATAAGTAATAATGAAATCAATCATTACAGATGATGAAATAACAAAATGTTTAAAAAATATAGGAAAAATTACTAAGATATTATGTTAGATTTATACTCATATCCCTTATACCCCCCCATACCTTTTATACCTTTTATAAACATAATGGTATACCTATACCTAAACCCTTAGATTTATAGTTATCCTATACCTATAAGCTTACATTTATAAAAGAACCAAGAACGGACCTACATAATAATTGCAAAATAAAAAAAAATAATAATTGCAAAATAGAATGAGTTTCATTCTATAAAATAAGTTTTGTCCTATATAAATATAACTGTATTTTCTCTTTTTCTTTGGAACACCTCTAAGATAGAATAAAAGTTATGAAATATCAACCTTACATATAAACTCTTAAAAAAGAAACTCAAAAGTTAAAATTGGATTCTGATGGTATATACCAACAGTTAAAGTGTGATGAGAATTGAAGAAAACATTCCAGGATTTGCCAGAACAAAAAAGATGAGGGTCATTATCTACATCATGGTGGATGCCAGGCTTTTATTAGTAAAGTCTAAAACCCAGTAGATTTTTAAGGAAGACTCATCACATTCTTGACTCCTATTGAAGTTACTATTGAAATTTCTACTCATTTTCACCTGTTCTTCTATCAAGTTAAGACAGCCTATTAGTATTTTGGGGACAGTTAGCTTTCGGCTCTATATGTAAGACTTTTATTTCTCTTAAGGTTTCATTTTGTTAGACTTGCCTGGTATTCCAACCTGTCATTTTTAGAGTCAGATTTATTTTCAAACATATTTGATATCCTTTCTAGTTTTTCAGAATCTCTGGATTCAGTCAGCAGGATGCCAATATTTTCCAAGTCAGTAATAAAAATATTAAACAGGACAGAGTCCTGTGACACATCATTCCTTACAAATTGGCACCAAGCAATTACTTAGCATCAGTGGATATTACTGTTCAGCAAGTTACACATAAAAAGTTTACTGAGATTCAGACTGTATTTTTCCTTTTTACTCATAGATAGATAACAGGAAATTTTGACAAATATCACACTGAAGTCCAGATACATGTAATTTCTGTGACTCACCAGTATAGGATTCCCATCAAAAATAAAAGTTGGGGGCACCTGGGTGGCTCAGTTGGTTAAGCGTCCAACTTTGGCTCAGGTCATGATCTCGCAGTTTGTGAGTTCGAGCCCCGCATTGGGTTCTGTGCTGACAGCTCAGAGCCTGGAGCCTACTTTGGATTCTGTATCTCCCCCTCTCTCTCTGCCCCTCCCCTGCTCATGCTTGCTCGTTCTCTCTTTCTCTCTCAAAAATGAATAAACTTTAAAAAAAATTAAAAAAAACTCTGATATTGAGGTGTGCCTGGGTGGCTCAGTCAGTTGAGCATCTGACTCTTGATTTCAGCTCAGGTCATGATCCCAGGGTCATGGGGTTGGGCTCCATGCTGAGTGTGGAGTCTGATTAAGGTTCTCTCTCTCTCTCTCTCTCTCTCTCTCTCTCTCTCTCTCTCCCCCTCTGTCCCCTCTGCCTCACCCACACTCATTCTCTCTTTCTCAAAAAATAAAATAAAAAGAAAGTCATTGAATGACCTAACGGGCAATCAAAGCCAAAAGGGACTTTAGAGATCATCTGATTAAATCCAGTCTTTCTGGAGTTAGGAGAGCTTAAGTAACTTTCCCAAAGTTGCATAGGTAGTGAATAGTGGGGCTGATAGTTTTTTCTAATGTTTTCTAATGTTTTCTAACATTTTCTAATGTTTTCTAATGTTTCTAATGTTTTTTTTATATATATATATGAAATTTATTGTCAAATTGGTTTCCATACAACACCCAGTGCTCATCCCTAAAGGTGCCCTCCTCAATACCCATCACCCACCCTCTCCTCCCTCCCACCCACCATCAACCCTCAGTTTGTTCTCAGTTTTTAACAGTCTCTTATGCTTTGGTTCTCTCCCACTCTAACCTTTTTTTTTTTTTTTTCCTTCCCCTCCCCCAAGGGTTCCTGTTATGTTTCTCAGGATCCACATAAGAGTGAAACCATATGGTATCTGTCTTTCTCTGTATGGCTTATTTCACTTAGCATCACACTCTCCAGTTCCATCCACGTTGCTACAAAAGGCCATATTTCATTTTTTCTCATTGCCACGTAGTATTCCATTGTGTATATAAACCACAATTTCTTTATCCATTCATCAGTTGATGGACATTTAGGCTCTTTCCATAATTTGGCTATTGTTGAGAGTGCTGCTATGAACATTGGGGTACAAGTGGCCCTATGCATCAGTACTCCTGTATCCCTTGGATAAATTCCTAGCAGTGCTATTGCTGGGTCATAGGGTAGGTCTATTTTTAATTTTCTGAGGAACCTCCACACTGTTTTCCAGAGTGGCTGCACCA